>NC_143012.1:4254312-4568062 GCF_055824585.1 Amblyomma mixtum
GTCGGGAACATGGCAAAAGTCAATTGCTGAATTTCTTAAAGGCAAGCTCAACCTACTGAGTATCGATGATCCGTTTTTGGTGAAGGATTCCCAACAGATTATAACTTTTCTGGACAATCACAAAGACAGTCGGTTCATGGCGTGCTCGTTTGATATAAAGGATCTATATTATTCCTTGCCACATCAGGAGTTGCTTCAATGCGTGGCTGATTGTATTGATCAGTTTGGAAGTGTAGCATTCCAAAATGAAACGGGAATGTGCGTGAGCAATTTTCTGGAAATGTTGTCCTTCTATTTGGCTGCCACGTGCGTCACTTGGAATGATGCGGTTTATCGGCAGAAGAAAGGTGTTTGCATCGGGTCGTGTATCGCGCCAGTTCTAAGTAACATTTTCCTTGCCCAGTGTGACAGAAAGTTGGCTATCCTGTTGCGAGATCAAAACAAAGTTGTTGGCGTTAAAGTGTTCCGGTTTGTGGATGACTTTTTAGTGGTCTTTAATCACCTTGACGGTATTTATGACTCTGCTGTGCAAGAGCTACTTGCTGTTTTTAGTAAAACCCTTAACCCACTAATAATCACATATGAAGAAATGAACGAAGGCACGATACGCTTCCTCGATATCAAGCTGTCACTGGCGTCTGATGGGACATTTTGGATGTATCAGCCTAGAGGTAACAAAGGTTTGCTTCCGTTCAGCTCTGCACATTCAAAATTAGTGAAGAGGGCAATCGTGAGGTTATGCTTTCAAAATGCGTTGAAGAAATCTTGCCCGGAATTAGTCAAAGAAAGTTTTGAGCAGCAGGTGGTGAGGCTAAGGGAAGCAGGCTATCCGGATCAGGTTTTAGTGTCGGTGGCAAAAAGCATGCTCAAGAAATTTGGCAAAAAGGGTACGGTGCCTAGCAAGGAGGGAGAAAAACAAAAGGAGAAAACGGTGGTGATTCCGTACATTCATGGGGTGTCCCATAATCTTAAAAGAATTGGTGCGAAGGTAAAAACTAGGGTCGTTTTTTCAGCCCCGGACAAATTGGAAAACTTATGCAAAATAGTAACGTACCCAGAAAGAAAAACTAAGGGGTGTAAAAAGAAACACCAAGTCCCCATGGTCGCATGCGCAGAAGGAGTCGTATACAGGTTGCCGCTTACATGTGGCAAAGCATATGTAGGCCAAACGGGGCGATGTTTGAATGAGCGGCTCCGGGAACATCGGAAGAACATGGAACGGAAAAGCGATGGGAATTTGGTGGTTCATTGTCAAGAGTGTAAATGTGTACCTTCCTATAACGAGACGAAGATAGTAAGCAGGAACCGTGACCAAACGGCGCGTGAAATAATTGAAGCCATGAGCATAGCGGACAGTGGGGATGCATGCGTGAGTAGCACGTCCCTTTCACTACTATCAAAGGAAAGGGCATTTTTGCAAAAGGGAAGGTAGGACTGGACATGTGACGAGACAGTTTGTCGATTTTTTATCATCCGGGTGTTACCATCTTCCATTTTTATCAGCTGCTGGTGTGCATAAAGAGCAGTGTTTCCCGAATAAAGATTCAGTTGTAAGTCCAGCGCTATGTGTGTGTGTCTCTATCTTTCAGTCCGTGTCTTTTAAGCGCAGGTATATTTCAATATGGCAAACCAACTCGCCCAACAAACCACTCGGTTATGACTAGCCTGTCGAAACAATACTCATATACTCGAACTTACCGTAAGCGGTTTTTTAAGTAACTATGGAGTAGATCTAGGGTTTTTCCGCGCACACCGTAGCCATGAAACTCATGGAGGCGAATAGTGTGCTGTATGCAGTCAAATGCCTTGCGAAAACTAAGAAACAAACCCAAGGTGTACCTTTACTCCTCAATATTATCGGTGAAAGCAGTGCTTGTTCGGTGGACCTGTTCTTTAAGAATCCGTACTGTGTAGAAGATATAACGTTGTTTGTCGAAAAAGTTTTTCAATCTGCTGTTAATCGCAGCCTCAAATACTTTTGATAATACAGGTAATACTGAAATAGGCCTATAATTGGAGATTTCATTCCTGTCACTGCGTTTATAGATTGGGCACACACGAGTAATCTTTAAGTCGCCTGGGTACACTCCCGCTTCAAACGTAAGATTTTGAATGTGAGCCAACATGCCAGATAGAGATGAAGAGACGTACTTAAACGGCGCAGCTCCTACGGGGTCATACCCAGGCGATATGTTATTCCTAGTGTTTCTGATTAATGATTCTACATCATTTGGAGTTGTTGGGGCAAACACTACAGAATTAGGCAATGGTGAAGTAGTGAGTTGATTCTACATCATTTGGAGTTGTTGACTGCATGATGAAGTTGGAGCGGAAATAAAAGTCACTACACAGCTAAGTTAATTCAGGCCATTTTGTTTAAATCGTCAAGTTCGAGGATACTGAGGACATCGGTTCCTTCAGACTGCCTTCCAAAAATTTTTCCACCATTTGTCCACACACAGCACGGAGCACTTTCTTGCTTGCTGGAGTCACATGCTCGTTCACATACACTGCATCATCATCAGACAAGCCGAGTGTCTTGTTTGTCGTCTCGTGCTTCCTAGCTTTTGCCAGGAGCGCATGCCGCCTATGCCGACGCACAAACCGAACTACAATGTTCTGCTCTCCAGAGTTTTGCGTATTAAGATGTCGATATCCTAGTCAGTGATTGGTGCACCAACGATATTGCAGATTTCCTTAACGATGACAGTAGGATCATAGACGTTTTTCACACCCTTTATTTCCAAGTTGTTCGAGCGGCTGTATTGAGCAAGCTCCTCTACTTTCAGCATAAGACGCTTGTTTTCCGCTCTCAGAGTTTCGTTGAGCTTTAGCACTTCGCTAACTTGCTGCCTAAGTGCTGTGACCTCAAAGCTAATGTTTCTTGCTTCGTCGCATGTGTCACTGCAAAAATGTGCACTATCTTTCAGTGAACGTAGTTCCGCTCTCATTTCTCTCTTGAAGTCTTCGAGGGCCTTCGCAATTTCCTTCGTCACAGTAAGGAAAGTTCAAGCAACAAACATACAGCAAATTTACACGTTTTGACAGCAGTGCACGGCTGGATAACAAAAGCGGTAGCAGCAGTAACGTATACTAGCGCTTACCTGCGAAGAAAGCGGGAGCGATGGGCGAACTGCTGGCGCACTGCTGCCAAGCTGTGCACCAGTCTCTTGCATTGACGTCGTAGGCAGCTGGGGGCGGAAGGCTAATGCGCTCGATCACCGGAAGATGCAACGCAGCAGATCCGCTTCGAGCAGACGATGTGTCACGCACTGGCGGGGAGAAAGCGGTGTCCACAGACGAAACGGCGAAGAAAGCGGGAGCGATGTGCGAGCGGCTGGCGCACTGTGCCACAGTGTAGCCAAACAGCCAAACTGTAGCACTGCTACCAAACACCCATAAGCCCTAAAACATACTTAATTTAGCACGGTGCATCAGAGGTGTAGGGGATGTGTGGTTGGAATCGTGCGACGGTGATTGCAACCAAACGTTGAGACGCGCGGTTGGAATCACCGCGTCTCGGTGATTCCAACCGAATCACCGAGGCAAATCACCGAGAAGTGAATCGAATCACCGATAAGTGACGGCACGGAGACGCGTTCTTAAACAAATGAAAACTGTATGAAGCTCTCCGGCACAGATACAATACACAATAAAAACCGTTGTCCTTGCTTGCTGTCGAAAAGCCCACTGACGTGGCGAGGAAGCCCGGCCGTTTTCTCTGGACACAGGCTGTTTCGCGGCCACACCCGCCTCGAGGGCGCCGCTGACGAAATCCGATCCCGGTCCAGCCACCAGCGCTCAAAGCCGTGAGTCGCCTTGCACTGTACACCCCCCCCCCCCCCCCCTCCCCACACGCATGGTGCGTTGACTTTCTTCCGGCAACAAAAGACACAGCTATAAGCGAGAAAAAGGGTTTTAAAAAGTGCGGCCAACAAAGGTTCAGTTGCCCAGTGGCCTCGTGTCGTGTGTGTGTCGTCTCTCGTTGGCTGTTGATCTCCTTACGCATAATGCACACGGGGTACCGGGGAGATATGCTAGCCGTGTTCAGGATAGGGCGGGAGTTTGCCTTACTTGTCAAGTGAGCTATTTTGTGGCACCCGTTCTAGAGCGCCAAGAGGCGGTCCGCATCCGCTTCCGTCCGGATTGGTAACAAGGAAGGTGATAGGAATGCATGAGCTGGCATCGTCCGTTCAGCGCTGCTTATCACTTTCCTCGCTGCTTTTGCAAAAGTCGGGCCAACAGACGCGAAACTTTTCGTCTCGCCGTTCCAGAGCGGGCGCTGCAAAATAGGTCACTTTCAAAGTAGTGGTGTGCCGTTGTGGTAATATACAGAGTGTTTTTTTTAACCGTTTGCAGATTAAAAAAAAATAGGAACCGATAGTATCGTGAACGCCGCCTTCGCGGAATGTATACATTCGGCTCGGCAGACACACGATAAGGACATAGCGGTCAAATTTATTTCATTAATTGGCCAAATTTCGTTAATTGTCTTTTTAACTCTTCACTTTACGCTGCATATTGCAATCGCAATTTCGGAGACTAGTGATTCAAAGCAAATACAATTTGCAGCGTGTCCCTAAGTGCAACAGGTATTGAGATATTCGCGATTGAATTTTCAGCCTTTTAGGATCCGATTCGGGCACTGAACGCTCAGAGTGCGCCGGAAATCTCGCCCATGGTACTACGCGAGAGACTGACGAAATGATGACGTCAACCGACGGCACAAAGGCTTATAGCTGCGACTGCGGCAGGCAGGCGCTCGAGAAGGGCGCAATGTGACTGCCTCCGTGAGGTGAGGAGCACGCGCTCTTTTTTCGTCATTGGCATTGAACTTGGAGGCACGTTTCCTACCGTCAGCGGCTTCGAAAAAACAGCACGGTGATAACGCGCGAGATTTCCCTTTCCGCTCTGGCTCGGACAAGAAAGGACCAGTGGTTGATCGGCTTGAGATTTATTATTTTTCACAGGAATCTCCTCTGGTCCGCTGCCGGCTGTCGATTCTGTTAACAGGACGAACAAGACTGCTGCAATGCTATACCTATGAACTGCGAATGCGCATTGGAATGGCAGGGCAGCTGTAACCGCGATACTCGTTGACCGAGAAGGTGCCGATGGTTGTCGCCTGTGTAAAAGCGAATGGCAACGCTCGCCTCGCTCAAGACTCTACGCCTCCGAGAATTCTAACAGCCCGATTCCGCCACATACGATGTTCGCAAAAATGCACAAACTGTTCCGGACCACAGGACCAGTGTTTCATTCAAGGAAGGCAAAAGGAGTTATCCTGAGTGAAGAATTCGAAATAGATGTTCTCGCCTACGTTCGTGCATACCCCGAAGCCAGCATCCGTCAAATCGTTGGGGCCGTTGGATCCTCGAGCCGCTATTCAGAGAGTGCTCAAGACGCATAGTTTTTATCCTTACCACATATCGCTGCATCAGGATCTCAGTGAAGACTATTATAAAAAGCGGTATGAATTCAGCAACTGGGCGTTAATAAAATGTAACGAAGACTAAGACTTTTTTAGGAAAGTTCTGTGGACGGACGAGGCCCACTTTTGACGTAATGGGGAAGTCAATGTACACAACACCCACTACTGGTCTGATCAAAACCCGCACTGTCTCCGGGAACTCCACCACCATGTCCGGTGGTCAGTGCATGTCTGCTGTGGCATTTACTCAAATTGAGTAGTGGGGCCGTACTTTCTGGAAGAAAATCGAACAATCAAGTCATACACAGCGAGCATTCTAAGTGGTGTTGCCAGCGATTTCATGTCCGAGATCCTGTTAAGTCAAGTCCACGGCTCGTGGTTTCAGCACGACGGGGCGCCTGCGCACACCTCGTCGCGTGCAAGGGATTGGCTCGACAGCAACTTCCCCGGTCAGTGGATAGGGCGCGGTGGAGTCATGTTCTGGCCACGTAGGTCACTCGACCTAACTCCATTAGACTCCTTTCTTTGGGGTTGCGTCAAGAACGAAGTCTACACAACTGAACCCGAAGACGTGACAGACCTCAAAGAATCAATGCATGTGCGAATATACCCCCGCAGGTTGTGAAAAGAGTGATGGAGACCATGAAGGAGAGATTCGTGGCATGCGTGGCGGTTGAAGGCAAGCACTTTGAGCATTATTGATGCACAAAACCTAGCCACCGAGATACGACGGGGCAACAATTATCATTTCACGTCTTTTGAAATTGCTTTGGATGAAAAATAATAACGCACAAGCAAACAACTTGTACACACCGTTCCTTTCTTGGCCGATCCAGTGCTGAAAGGGAAATCTCGCGCGTTATCACCGTGCTGTTTTTTCGAAGCCGCTGACGGTAGGAAACGTGCCTCCAAGTTCAATGCCAATGACGAAAAAAGAGCGCGTGCTCCTCACCTCACGGAGGCAGTCACATTGCGCCCTTCTCGAGCGCCTGCCTGCCGCAGTCGCAGCTATAAGCCTTTGTGCCGTCGGTTGACGTCATCATTTCGTCAGTCTCTCGCGTAGTACCATGGGCGAGATTTCCGGCGCACTCTGAGCGTTCAGTGCCCGAATCGGATCCTAAAAGGCTGAAAATTCAATCGCGAATATCTCAATACCTGTTGCACTTAGGGACACGCTGCAAATTGTATTTGCTTTGAATCACTAGTCTCCGAAATTGCGATTGCAATATGCAGCGTAAAGTGAAGAGTTAAAAAGACAATTAACGAAATTTGGCCAATTAATGAAATAAATTTGACCGCTATGTCCTTATCGTGTGTCTGCCGAGCCGAATGTATACATTCCGCGAAGGCGGCGTTCACGATACTATCGGTTCCTATTTTTTTTAAATCTGTAAGCGGTTAAAAAAAACACCCGTATAGCTATGTGCGCTCACCTCTTTGCCAGTTTCTGTTTCACCCTCCTTGGCAAGCTAGCATTCCTAGCTTGCACTGCTGACGCGAAGAAAGAGCATTTTTCAGAATCTGGAATCTTATTTGGCTATTATGTGCTAATGGCTATCTAAAAAGCTCTGATTACAAAGTGAGACCTAAATGCAACAGTTGAGGTTGGCTGTTAATTATTTCGCAGTCAGTGTTAGATAAACATTTCAAAGTATAATTTAGTTAACCAGTTTACTGCTTTCAATAAATAAAGTCGGTCTATATTTAAACCGCAACCAAATATACCAACCTGCCAAAGCTAAACAAGCGCTTGAGTGGCAGTGCTAGCAGTTGAAAGCATCTGGAAGCTTAGTAAAGCATGAAATGCATTGCAGAATGGAGAGTTTAACAAACATCGGTAGGAAGTTTTACGGAGACATGCGTAAATAAACAAAATTTCTTCATTTTGTTTGCGAGAATTAATAGCAATATTCAAGCCGGCAGCGTGCTATGAGTAAGTGACACATAGAACGGTCTAGTGTGCTCGCCGTATTTAGTACGAACTGGAGGAAATCTATGATATCGCTCACATGGACGGACAGTTCGCCTAGCCACACGCGCAACACAAAAATCAGAAGTCTTAAAACGTCTCCCCAGTTTTATGACGTCAATTGCCACTTACTAAACAAAAACTATTTTTACCTCAACGAAACTACTATTTCAAAATATTACCCAAGATATTCGTTCAGACACTAGGAACAGTTGCACCTATCGTGTTCTCGGGGCGTCTGATTAGTGCTCGGTTAGGTGGCACCACTTGCCGGTTGCTTCGTGAGACGCCCTTATGAATCGCATGCTAAAATGCTACTTGAATAGGAACATGCCTTTTAGAAATAAATTCATTCATTCACATGCGTCATTTTCATTGTCACGAAAGATGTACCCCACCCACTACCTTGTTGGTGACAGACACAAGACCACTTACTATACGTTGGTCGTCTGCGCTGTCGTTAAGCGGTTGAATTTCCCTTTCACCGCGCAATTCAACTTTGTTTAGAGATTTATATTAGGGAAATGATGACAATGTCGTCGAGGGCTGCGTACTCTCGACCACTTAACGCGACCTCTTACCAAGCTTTTTCCGGCGAATAAAATGTTTTACAAACAATTTTACAATCAGTAGGGAAATGTCGTTACACCTTGCTTATTATGTATTATTATTCACTCTTACTCTCCCGACGGAGTATGCTGACTCTCATATAGGACTCTGGAAATTGCAGAAAGGTAGTAAATAAGAAACAAGTTGGCACTCCCACTGAAAGGAGTTCTTAGCAGTACATTAGCTGTTAACTTGCAGGGCTGGCCCTCTATTTACCACGCTTTGTAGGAAGCGATGGTAATCATTAAGAGAGTGGCGATATCATTCGGTAAAAACAAAGGGGCGGCTGGCCGCAGCACGTTCGCAGCTGCTGGTTACTAGTGCTACAGCCTTTGAAGAAAATGCAATGTCAATGGCCCATGCACTAGAGCACAGCAAAAGGCACACCCGCGGCAAAGAAATGGTCATTTCGTCGAAAGGCGTTTCAGGTCATTTGAAAGTGAGGCGGCTCAAAGTGTTGCGGAAATTTTATTCAATACAAGGTTGTCGGAAAGACAAACGAGCTTAAACTACTTAAGTTATGAACGAAGCTCTCTCTCTCTCAAATAGCACCGGATAAATGTTTCGTTCACAACAATGTCCGGGGAACTTCGCCGAGCTACCGGCGAAGACGGTACTCCATAGAGGCCGTACAATGTACTATCGTTTACGCTCCCGCATGTCTTAAAGAGGCTTAAAAATTTTCTCACTGCCTATGGCCCTTAAACCCACAAGAGCGTGAAACGAGCTCTGGACGTCCTGGGCGTTGCTGCAGGCGGGCTGAGGCAGTGCTTTGAACTGTGCTAGGTTTCGGAATACTCTATAGCGAAGAACAAAAGTTAGATGAGCATTAAAGGCTTTTGACGCTTCCCTAAACTGACTGAGGCCGTGGTGCAGACTGGGCTCATTCTATCTGTTTATTTATTTATTTACATTTCTGCAGCGCCATGAAGTTATAATTGCAGGGGAGAATACATACATACACAATCAACAGCATGTGCCAACATTTTGTACAGGTTAGGAAGGAATCGATGGCAGATGAAAAAAAAAAGGAAGAACGTGAACAGCGCATTCTCACAAGTCAGTTGTTCGGGAAAGGGCAAGAAGAGGAAAACAGAAAAACAGCAGCTGAGCATGCGTGCACATCACAATTCCGACAACAGTGCACGGAAATTTGCCTAGGACTCTCATTCAACGATACCATGAGGAAGCTTATTCATTGATGGCGTGCGGAAAGAAAGACAGTTTGAACACATTGGTAGGGCAGTTTATCTCAGGTATTTCCCAGTCGTGCTCGCGCCTTCTGGATGCAAAATGAGGTGGCAACAAATAAGTTTCGGGGTTAATAGCAGTTTTCTTGAAATAAATTCGGTAAAGGAATTATAACTTTATTCGTAAGCGGCGCTCCTCCAGAGAGTCCCTGTTCAGCTCCTGCTTGATACTGCTACTTCGATAATTAAAACAATATTTGTTAGTGACAAATCACGCCGCAGAATTATGTACGCGTTCCAGCATAGCACAATAGGTTCCGACGCGAGAGGCCCAGACTGCGCAGGCGTACTCCATAATTGGTCTGGTGTTAACACATTTCCTCAACATTCTGAGGAGCGTCCCGAAAATTATTATTTTTTAAAAATTAGTATTTTTGATGCCTTTGCCGATATATATTCAATCTGTTGTATATTAATGTGATGTATATTCATGTATATTCATGTGATGTCAGCCGAAAAATAAACCCCGAGATATTTAAAATCTATTTTTTTTTACATAAAAGCTGGTTGTTTAAAACACAGTCAGAAAAAAACAGGAGTGCGCCTGCGCGTAGAAGAAATATAGTAACATTCTATCAAGTCTCTACAGAACCAGGAGCCCGACACGACCTCTAGAAGCGTTGCTCTATAGACAGCCTTCAGCAGTGATGTCAGCTGTACTCAAACTCTTGAGCGCCTCCAGGGCGAGAAGGGCTGCACAGCCTGGAATCGAAAGCTTTACACAAACAGACTGCGGCTCTTCTGTCGCTCCAGGGTGAGCGTCCCATCGCGAAGCCCAATGTCGGTCCCGGTAAAACAGTCTTTGAGAAGCGCGGGCTGTGAGTCAGGTTCGGCCACGGCTCAGCGGACGACGGTGACCTCGCGGACGGTGCAGGCTGCTACGCGCGCCACCACGGGCTGTGCCACCGTCACGGTGTAGATCTGCGCCGGTGCCTCCCGGCGCACCACCACGGGTGTTGGCTGGTGTTGGGTCCACGTGGCAGGCACCATGAAAGAGAAAATAACAATTGAACGGCGATCGTCAAGCATTTTTGCGTCTGAATTACGATTCCAATTTCTGGCTCTCAAATTCGCTTTCAACATTCGCCCCTCCTCCCCCTCCACCTTTTCCTCTCGCACTTTTCCGTTCGCTCCGACGTCGGCGGCTCCGATGCGAGTTGTTCTCACTCCTTCTAGGGGCCTCTTTCCTTTACCGCACGAAATTCCTAGCTCCACCTGCCACCCACACAACCCTTCAGGCACAATGCCGCAACAGTGCGCTTTAGCGCTATGCGATGTCAATGTCCGCTAAAGATCCGCAGGAGTTCGAAATTATTTCGGAACCCTCCACTACGGCGCCTCTGTGACTTTTTCTTTTGCCACTCCCACCTTTCCTCACTTCGGGGTTGGGATGTCCACCGAGAAATGCTTGAAGGTTTACTAATGCGAAATACAGTCAGTCAGAAGGGCACAAAGAAGTTAGTACGGCAGGAGGTCCCGAAGTAAAACGGCCTGAGGGGCCTCCCATCAGAAATACATAAGTACGTGTATGTACAAAGTCTGGCGGACAAGCTGGGAAAAAATATGGACAAAATTGAAATGTATCAGTACGATATGGGGCATGAATAAGTTATACAATAGTTAACAATGACAGAATTTCTAGGGACATAAAACAAAAGCATAAAACGGTAAAAGCACAAAGGAAGAGAGAAGAAAAAAAGAGACTTCAAATGTTAATGGGCTATTTATTTATGCAGGCATTATAAAAACGGGAATGCAGAGAAATAAAATATTGCAAACGAGGATAAATTTTGAGCGTTTACTGTAGGAGTGGGGCGTGGCTTGAATCTGAATGATTTGATAGGAGGTAGTTTTAGTAAGGTGTGGAATGTGTGTAACAGCATGCTGATTTAATAGCTAGTGGTAATGAATTCCAAACTTTTATGGCGGAAAAACAAGCAGTTTGTTATCCATAATTAGCGCTCACTTTTGGTAGTAGCATATTGTTCTGTTCAGAGAAGCGGGTGTTGTTACTATTAGCGAGGAAAGATGCGGAGAAACAAATAAGTTGATTACTACAATTACGGACACGATAAATGAGAAGACCTAAGCTGAGATTAAGGAGGAACTTTATAGACAGAATGTTGAGATTAGAGGAAAGAGGCAAAGCAGATGATGTGCATGGGCTAAATGATATAATTTGAAGAGCTTGATTTTGAAGGTAATAAATGCGCGATAACTGACATGAATAGGTATTATCCCACGATGGCATACGATAGTTAAGGGGGCTGTTAAGGAAAACGTAATACAGGGATAAGAGAACATGGCATTGAAAGAAATATCTAGTTTTTACTGGTACCCACATCTCAAAAGAAATTTTTTACTGATGGATTTGTGTGTGAGTTAACTTTTAAATGCGACTCAAACGTGATGTCAAGAAATGTAGCGGATTCGGAGGCAGGAAAGATATGATCTCCTGAGCTCGTGCTAGCTTACTTTTGATGAGAGCGGAATATCATATACGGGGTTTTTGAAGGGTTAATTTGTGGCAAGTTAATTTGACACCATTTTAGACAGTTTCTGCTGCTTTACTCTTCCAAAAGCCAATTATTTTATAGAAACATGAGTTATGCTGCTGACGAAATGAAAAAATTGCAGGTAAACACAAGAACAGGTGCCGGGACCTCGTCAGGCCAATTGGCCTTTTGCCCCGGCTCTCTCTTTCTGTTGAAAAAGAAAGAAAATAAAATTTCAATTTCAAGAAACGCCAAGAAACCTCGCATCGTTGGCCCCGTGGCATCCGCATGCATTCTGTCGAAATCATCTTCTTGTCCGCTGCTTCTTCGGCTTCTTCATCTTCCTATTGCTCCAAGCTCGCCTTAATAACACTTATAACCCATATTCCTACTTACGCAGCCGTGTATGCATTTTATTCCGCTAAAGAGTCGAGTGGTCCTTATTGTTAAGTTGATCGTGGAGCCACATAACCTTGCAAGCTCTACAATGCGTACGCCATAGTGCTGCCGCAAAACGATGCCTCAGAAGTAAGTGAAAATATGCCTGCCGAGTAAATTTGACCAGGCATTTCTGCGTTAGAAAAAAAAAAGAGTTAAGGCTCGAACTTTCTACGTTCACCACGCCGTTAACCAGTGCCGGCTCAACCAAGACTAGAGTTTGATACAGGTACAATTCAAGAACGAAACTGCAGAGGCCCGTTAAAGGAAACCTTCCAGGCAATGGCGTCGACCGATTTTCATGATATCTCGATTAATCTGCTTAAGCCGTGGTTAATCCCCGTACATCCGCCAGGCCTGGCGATGTCAGGCTAGCAGGTTCGAGGGAATTAACCTTGACTTCACGAGAACCGGTCGACGCCATTGGCTGGGAGGCCTGCTTAGAGAGGCATTTGCCGCTTTGTTTTTGAGTTGTATCAGAATGTAGTAGAAGTTAACGGGGGCAGTATGTGCGAAACGTTATCGCAGGCTTGAATACTGAACCTCCGTGTGGGACTGAAAGCTTGTCTCAGGACTGTATTCGCAATTTCAAGGAGCCGTGATGTCGACGTTTCCGAACATGCCGCTTTTGCGGATCGTCTGATCCAGACGGCAAACCTTCGAGTGGCAGATTTTATGGGACGTTAACGGCGAGGGAGGGTGGCGAAACATCCATCACTGCTATATAAATCTTCATGCTTGAAAAGGTTGAACAGAAGAGATAACCAGTCGAAAATTGCGACAAAGCCGGAACCAAAATAAAAAAAAATTGTCTTCTGTCGTTACGATACATTTTTCTGCAGAATTGTGAAGGTGCCTGTTGTCACGACAGAACTGACTCTATCGTTACGATATGGGACTTCACAATACTACCGAAAATGCTCTTGTAACATCAAGAATTTCTTTTGTCATGTCCCAAAGTACTCTAGAGAATCGTTTTTCGACAATTGTTGCTGTGTTTTTGATCGGGTACTATTGTGGCTGATTTGACACCAGGGTGAGCAGCCTCTAAGTTTCACGCCTATTTCCTGCACCGCAAAGTTTGAGGCGCTGTTTGTACCACTTGATTCGAAGTCCAACGTTGATATCAAATTCAATTCAATTCAAGGTTTATTTTCCAGTTTACACTGGAAGGCTTTCAGGGCTAAAAGCTGCGCTGGGCAGCTTGACGTGGCCGCTGAAACCTTCACTTGGCTTTTACAAAACGACAAACAGTGGAAACGCAATAAATAGATCACAAAAACAATAGCAGATATAATACAATACAAGATATAACTGAAAAGCAGATGATTTGAATCACTGCTTTGAATGATTTGAATCGCTAGAAACATAAAGTAATAAAGCATATGTGCACTCTATTATTCATTGTTATATATATTATTGTTCGACTTAAGACCTGGGAGTGCCTACACCTATATGAAATGGAAGCTCATGAGCGACCCTCATAATTATGAATGATGATTTTAACTCAATGGCGCAAAGGCAGCTTCGGCCAATGAGCGCCATTCATTACGCGTTTTTTAATGCATGAGCATTGGAGGGGACATGTCGCGGAGGAAGTGAAGCCCTAGAAGTGAAGCCCTGCCCAACGGATTTTGAGCAAACCTCGCTCCGTGGCATGTAAGTTAATGATTGGACGCAGAAGGTAGCCAGGGAAGAGCAACCTGGCTCGCACAAGCCACACCGATGACAACACCTGCCATCCCAGGGCAGTGGTGCACCGCTTATCCGCTGCACCACTGCGCCAAGAGTGGTATGGGGACTCCCAGGGAACTATGAATGTAAAGCCGAGAATGACCAATTTCGCGGCGTTAAAGAACATGACAACAGCGAAGACGCCAAGAACAAAAAAATAATAATAAAAAGAAATTGGTGGGTGATCATTCAGAGTAGTTCCTAATGGCGACCGCTCATGAATTTATGTCGTGCCGTTCAAGCGGGCGCCATTGAGGTTTTTTTTTTTGTTTGTTGGCACAAGACTGGGTTACAGACCAATTTTTTCCAGCTTTTCAAAACATAGAAGCCCAGAACCAGAAAAGAGGAAAGCTGCACTCATTGCTATGGAGCAGAGCGCAGCGACGGCAGAGAAGAAAGGAGAGGACACACAACAAGGCGCTGGACTGTCAACTAAAGTTTATTCGGAAAAACCTCCTTTTAAACGTCGTTGTTTTCCAAGTCAAAGAGTTAGACAATACCCTCCCTAGTAGGCCTTTCAAAAACCTACCTCAGCAATGCAGTTCATGCCAAAGGTGTTAGCCATTTCTAGATAGGACTGTCGTGTTATTCAGGCACCGAGATAAAACAACCCGAGAGCTCGCAGAAGCATTTCAGATAACAAAAGCAGGAGTCTCATGCATTAGCAGCACAACCTTGACCTTGCATGAGAAGGAATTCAGTGTTATTGACAAGTTTTGTTAAAACTTGATTGACCATTGCCTTATGTTGTATAGCCCCTTGACTTGAAGAACAGGGACCTTTAAAAAAGAAGTGTTTGACCGTTTTCACCCGTTGCAGACTTGCAGGAGAGCGATGTTTGAAAAAAGGTTTTTCCGAATAAACTTCAGTTAATAGCCCAGAGCCTTGTTGTGTGTGTCCTCTCCTTTCTTGTCTGCCGCCTCTGCGCGTCCCTCCGTAGCATTGAATCCATACCAACTTGCCCTATTAGCCGTTCTAGCTCAGTCAAACCTGCACTATGGCGCTTTATTTGGTGCTCGCATATCATTTTGTATATTAATGATGTTGCATATTCTGTACTTCGTAGTGTTTTTCTTTGTTCTTTTGTCGAATGCAATGCCTTATCATGTTTTGAATTTTGTTACTTCAACGCGATTGTTACGGCTATCATACGACTGACCATAGAAAGAAATGTATATGGTATCCTGCCAATAACCAGAAACATCGAAGCCAGCGGCAAAGGCTTCGAAACTGGTCATCGTATAGCTAGCTATTCTGTGGAAAGGAATATAACAAGGGTAGCGTCGATAAGCAAAGAGACGTCAAAGTGCATTTAAGATAACATATCATCATTACCATCATCACCAGCTTGACTATAGCCACTGTAGGACAGAGGCCTCTCAATATTTCATTGATTAACCTGGATCTGTGCCAGCTGCGACCACTCTATCCCCGCGAACTTCCTTATCTCATCCGCCCACTTGACTTTCCACCGTCTCCTGCTACGCTTTCTTTCTCTTGGAATCCAGTCCGACACCCTTGAGGACCAACGGTTATCTTGCCTTCGCATTGCATGCCCCGCTCAAGCCCATTTCTTCTTTATTTCGACTAGGCTGTCATTGGCTCACGTTTGTTCCCTGACCCACTCTGCCCTCTTCCTGTTTCAACGTTACATCTTTCATTTTCCATATCATACCATACCATACCATACCATACCATACCATACCATACCATACCATACCATACCATACCATACCATACCATACCATACCATACCATACCATACCATACGATATCGTGCCGTAGAGTACCATACCCTACCATGCCAGCAATATTTGTGAGGCAAATGGTGCGAAAATGAAAGTGCACTGCGTTTTCATCTCCACCCGCAATATTTGAAACACGAAGGCTCGAGTGACAAACGCGGCGTCACAAAAGCGGTTAGCATACGCATTAGCCACGGCAAACTGCACCCCTGCATCAGCGCTGCACTCGGTGTGTTCATCATCTGCCACACCCCCCTAGTGACGACACTGCTCATTTTATGCGAAGCATACTACTTTAGCTACCACTTCAGCCCTTCACCGTGGTTATGCGCCTCCAAATCATGTGATACATGACGTCACACCATGTGACACGATGACGTCATGACAGTAGAGAAACGGGGGCCCACCTAGCGCCGTCGCTGTGGTTGTGCGCCTCCAAATCACGTGATACATGACGTCACACCCCGTGACGCGATGACGTCACGACAGTGGAGAAACGGGGGCCCACCTCGCGCCGTCGCTGTGGTTGTGCGCCTCCAAATCACGTGATACATGCCGTCACACCACGTGACACGATGACGTCACGACAGTGGAGAAACGGGGGCCCACCTCGCGCCGTCGCTGTGGTTGTGCGCCTCCAAATTACGCGACACGATGATGCTTCGCATTCTCCAGGCTTAACCAAGTTAAGCCTCAGCCATTTTTTTTTCTTCCTCTGCTCCTTTATATATGTCTCTGAAGTTTCGAGCTTGAAATATGACGTACAGTCGCGGGTAAAAAAGATTAGCACACGTGACGGAACACCAGAGCGCCGGAATGACAACGCGTGGCGCTGCGGGTGGCGAAGAGGCTGATAACGAGATTGCCGGGCCGTTCCCATTCTACAGTATTAGGGGGGTTCAGCGGACTGCCACGGACAGCAAAATTACTGGCTAAAAGCAGCGCTATCATCTATTGTTCCCGCGAGTTCCTTTTGCCAACCATCGCGGACATAAAAAAAAACAGTAATAAAAAGAAGCCATCTTTGCTCATGATAACCGAGCCAAAATAAATGCCGCAAGCACAGTCACGTAGGGTCGGCACTTCAACGCTCTGGCGGTGCACGCTTGATAAAGCTTACTTCCTGCCGTCCCCCCCTAGGCTGCAAACATGGAAACGGCCCGTTAGGCAGCTTTGCGTACCGCAACGCCGCGTGGCGAGATATACGAATTCTGATCGCCAATGATCTGTGCTAATATTTTTCGCTCGCGACTGTACGTATAAAAGCTTTCTTTGTCATCGCACTGTAAGAATGTTCGCGAGCACACTTACCCTTCGGCAACAGCAGCGCAGAAGGTAGCTCTTCAACATGTAGTACAAGATCGAGGACGGGATGCAGACAGCTATTACGATTAGAATGACGTAGAAGAATTCCATTTCGGTGACACTGCCCACAACGTTGGTGGACGCAGTCGGCTGGACAAGTACTGGCGATGCGAAGCAGCAAATAGGCGCAAGACTCAGTAGCGACTCAGGCTCATTTTCGTTTCCTCCGCTGAAGCGCTGACAAGCCTGGGAATTGGAAACACCGTCATTAGAGAGCTTTAGTAGGTAGCACTATGTGGGTTAAGTGGCACAGAGAAACAACTTTAATGCCTGCAAAAATGGAAAAACAAATAATTTTTTTTACAGCGGAACAGTTCATGCCGGGGCAGAATAATATAGCGTAGAGAAGAGTGGCACTGCGAAGTTTCACGGGAACCCGTCGAGCAGAGAAAACGAGAAGAGTAACCAACGCGTATTTAAGGCAAAAGAAGAACACCTAAACAGACGCGAGGCAACAGCTCAAGTGGGATGAGAAGTTCGTACTTCAGAGAAACCCATATACGCGTGCCTACTGGCTGTTTTAAACACCAGCAAAGCCAACCCCAGGTGGTCGAAATTTCCGGAGCCCTCCACTACGGCGTCTCTCATAGCCTTAGTCGCTTTGGGACGTTAAACCCCACAAAACCAACCAAAACCAACCAAACTCACCACACGGTTTGTAATCGCTTTCCAGGTGCAGTGGCCGAGATTTAGAAGTCAGGATCAACAACTCAAGTGTTTAACCTCGCGCCATTGAAAGTCTCGCATTTCGCTGTGGTCGTTTCAAATACTCCTTTACCGATTATTTCGCGTCGCTAGGACATGCACTTGTCTTCGATCTATAATACCAACGTGCCTGGACGAAGCCAGAGTAGCTTCAATGCAACACAGTGGCATTCAGGTCAAATTCAGGATGACCACGACTCAAAGCAGAGCTCTCATACCGACCCGGGATGCGTGCAGGCCGAAAGTACATCGTACGCGCCAGTATAAGTACGAAGCACGTTCGCGTGTAGCTTTTACCAGACCACTAGAAAAGCATTTGTAGATGTTTATATATGAATCTTATTGCCGCCTCTGTTTTTATTTATGCTAACGACTCTTCAAATCGCCAGGTAAAGCTGCAGTTTCTGTTCGAGCTTATCTCGTGAGCCGTGGCCTGACCACTGATCAGTCTTTCAAGAAGAAGCTTCCGAGCCCTTGCACAAAAATGAATCGATAAACGAACACATCCGCCGTGCGAAAAGGCAGTGCGATTCGGCCTTACCACACATGTCACATGACTCACCTGTCGTATAGGCCTCGGCAGGAATGCCCCTTCCTTCAGCTTCCGGGGCTTTATATACAGACCTGAGACGAGTCAGCGCTGTCGCCCGATGCCCACGGCGTGCACTCTTGCCTCGGTAATATCGGTGTAATGAACCGCCGTCGTCTGAGCGTATCGGGCACGGGCGGCCGTATTAAGACGCCTTTGCAGGAAGCGCGTCGATAACGGCTGAAGCTGAGTTGCGCACAGCTAGCGTGAGTTCCTCGATGCGAGTGTGCGCCCGAAAGATTGATTGTCCCAGTTGTTTGGGAACAATGGACTGGAGAGGGGACACACGGCAGGGTTAACATCGTTATCTGATGAAACGATTGAATTCTTATTATGGTTATTTTTATTCGTTTATAATACTTTCAGCCCTTTTGGCTCTGTTACAGGTAAAATAAAAAATAATAAAGTTAAATAATAAAAATGTAAACAGTCGATGAAACGTCATAGATAACGGTATAATAAACTGAAGCTAACATTAACTGATTTATCCGCGCTCATCAAGCTGGCGCACACCTTGCGCGGAAGTCATGATGCCTTCAGACATCATCGGTTTACCCATGGGTTTAGTTCTACTCTTAAATTTGAGGCAACCTTAAGGGAAGTAAGTACGACGGTCAGATCGTGCTTTATAACGGAAAGGGTTTCTTCTGTTGCTAATTTCGTGGGCAGAGCCTCCGCGGTGGCTCAGTGATTATGGCGCTTGGCTGCTGACTCGAAAGACGCTGGTTCGATCCCAGTCACGGCAGTTGAATTTCGATGGAGACGAAATTCTAGAGGCTCATGTACTGTGCGGTGTCAGTGCACGTTACAGAACCACAGATGATTGAAATCTCTGCGGCCCTCCAATGCGGCGTTTCTCATAGCCTTCGTCGCTTTGGGAAGTGAAACCCGATTAAACCAAACCAACTAATTTCTTTGGCGCACGTAGCGGTTGCCGATTCGAAAGATTGCGCGTTAGAAAATGGATGCTATAGACTATAGACACTTTAGTTCTCGGCAATGAGATAACAGAAAAGGAAACCAGTCATGCTGTTCTAAAAATGTGAAGTTTTATTGAAAATGTATTATACTGCCTAATTAAAAGATCTTGGTCGAAGAACACATCGCGCCGTACCAATCCGTTTCGATACCAACCTGCGCGTAACCGCGTTGATCCTTTCTTGGTGGTGGTGTTGTGCAACTATCAGGGAAATCGGCCTGTTCCTTTTTCGAAACACAGAATAACATGATTGTTTTCAAATTCATTCGAAATTTTTTAGCTTTTTTACGATTTCTGTTCTGCGTTGAAAGTGGTCAGCGGCGCAGGAAAGAATTCATCTTAAAGCAGCGCGATACACAGGACGAGAGAAAGAAACAAGAGACGACACGAGCGCTCGTGTCGTCTCTTGTTTCTTTCTCTCGTCCTGTGTATCGCGCTGCTTTAAGATGAATCCGTTCCAACTTGCCCAGTTTTCTGTTCTCGTTAGCAGGAAAGAAAACTGACAGAGAGTTCACAGAGAGGTCTCACGTAAAGGCTAGAAGAGTTAAATCAGCTTGGTTCCCAGTCACTGTCAAAGTGGCTTCCGCAAAAAGACCGAGAAAAAAAAACCAAGGACCTCGCTTTCATGCCGAATGAGCGTAAAACCGTCGTCGTCATCCTCATTGAGCGCCTGCGTTTCGTAGTTTATGCTTTCAAGAAGAGTGGTTGCGAGTGTCGGGTAGAAGTTGTCCTTTCTTCCAGAAACGAGCGCATCAACGTCTGCGCGATCATTGAAGGAAGCGAAGACAGTGGCGGCTGCCGTCGGGACAAGTGTAAAGTTACGAGCACTTCACTGAGTGCTCAGTGGAGATATTTTTCGAAATTTCGTCCGTGCTGTGGTACAACGTATATTAGCTAAAAGGAGAGGTGCTTAAACGTGCACTTGAGAGAACATTTAAGTTCCGAAAAGTTAGTCAAAACTCATAGTTACCCACTCACTGTTGATCTAAGGATTGCGCGTCTGATTTTTCGAGCGCTTACATTTTCGTGAAGCAGGCTGCTGAACGCATCGGCGAAATATGGCGTCCTTTGAATAGTCTGCCTCACGCCACGATGTCACACCATTTCCCGCTTTCCCTCTCCTCAGCAGGAGTTTATGAATAGGCGAAGTTCTTGCACTTTTATTGACGAGTATTGTGGGAAGGGTTGGAAATGGCAAGTAATAAAAAAAACAATATCGGTCATCAGTTATTATACTGATTAGCCGTGAGAACGAACTCACTAGAAAAAAAAAAGAGGACTAACAAAAGATGTTCGAACTAAAGATGTTTCAGGGTTGTCGATGATCCGCAATGAACTGACAAGGAAACTTTATTCAACTGGAAGTGGTTTCAGGTCATTCTTGACTGTGTGTCTTGTGAACAATGAAAAAATTGCCGAAATATGGTGGAGAGAGTGCTCTAAGATGCGTTACACAGTGCTCATTTCGCGTCTGGCGTTCTAGAATTCAGGCGTTAGAACTTCCTCGCTATAGGAGTTTATTTTTACACTTTCTCTATAGAATCTGTCTTACGGCGAGACACTTGGTGCACGAAATGAGCTCTAGAGGTTCTAGGCATTGCTCTAGAAAGGCTGAGGCAGTGCTGCTGGCTGTTCTCTGAAGGTTTTCGTACAGCAACGAGTACACTGAAGTCTAGGGCCTTTATATGCCTTCTCAGAGTTCTTTTTAGTGCACAAAAAGACGACACGTGAAGACAAGAAAGACAGGACAGAGCGCTTCCTGTCTTTCTTGTCTTAACATGTCATCTTTTTGTGCGCTAAAAGGAACTGTGAGAATGCAATGGCCCAATTAGCCGCACAACACATTTTACTGGAATACCTTTATACGCCGTTCAAGGGGCTTGGCATTGTAGCATGAACTCTGTTCTGTGCCGGAAGTTTACAGAGAACCGGGAGCGCGACACGGGCGAGCTCTAGACATGTTACCCTGGACGGGCCAGGACGCTGCCATAGACTTTGCTTTTGGTCAGAAGTAGAGCACTGCACGGGCCTCAATCTGAGGTCCGAGCCCGGCCCGGGCCCGAGACCAGAAGCCCGAGCCCGGCCCAGGCCCGCGGCTTCAAGCCCGGGCCCGGCCCAGGCCCGCTAAATTATCGCTCTAGCAAGCCCGGCCCGGCCCGTGAATCCTCGAGTGAAGCCCAGCCCGGGCCCGGCCCGGCCCGTTTCACAGTTACGCTTGAGATATACTGCTCACTCTGAGCAAGTAGACTGTTACTAGACCGATAAGAAACTGGCCGACAAAGGTTCTGAAAACAGTTTAGCTTGCAGAAAGTTGGTTCTTTTTAACCCAGAAGGAAGTGATTAAGAGTGGTGCTCGCCGTGCCCGTCTTTTGGACAGTGATCTCGTGTTGGTGCGCTTAGATAATCTAGGAAGTTCCGAGAGCCAAATAATAAGGGCTGCATACGCGCGTAACAGATTACTTTGCATTCCCTTATGATTTTAATCAGTTATATTTTTCCGCCCGGAAGTATAAACATTAAAGCTGCCTAGCAAGCAGTGGGATGACAATTTTAGTGAACGCGATCTCACAGGTTGAACTCATAGCCGAACTGGTCGCCTTCCAGCACAAACGAAATGCTAAAAGGCTTGAGTATTTCACGGTGTGTGTTTTGAAGACTATAAGCGTCCTAAACTAATATGTTCTTCCCGAATGTATTTCTAATAGTGTATAGGTATGTTTTGGGGTGACGAACGATCATTGTGAAATTAAGACCGGCTGAATTTTACTCTTACTGGTGGAGCAGAAGATAACGCGCGAACCACGTGATAACTTACAGGGCAAAACACTAGTCATGACAACCAGGCTGAAGAAGCGAGGAGGGATAGATGTGGTTATGAGATGAGATTTACAAACTGTCGCGAGCTTTTGTGGCTATTTCATTTACGAGACGTTCCGGTCAGCTGATCAAAATGAAAACCAAATGCGCTTTACTTTGTGAATTTTCTGACACGAAAAAAATATAGCTATAACATAAACGCTATGTTATTGGGGCTTAAGGACCCAACGGGAGTCAGGCTGTGAGAGGAACCGAAGCAGAGTGCTCCGGATCATTTCGACCACATGGGTTTTTTCAACGAGTAGTGATACTGCAATGTACGTGGCTGTCATGCTGGCCGCCTAGACAGAAAGGCGGCCGCCGAGGCTAGGAGCGAACCCTGGTTCCCCGGCTCACTAATCAAGCGCCTTGACCACTAAGCCACCGCGGCGACGAAATAAGGAAATAAATAAGTCAAGTAGTAAAGCTTAGTTTTTTTTTTTTCTCAGCGCGTACTGTAACCCCATAGCTCATCCGTGTCGCTGCTCCAATGCCGCAGTTGTGTACTTCGCTCTACAATAGTGAATGAATAGTCGGGCACCAGCCGTTTCTGTACGGACCCAAGCCCGACTCGGGTCCGCCGCTTAAAGCCCGAGCCCGGCCCGGGCCCGCAACTTCAGGCCCGGGCCCGGCCCAGGCCCGGCAAAACAAATCATATCCCGGCCCGGCCCAGCCCGCGGGCCGGGCCCGGGCTTTCGGGCCGGCCCGAGCTCGTGCAGTGCACTAGTCAGAAGTCTCCACATCTCCGATTTGCACGCCATGTGTCCAATGACTCGTTTACAAATCCTGTATAACAAAATGTTTATTGACATGGACATATTTGCCTAATTGTTGTTTTCATGCCTGGTTTTAAATGTTTTTAAGTGGTCATTTTTATGTATCTTACCTTGTGTGGGCTGTTGAGGCACACTCAAATAAACATATCTATCTACAGGCTCCAGTGCAATCTCCAAGATGACGAGAATGTAACGGCCTTTATTGACAGTTGTTAAGGCCGGTTAGAGCAGGCAAGGACAGGTCCGGTCCCAGAACAGTTCACGCTCTCGTATCGCGCCGCGCGTCCGCTCTGCTGCTTCAGCTGCCGATCGTCGTCTTCTCGTCTCGCGCCTCGCGTCGGTTCCGCTGCTCCGTCTGCTGATCATCTTTCTCTTTACAAGAAGGCTTTAGAGGCTTCGATTTTTACCCTATACATGTTTACACAGAGGCCCCAAAATAGGCTCCCGGGACGCTTCTGGTGTTCTGGCCGTTTTAATCAGTGAGGACTGCATCTCGAGCAATACGCGCGTCACTCTGTCCACACTGCCTCGCTTCGTGAACCGATCCGGTAACGAACGAAATGGGCCGCGGCACTTTTGAGAAGCACTCTGCTGCACCGGCGAGATATAAGAGCGAAGTTCGTAAAAGCGCATAAGAGGGACTTTTCAGGAGCAGAATTCAGGAGGTGATCTCGCGGATGGCGGTGACCTCCCGGACGGTGGCGAGTTCTGTCACAACAGGCGTTGGCACTGCCACCGTCTGCACGACGACCGCTGGCGCTGGTTGTTGGTACACCACCACCGGCTCTGGCTGACGTTGGAAGGCAGGTGATGAAGGTTGTTCGTAACCGAAGTCGGCACCATGGAAAAAGGAACAAAAAAAGAGATAGAAAATCGTGAATGTCAGCGGTGAGTATACGCGCGAATCTTTGCTCTGTTTGCCGTCGCGAGCCGTTGCTGGCGGAAAGGAAACTATAGAATTAGAGTGGAGTCCTTGATTCGGAGAACTGCGTTTAGTGCCTCCTCCTCGTCATTTGCTTCAACTTTCTTTTTGTGGGTGCTTGCTTTTACATCAAGAACTGCATGAGGGAAATTCTGTATGCAGTGAATATAAACTGCCCCCCCCCCCCCCCCCCCCCCTCCTTCCATTCGAACGTATGCGTGGATCACTGCTGTCCAGGTACCTACCTGGACCGCAGAGACGTAAGGCAGAGGTAAGGCAGGAGAGGCAAAGAGCGGTCGGTGTATGAGCGCTCCGCAGATAATGTGCCATACATAGTTATGTGGTGCAGATGGTCTTGGGTGCACCTGCACCTGCAGCTGTGCAGCTACTGGGCACGGCGGTTCTTTTACCCTCACACGCAGGCTGCTGGCGCACCCCTACTCTCGACACCAGTCGCCATCTATGGGCGCGCGCGGCCCGATGGACTGCGGGTCGCGCCGGCGCCGCGCCTAGAATGCATGCAGTAAAAAGGCAGTTTGGGCGAGTTGGTTAAGCATCTTGTAATAAAACAGCGCAAGGACACAGGACGAGAACGGAGAGAAGACACACACGGCGCTGAACTTGCAAATCGTTTATTGGAAAAACACGCTGCTTTTCAAGGCAGGGCGTCAAGAAAGCGCGTGCATGCGCTTTGTCAAAAATACACTTGTCGGGTAATAAAATGCCTCGTAATCGCACGTGCTAACCACTGTTTAGCAACTTCATTTCCTTAGAGGACAATGCTACTGAAGGCTGGCTGACACATCTGTTTCCTTTTCTCAAGATATGAAATGCCTTTGCTACTTCCCTCGTGCTACGATCGTTATGTATGAACAAGACTTCGGTGTCAACGAAGCAGAGGCATTTCATATCTTGAGAAAAGGAAACAGATGTGACACCGAAGTCTTGTTCATGCATAACTTCCGTAGCACGAGGGAAGTAGCAGAGGTATTTCATATCTTGAGAAAAGGAAACAGATGTGTCAGCCAGCCTTCAGTAGCATTGTCCTCTAAGGAAATGAAGTTGCTAAACAGTGGTTAGCACCGATAATCACACGTGCGATTACGAGACAATTTATTACCCGACAAGTGTATTTTTGACAAAGCGCATGCGCGCGCTTTCTTGACGCCCTGCCTTGAAAAGCAGCGTGTTTTTCCAATAAACGAAGTTGCAAGTTCAGCGCCGTGTGTGTCTTCTCTCCGTTCTCGTCCTGTGTCCTTGCGCTGTTTTATTACAAGTAGAATGCATGTTTACGTGTTCGCTTCTGTCGTTGTAGTGCTTCATCATAACGTATGAGGGTGTGTGCTGTGAGTCACTACTCACATTTTCCCTCTACCAGACAGTACTGCGGTTATCTTGCGCGCACTTAGTCGTTAACGTGACATCTCCGAGTTTTTTTCCGTTCATTTGGATTTGAGTAAGTGCGGCGAGGCAGTGCGCGTCTGTCTCGTTGTTTGTGCCCACCATGATGATATTGATATTGATGATTAGCGCTCGTGTCCTGCCTTCACCTTTTCTTTGCCTTGTTTTCGTGCTACGTTTTTCAATGATGATATTTTGCTGGCTCAGGATTCTAAACGCTGGCACCGCAGCAGCGACGCTGCTGCACCGAGCCGCTGGTGCGGCGGCGCTGCTCAGGGAAATTCTGGAATAGTATTGCAAACAGCAAGGATTTTTCCCGCGGAGTAGTCGGCCAGGTAGCGTGCGGACTGGAATCCGGCACTTCTAAGCATATTTCTGCTCTGGTGTGTCGTTTGTTGCCGTCTTTTACGTGCGCTATCATCTATGATAATTTTGGGCACAGGAATGTGGATTTATTGATTTGATTCAGTGGTGTAGTAGCTGGATAGGCGAGCTGCAGGCTGAAGGTTGTCTCGACGAAGCGCGTGTTTTCGATCACCTCCTTGCGCTGAGCTTGCTCTAGTTCCCATTAAACACATTTCATGCACAAGATTGTAAGCACGACCACTATCGATTTCAGTTGCGCGCTTTTTCCGCACGCATGTCATAGGGATCAAGGGGGGAGGGGGGGGGGGGGTAAAGGGTTTACCGTAGTGTCTTTCTGCTTTTGCTATCTACCTTAATCATAGGAAAATATGCGCGATTTTAATACATTCATTCACACTTGGCCAAACGGCTACCCAACGCTGTCACACGCGGCGAGAGCTACCGAATAAAATGAACGCGACTTCGGACCTCAGGATTCGTGAAAGCTGGATTCGCTGCTAATATCTGTTCAAGCTTTGATAATTTGAGCAAAAGTACGTTTTTATGCACCAGGTTGCATAAACCATGACAAATTTTGTTTTTTTTTGTTGGCGCTGCGACTCAGTTAAGCTCACAGCAGTAATTTGTTGATAAACTGGTGCACCACGCATGCGACAACAAAGCCCTGTTTGTGGGTGGTACTTTATGGCCGAAGGATTAAGAGTGCATGGGAATTGGAACTGCATGCTAGCCGCACACCTAATACTTGATATTGAACAAAAAGTTCTTTTTTTTTTGCAGTGGAGCACCAAGACGGTAGCGATATAAGCACGAGCGCGTTGTAAGCGTCAGCACAATTAACGTGAATGTCAAACTAAATGCCATTAAAACGCATCAATGTGCTCCCTTTGATGACGTGAATACTTCCTGCAACACAGCCACCCTGCGGAAGCATGCTCGGCAATGTTTTTTTAGCGCCCGAAGCGCGGCTATATGCAGGCGCGGCCGTGGAGCTGCCGCAGCCCCGCAGTCCCCAAAGAAACACCCGCACCGCGGCGCACCAGTCGGCGGAAAATGGCCGCGCCCAGGAGCGGCTCTGGATTCTGGTCTATAGCTGTTGGTGTTCCACACGGGAGAAGGTAGCGTCTTTTGTATTGGTGCGAGCTGATGCTGAGTGTTCTCATATGCTGTTGGAAGAGGAGAGCTGACTCGGATTGGTTGGTTCACCTTTACTTTTTTCTTAGCGCTGTTCCGCCTTTTCACCATCCGCCTGCGATGGCAAAACGTCATTAATCACAAGACTGAGCGGCCGACAGCTTTAGGAAGCACCTGACTTCTGAAGTGAAGTTCTGTGCCAACATTTCAGTAGTTGGCAGATAAATGCGAGTTGGATGTATTTCTGTAGGTAAACAGATATCGGCCTCAACTTTCTCGCTACATAGAGACACAGCCTGGCATTAAAAAGGGTATCGTGTTGTTCGCGAAGGAAAGCACGGAGTTCATCCGTCAGTTCGTTAATGCATGCTGAAGCTGCTCAGAAATTAAGTTTTGTCGTAATTTTATTTTGTGGGCACCTGCACCTTTTGTGGGCACCTGTACCTTTTGTGAGCACCTGTAACTTTTGTGGGCACCTGTACGTTCGCATGAAAGAAGACGCATTCGCTATCGTTGCGTTGGTGCGGCTGTCGCACCGAAAAAGTCAGTCGTGCCTCTGCCTGCGGAGATAATGCGTGAAGGTTCATTTTTTTGCTTTCGATGCTATTTTGCAGTTCATTGTTCGCTGTACGTTATCAATGCTGCCAGTTCAGAAGCTTTACCTTTTCCCACAATAACTTTTTTTTTGTTTTTCGGTTCTAGAGTCATTTATCGAAGATGCTTGCCCCTTCCCGACGGCAAATGATCAACTCAGCAATTCTCATCTGTGCCACAGAACAATGCGGGCTTTGGGGCACGGCGCATTGGAGGACTTGTGATAAATTTTGACCGCCTGAAGTGGTGGAATTGATCGATCAAGTGTGCACGTGACTCCCACCTAAACGAGTGCGCGTCAATGTCGCCAGGGGCGAATGACAGAGCGATTGAATCACACGCTATCGCAGCCCACAATTTAGACAGGGGGGCGTTGGGATGGATTGCTTTTGTTTGACAAGGACGCAATATTGCTACGCCACCAAGGTAAGCTGAGAGGAGAGTGCGTAAGTGGACCCTTGATGCCAAATGACAAAGCTAGGAGTTTAGTGCTCAGAATGCTCCGATAAGTGGCCTGTGTCTCCACACATGCCCGATAATCAGCGCTTGCGATAAGGGTTCTCATGACCATGGCATTTGGGCTTTTCCATCTTTGTCGATAATTCGGTTACAAGGTTTATAAGGAAAAGGAACCAATTCTTATTTTATTACAATTTATTAGCTTTTATTAGTATATTTATACTAATTGCACTGCGAATACTAATAGTTTTTTCTCCTTTTTTGTGGAATTCGCTATTTATATACGCCTTATTTCGACTTTAGCTTACACTGGGGCTGTTATAGTTGTTGAAGTTGAACGCGATATTGTCTGTCGTGCTTTTCCTATAGCACTCATTCTTTATATATGTGCCTTTGCAGGTTCTGACATAGTTTTCTACAGGGCTGGCAGTACTCCGAAGCAACCCGCCTCTGTAGTTTTGTGTTTATACCGTCCTCCTGACGATCTGAAGGTCGCGGGATCGAATACCAGCCGCGGCGGCTGCATTTAGATGGAGGCGACATGAAAAAGCTTCCGTGTGTTGTGTGATGTCAAAGCATGTGGAGGATTGCAGGTGGTAGAAATTAATCAGGGGCCCTCCACTACGGCGTCTCTCATAGGATACGTGCCGTTTCGGGACGTTAATCCTGCCCCACATTGCTCCTGCCCACACGCCCAGAATTTTGAAATAAATAAGTAGAAGATACATGCATACATCGCATTCATCAGCGCGGTTATGTCAATTGGAGGACAAAGGCCTTCCCGATTGATCGCATCTCCGCATCTGATATTCTGCTGTCGTTTGCTGTTTTCCTTCCTATGGAATCTACTGTGTTTCACCAAGAGATTATCACTTATTTTGAATAGATCTTACATGCCCTTTCCATGTGTAATTCTGCTGTTTGATTACAGCTGATTATTTCGAGGTAATAGTTTAACAACCGCTTCGCCCTTACTGTCTCTCAATTTTCATCATCATCAGCCTAAGTCCACTGCACGACATAGGCCTCGTCCTTATCTCTCCATTAACTTTATCCCGTGCCATCTGCGGTAAGATTATCACCGCAAGCTTCCTCATTCATCCCATCCGTCCGCCTGACTCTTAGCCATCTCTTGCTACGCTTGCTGTCTTTTGGAATACACTCTGTTGGCCCATAGACACCATCGCTTTCTTCCCTTCGCGTTACATGCCCTGCACACACAGATTTCTTCTTGATTTCTCTCATTGATACCCTTGTCCCTTTTCCTTCAATCACCCCTCGGGCTGCCCCCAGCCTAACTTCAGACTTTTTAGAACTGTCGTATGGACGTATTGAACCCCAAGACGACAGCTTGCAAGATATATCAAATTTTTACTTTGATGGATGTTGCGAAACCGCTGTTTGTAACCTGAGAGTTCTTGCATGCATGCGTGTCTGTTTAAATTAACGCAAGAAAACTAACACAACGCATACCTATACCGTTTTGACTTAGTCCCGTTACCGTTTTACAGCAGCACCTGGGAACTTCTGTGTCTCGCTTTTCCGAAATGGTTTTAGAAAAAATGCGGCTGCGAGCGGCGCGAACTTGATTACTTTTGTATTTTGTAAATAGTGTACAAAGCTCTCCCCTGTCCTTTCTTGCTGTCGCTCCCCTCTATACTTCTCCTCACTATCCTTTCCCTTTCCCTTTCGTTTCCGCCGGCTGCAGCTCGGGTGCTTAAGATATTAGATAGCAATTGCCGCGGCCGGCAACACTCTTTTGCTTCACTTTTTTATTTTTTTTTTTTAAATAAACCACTACCACCACCAACTCGCCTACTGTCCCACTCGTGGGGTGTTGAACGCCCTTCATTCCTCTCTCTCCTGGCACGCCAGAGTCGGCCCCACCTGAGTGCCGAGAACCGGCCCTGGCCAATAAAACGCGCCGCAGGCTGTTACGCGGGGCTGACTTTCTTTCTTTTCTTGTGAGTAGGCTTCGAAATTCTCGTGTGCCCTCAGTGAAGGGAGGAGGTTGGCGGGCACGCTTACCTTGCTGAAGCAGCACCAGCAGCAGCGCAGAAGGTACTTCTTGCAAAAGCAGTAGACGCACACGGTGGGGACGACGATGGACAGAATTGGGAGGATGTAGTAGACGGCTTGTGTCATTTTTGCTATGACGCTGCACGCAAAGTGGGCTGTTGTCCGCTGGAAAGGATGCTGTCGAGGTGACCAGTGGATCTGCGCAACATTCAGTGGAAAATCGTTATACTTCATGTTTCCTCTTCATTAGCCTTACGGCTTAAATTTTAAGCACGAGGAAATAAAAACTCGCGAAAATGTAAACAAACTTTCCGGATTTAGTTGCTACAAACACATATAAAAAAAGCTAAAAAAAACCCTTGCGAATTTATTAATGAAAATACGACTACTGCAGAATTGAGAGAAGCAAGTTTGGACAATCTTTGAATGTTTCAAACTTTAGAACTCTGCATGCACATACTCGGACACGTAAGGCAGACAAACAGCAATAATCAAGATTACCCCCTCAGTTGCCGATTTCAGAATGAAGACTTCAAAAGTTCTAGGCATGTTTGGCCGTTAGGATTAGCTTTAGCACTGACGGATCTTACAGCAGGTCTCCTGCATCTATGGCCATTGGGGCTTCCCTTTTATTAAAGGAAAAGTGTCCTGAAAGGCTGTTTGCGCTGTACAATGAGGACATGATGAACCTGCAGCTTCGTTTCTATAGTCTGCGTTATACGTGATTCGGCGGGAATTATAGCGATAGACGAGCGGTTTTTAGGGAGATATCGTTGTTGATAAAATAGTTATCGGGACATTTCTAAAGTAGAACGCCAGAAAACTATAGGATTAACAATAAAAAAATTCACTACTTTTTTCTTGCGAACATATTTTGACGCCCGGATTGAGAAAGCCTCAACAAGAACACTATCAATGATAACGACACAATTTCCAATTACTTTCGAGGGTCAGTCGCACACTTTGACAATGGAAGTGCTTAACTTTCCTGAACTAAACCTCATTCCTGTCCCGTTTCAACGGTCCTGTTGGAGCTTCAATTGGCACCGATAGTTTTCACGTAATAAAGTAATAGCGGCACGCTGAGACGCAGCCCGTATATGTGCAATGCTCACAGTGGGCGTAGCATCGGCCTCAACGGCTCCGGCTCTGAGCTGCTCTCGGCGAAGAGATAGCCGGGTTTTTTACTTTGTTAGGAGCAAAGTGCTCTTTTGGCGAAGATTCAGAGTCTTTCCGTACGGGAGCCTGTTGAGCCACCACTCACCAGAAGCACCCTCTAGTGGGTTCACATCGGGGCACCCGCAGGTAAAAATCCCTCTTCCACTTCGACATACCAGAAGACCACGCAGCAGTGGACGTGACGGTGTGCAACAAATTCGAAACGTAAAAGCAGTGCTGCTAACTCATATTTGACGCATATGGCACCGTGTGATCGCCTATCAATTTTCTACTGCGATATCAGTAGCAGTGGCACTTGGCGAGAATGCAGCGAAGCCTCGGTAAGTGAAGCCACAACCCACCAAAAGCACTCCCCCCCCCACCCTAGCAGGGAAGTGACCACCCACCCACCGTCGCCCTCGATCCACCTCCCATCCCACCCCCCATAGCACCCATCACCAGTCTACCCTCCTCCACAAGGCCTTTTCAACTGGAAGCCCATGCTACAGCGGAACAAATAAGTGACAGCGAAACATAATTCAAACACGCAGCTGCCCTCCAGCAGCACCAGACAGCAACCACCACCACCACGGATCCACTTTCCGACCCCCCTTTCACCCACCCAGCGAAACCAGCGAAAGCAATTATTAGCTTGAAAACGTCAAAGTAATCATCCAGGGTAAATCCAACTGCTATTGTAGGTTCATCGCAACAAATTTCGTGTGCGCAACAGATTTCCTTCCCATATATATATATATATATATATATATAAGCATCTCCCGACACTGGGTCAAAGTTGGAAGGGAATAAGTTATGCTATATATTTTAAAACTGATTTCCTGATGCTTGATACAATATTTTATTCGAGTCAGCAAGGCGGCAAAAGCGCAAGGGTAGCTTCATTCCGACATTCCAGTAACCGGATTAGACTGCACCTCAGTCACAGTTTCACCTACTATACTAAACTCTCGTGCGAAAATGAGGGAGGCGTTACCTGTCCCTATGTACTGCCCGTGCCCCTATGTAATGCCCGAAGGGGCCCTTAGGGTAAATAAATAAATGAACCTTACCTGTCGTATGTCCTTATATCGTTGGTCTTATGGCGTGGTTCTAATCGTCCCAAATGGCGTAGTTCTATATGGTCGTTCCTATGTCCTGGTCCCGTTCGTCCCGAATGTTGTAGTCCTATATCGTGGTACTTATGTCATCTGTCGTAAAGACGTACTGCTGCTGTTAGGTTATGGAGAGCTCTGTGAGGAACGAGCAGGACCGCCGGGTGCTCACGGCGTGCACTGATGCTTCTACGATATCGTCGGCGTAACGTACACGCAATGAGTGCTCTCGCAGCCGACATCCGTTTATATCGGCGAGGAACACCCGCACTAAGACGAGTTCGCAGGAGGCGATAACGGCGGGGGCAGCGGAAAAGAGAGCGCGTGGGTGCCTGGATGCGTCCTAGGGCGTTGACTGGGGAGTAATTCGCAACAGGAAGGAGGGACAAATGGGCACTTTAAATTGTCAGGAAAAAAAAAAGCGGTCATGTCCTCGCTAACACCAGAGTAGTCTGCTGCACGAATGCGTATACATGTTGCGCAGTGTTGTGTTGTCACGTGCACACTCGCAACAACAGGTAGAAGGTTTCGCGCCGCACGTACACTGCGCATTTCCTTTGCTCTTCCACTTCTAACGGGGGCTTCTGTTGAGGTCCGTGTGTTTGGGTCGTTTGGCTGTCCAGCTTGAGCTAGCTGGATTATTTACCGACCGCGGCGGCCGCGTTTCGATGGAGGCGCAATGCCCACGCTGCCCGTGTGCTGTTAGATGTCAGCGCTCGTTAAGGAACTCAAGATGTTCGATGTTAATCCGGAGGTCTCCACTATAAGGCACGTATTTTTCCATTCATTCTTTCACGTTCTCCTTCTTGCCTTCCCTGAGGACGTGGACGAGGTGTTCAACGAGAAATGCGACACTTACAGCGCCCTTAGTTTCCCCATAACCCATTATTATCGATAGTGACTTCTTCTTTGTCTATTACGTTTTCCTCTCAGCCATCTTCTTCCACATCCACTTGGATAACAAAGGTAACCTGTAACATGGGTAACCTATAACATTGATAACTTGGGTAACCTATGCGGCCTTGTCTTGTCTGCAGTGTTCGTTTATAGAGACACTGTGTTGTTCGCATTAAGTTTAATTTCTACCTGAATTTCTACGAAGGGGAGACGTTTGTGCGCGGACTGACTGACTGAATGACAGGCGGATAAAAATGTGCGGACACAGGAAAATTAAAACATTTAGATGCCCAATGCATTTCCGCATCAATAACGTGGACAGTCGGTTTATGAATGAGCCAGCAGCAGCAGACGTAAAAGAAAGTACGCCACGCAGATGTAAACTGGAAGGCGTTCACGTTAGCGAGCCAAGCAACGTATACGCAGGCTGCGTGAGCACGGAAACACAGTAGCTGATCCTCACCTGCCGCTTTCATGGAACTTCATACCTCAGCAGAGGCGGATTTAAGGCGGATACCATACTGTACCACAGAAATACTCATACGTTATACTGAACTATATACAGCTCCACCGCGGTGGCTCAGTGGTTACGGCGCTCGGCTGCTGACCCGAAAGACGCGGGTTCGATCCCGGCCGTGGCGGTCGAATTTCGATGGAGGCGAAATTCTAGAGGCCCGTGTGCGACGTCAGTGCACGTTAAAGAACCCCAGGGTGATCGAAATTTCCGGAGTCCTTCACTACGGCGTCCTTCATAGCCTGAGTCGCTTTGGGACGTTAAACGCCAATAAATCAAACCAAACCTGAAATATATACAGAAATGCATACTTCAAATGGGACCCGGTTCCTCAACCGCCCCCTCCAAGAATGACCCATAAATCCACTCATAAACAGCAGTGATTACCTTCGCTGGTCCGGGATTGAGTCACTATTACCATGACATCACGAACCCACCACCGAAAAAAGTTGGTCTCCTTGGACAACTGCGGGCGGATTTATATACGCAGCTCTTAGATGAAGCAGTCAAGAAGAGGGAGTGATTCCTGCTTGAAAGATACAGTTCTCGGAGTTAAACCGCAGAAAAAAAATTGAGTGCTATGTGGCTTCATCGCTGAAGTATTCTCGATGACTGACGGACACCCTCCGTACCTGTGTATGTTCGGCCATGGAGTTTGGCCGCTAAGTTCTATTCGTTTAAGGCGAAACGCAAAAAAAAGTCTCAAATTACCATCTAAGGTGTTGCGCATCTGAATCTAAGGCACTGCGTATTTGACAGATATAGCCTTTTCAGCCTCATTTAACTGTTGATTAAGAATTGCATTGTTTTCTTTTATGTTTGAACGATTTTGCAGTGTTTATTTCAGACCGCAGTTTTCGGTGTTTTTCGGCGAATATGATTTCCTACTACGAATTACCGTTTTCTTTTTTCGGTGGTATGCGAGTGCGGTCTAGTAACTTATTGTTTATCTTGGCTTTTTCTTCAGCCTGACCATTTGATATAGCAGTAGTTAGTGCACAGATTATTGGTAATTACTGGTAAAGGACTTATAGCTGTGCTTGCAGAAGGAAATGCTTTTGGCTTTGAAGAAAGTAATGGAGGTTAATTAATAAAACTGAACTGTTGGTGAAAAACGCAAGTGGAAGTTGTTCTCTAAACGTTGGATTGCCACGTTATCTCTAGGCTGTTGTGTGAGGTTGTGTTAGAGGGTGGGGCATGACATTGTAACTTGCAAGTACTGCTCAGAACGAGTGTATCTAAGATAGCGAACACATTGTGTCAATGCTGTTCCTCGCGGGGACACCAAAAGCAGGAAGGTCATAAATAGTTTGTTTGAGATAATTGAGGTGCTTCTTATATTCTTGCTTTTTATTTTGCGCAGATGCTTTCTGGGTTTATTGCGAAAAGTAAATAAAAAAAAATGGAGATGCCGGGGATTGAACCCGGGGCCTTTCACATGCAAAGCGAACGCTCTACCACTGAGCTACACCCCCGCACGGACTGACAGGTCCCTGCGCTGACATCAGTCAGAGCAGAGCGTGCGAGCCCGTAGATGCTCAAAAGCTACTTCGTAGAACTACAGTGTACACATTAGTAGAACTTTCCAATGAGGGTTTTCTGGGTGCCGCCATCTTACACGCTTGCGGGCAGCTGGCGCCGCCTCGCGTCTGTCGTGTATTCTCCGCTCCGCGGCCATCTTGGGCTGAAGTTGGCTCCTCGCGGTTGTTGTGGCTTTCCATGCGTATGTTTGCATGTACGCCTGTACTCCCTGTTCTGCGACATGGGTGTTTTCTGTGATACGAGCAAGAGACTTCCTTTCTGTCCTTGTTGTCTGCATTCGATATTGCCGCGCATCTTTGTGCTGTCTGTTCGTTCACGCTCAAAGGCGCTGGCACGCGGCTTTATCATTCCGTTTGGGAAAAGAGATGCGACAAGGCTTATCACGATTCATCTTGGCCACTCGCGACTGCTTCCACATTTTTCGAGATCGTTGTAGTTGCTTTTGGTTCCTTATCTCGAAGGTTCCTCGCCAGCGTTAAACTGAGCTCGGCCAAGAACAGCAGGCATTCTGTGGGACGTCCGCCGAGAACATTTGTTGCTTGCCGCCGTCGAGTCATTCAGTTCTTTGTGGCCGCAAGACTCAGCAATAAACAGTTTCTTTTAGAACCTCTTTTCGCCGTCTTTGTGACTGCCGTTACTATTACGTGACAACATCTTGGCCCGTCGTGTTGATAGTACTGAAGAAAGGACGAGTTCGGGACGGCGTCTGCGGCGTCCTTCTGAATGCGGTTGTGCTGACCCGCTGTGCAACAAACAGCAGTCGCCTGTCGATGTTGAAGGTGAGGCCAGCTGCGTGCTATTTCTGCGATATTTGCGGCGCTATGCCTGTTGCCTGATACGGGCCAAAACGCGAACACTGCTCTCACTATCATACTTCGCGTGCGCTCATCTCGCGCGCGTGCGTCACCAGAAAGCGTGCTTTGACATCTCCGGAGGGTTTAAGGCTGCAGTTTGTACTGCGTGGGCAAAAAAGAAAAAAAAAACCCCTTCGAGTAGCAGGCGCCGCTCATGATGCCTAACATTAGTGGCTACAGTGAGCGTGCTCGCCCGCTCGGAGCGTTAACTGCTCGAAATTTCGCTTTGACGCCAGTTCGGTATTTAGTATACGCATGCCAGAAAAGACCAGCTTACGTTGACGTTATTAGTTCCGTTTCAGGTAATAAGTATTTGATTTGTGCGTTCTTGTGTACATCACACACGCGGAAAGGAGATACCGAAGTGCACGCCATTGCTTTTCAGACTAGCCGTTGTTCCGATCCCTCACGGGCATCAAATGTCGCATTAAGGGACACTGAGGAGAAATTGAAGTTGGCTTGTATCGACAGAATACCAGCTCCTGATTACAAAAACGCCACTCATACTGACAACAAAGCTCTTGTAACGTAGAAAAGAGCAAGAACCAAAATACAGGTATCGCCGCCACAGGCCAAACTCGCAAGTACAAGCGTGATGTCGTCATAGGACAAAGCAGTGTTGCTAGAACCAATGGTTCTAGCAACTCCAGGACCCGAGAAGCCACAAATCCCTGAGGCACAGCCACGGTGCGCAGCCACGGTGCGCAGCCAGGCGCAGCCAATGCATGCGCAAATGTTCTTGACCTCGCCAGATGGCGCCACGTGCCCGGCAACTACGCGCGCTCCTGAAGCATCGGGACCAATCAGCGCCTGTTTTCCGGCGGTAGGCGGGCTCCCGGTATTCCGCTAGCGGTAACAAGGTACACGGTATGCTAAAGGTGTCTATTTGCGAGAACTTCGTTGACGACTTCGAGAACGAGATCCATCGTAACGCTGGCAAACCTCAGTGCAAACGTAATCGAAGCGACTGTAGCGACGGCCGCAATAGCCGATAGATGCATTCAACGTGCGGCCGGCGGTAGCTTTCTTTTCGGCTGCTGCTAGGCCGCACTATGCTAGCCACCATAACCGCACTGCTGGCCGTCAGAAATCACGGAGTCTGCGGTACATCATGCGCACGTCATGTTTCACGTCGCTTAGTCATGTGTCGTCATAGCAGAATCCCAAGTTTGAATCAGAGCGGCGGGAAAACCTTTTTCAACTTCGAATCCAAATTTCTTAGATATAAATGCATCTTTCGCTGCCGGCCAAGTGGCAACAAAGCCATGACATGCCGAACTATCGGATTTTACTATAAAAAAAATATTAATAGTGCTCTCCTCAGTGTCCCTTTAAAACTGCTCGCACTTTAGGTGGTTTACATTAATGTGCAGATAATATTTTTTTTGCCTTCTGTAATTTATTCTAGTTCTGTAATTCTAGTTTTCTCTCTAGTTTTTATTCTTTTTTTCTCTCTCCTTTTTTGCCTTTTCTTATGTATGACCGTCGGACACTTGCATCCCCCCCCCTTATGTAATGTCCCCACGGGACCCTTAAAGGTTAATAAATGATGATGATGATGATAAATATAAAAAATTTGCCTCTTTCCAAAACTTCCATTCCATATGCGTGCGAACTTTGACATGATGAAGACCTGGTTTATGTAGAGTATGCGGAAATTATTGAATTTACAATGGCTTACGAGTCTGAATGACTGTAGTTTGCGCATATTGTTACGGGTTGTTGAGACTCTTCTGAAACCGGACGACCGAGACCACGGGGGGAACAGGAGCGGGAGCCAGAGCAAGGAGAAGCGGTCGCGACGCAGCTCACTAGCTGCTCTGCCGGATCCTCTTTGCCGTCGATTCGCATAGAGCAGGAAGTCAAGGAAGCACGAATGACACATATCACACTGCTACCCTCCCGAAATGCGCATCGTCCCGATGCGCAGCAAGGCACAGCTAAAGCACCGAAACGTGCGCTGATTCCCAAGAGTTGGAACACGTGCTACTCGCGTCAGAGTCTAACCACGTGAACGGCTTCTGAGTGAGGTCGGTACGGTAGCGTTACAGTTGGCAGGCTTGTCGCTAAGATCGCGGCGTCGAACTGGACTCCACACTAGATGAACAGATAGGAAATGAGCGTCAAGGCGCCCTAGGCTGTACTTGCGTGCATGGATGCGAAGTCGAGCCAGCTGACGGTCGGCGACGAACTGAGCGTCGGCGTGAGTGTAGACGTCTGGCCGGTGGGGCAGCATAGCGTCGAGCATAATGATCGCTTCCTGGCCATGCACGAGGCGAAGCGGGGAAAGTCGGGTGGTTTCCTGAATCGCGGGATTGTACGCAAAAATAACGTATGGTAGCACTTCGTCCAAGACATTGAGCTCGATATCGACATGCATATAGAGCATGGCAGCCAAGGTCTTGTTAAGGTCTTTCTCCGCATTTTCGTTAACATCCTCCATACGCGTCTACTGTTCAATGCAAAAAGCGGTAAAAGCGAAAACAACCGCTTTTGGAGGTGCCGGGGATTGAACCCGGGGCCTTTCACATGCAAAGCGAACGCTCAACCACTGAGCTACACCCCCGCATGGATGGCTTTCTCCGCATTTTCGTTAACATCCGCCATACGCGTCTACTGTTAAATTCAAAAAGCGGTAAAAACGCAAACAACCGCTTTTGGAGGTGCCGGGGATTGGACCCGGGGCCTTTCACATGCAAAGCGAACGCTCGACCACTGAGCTAAACCCCCGCACGGATGGCTTTCTCCGCATTTTCGTTAACATCCTCCATACGCGTCTACTGTTAGATGCAAAAAGCAGCAAAAACGCAAACAACCGCTTTTGGAGGTGCCGGGGATTGAACCCGGGGCCTTTCACATGCAAAGCGAACGCTCTACCACTGAGCTACACCCCCGCACGGATGGCTTTCTCAACATTTTCGTTAACATCCTCCATACGCGTCGACTGTTAAATTCAAAAAGCGGTAAAAAAGCAAACAACCGGTTTTGGAGGTGCCGGGGATTGAACCCGGGGCCTTTCACATGCAAAGCGAACGCTCTACCACTGAGCTACACCCCCGCACGGATGGCTTTCACCGCATTTTCGTTAACATCCTCCATACGCGTCTACTGTTAGATGCAAAAAGCAGCAAAAACGCAAACAACCGCTTTTGGAGGTGCCGGGGCGTGCTCTAGCCAAGCGGCGTGCTCGATATGCAACTCGGCGACAGTATGCTTCGCATCTGACTAGGCTTATCCTAAGCTAAGCCTCAGCCATTTTTTTTTGTACTCGATTTCTTTTATCTCGCTCCTTGAGGCATATCTTTCTTCATCACCGAGAGCGCGCTTGGTGGGCGTTTCACCCATCCAAAGACGCTCGGCGCGGGCGCATAGCCCTCCTCCTTTATATCGTTCAATGGCGATAAGCTCAAGCTGGTTTTTTGTTTCTCGTATTTCTTGCGAAAATATTTAACTCGCGTCTTTTCCAATCACAGCAAAAAATGTAGCCTGCACTAAAGTTCTTTTCGTGGCGTTTTTGGTGCAACGCAACACGGAGGATCTTTCGATTGCCATCATTTTTATCTCTTCTCTGAATTCTTCCCACGAAGAAACAAAATTTTCATACTTCGAAGGAAGCAGTTTTTTTATCTTTACCTCAGCATTTGAAAAAAAAAAAAAATTTAGTCTAGCAGCTTAGCATTACGCTTCCATCGCTGCCAGTTGAAAGCCGATCTGATTTCTTCGTTTCCAAGTGTGAACATAACTAGGCTGTGATCACTAAAAGACACGTGTTTCACGGCATAACATCGCCGCAGCGGAAGCAGCGCCACTGAAACTTATGCTCTGTCTAATCTTTCCCGTCTAGCTTGCTCAAGGTGAGTATATATGGTGTCCTGGCCGCTGGAAAAGTGTGTAATCAACGTCTTCAGTCTCACGATTCTCAACTATGATGCGTAATAAATGCACGCTGTGATCGCATACTGGAAACTTTTCGTGCCTGTCCTCAGGAAAGCATACACAGTTAAAATCACCCAACAGAATCGCAGTTCAAAAATTTATCAATGAGCTCAAAGAACTCACGACAGTCTTTTTGGTTACTTGGGGCATAAACGAACAGAACGCGCGAATCCGAGCCGCAATACAAAAATCGCAGGCAACAAGACGGCCAGCACTACAGACAAACGCAACCTCTTCCACTATGCCCACACTTTTTCGAAGGAACAAAGCACTTCACCAAGCATGTCAAAAGCCGCAAGTGTGTCTCATTGTTCGACAAAATGCGCGTAATCTGGAAACAAAGATAACACTTCCCGGGAGATTATGGAGGCCTTCCGTAGAAGGAATTCGGCTGAGGAATGCGTGAGTTCGCCATCATTGCTGCTACTTGACGCTGGGGTTGATTGTCTTGAAGGAACATTAAACTCATGACAACAGGTAGATTCGTGGTGCTGTAACACGTGTAATTGCCTGGCGCTTTTGTAACCTTGTTCTGGTCTGCGCATGTAACCGTTGGCTTTTTCTTATTCTGTGTTTTTAATAAATTTTGTTAGTTGTTAGTGAGCACTTGTGTTGTCACTCCGTCTACGTCTTTGTCCTGGTGGTTGGTTTATTGGTTTAATGGGGTTTAACGTCCCAAAGCGACTCAGGCTATGAGGGACGCCGTAGCGAAGGGCTCCGGAAATTTCGACCACCTGGGGTTTTTTAACGTGCACTGACATTGCACAGTACACGGGCCTCTAGAATTCCGCCTCCATCGAAATTCAGCCGCCGCGACCGGGATCGAACCCGCGTCTTTCGGGCCAGCAGCCGAGCGCCGTAACCACTGAGCCACAGCGGCGGGTCCCTTGTCCTTGTGGTACCACAGAACTATGAATTCGTACCAACTCGCCCAATTCTCAACCCTTTTGAACAAAGCACATTCACCAGAAGTTCCGACAGAATCGCATACGCAGATGTTGCAATGCGTTTTAAAGGGCTCAACGATAAGGTTCGTTTGATGTTGAGTGTCGATTTTTTTTCCTGAACAGGAATTACGTTCCGGTCATTGTCCTGAAAAAGCTGACATATCTGGTACTGACACCGTCTGGCAATCATTCCCGGCACGTTCAGCGTGCCAGTTCTGATCGCAGCTTTGTTATTTACTGCCATGGTGAATAAGCAAATGGACAGCCTGGTTCAGCCATCCAACCTTTGCATGCAGCAAGGTACCGAAAAAAGAAATCATGCACAGGTTCGTATGCAAGCCCACGAACGCGGAGCGACTGCAGGTGCGAGCTTCCTTGAGAAAGCATAACCCCACCCACCCTTCGCCTTCACCTCTAACTGGTGTCTCAGAAAGCCAAGCACTTGTCACGAGGGAGCCGTAACCGGCGGCCTCCGGCCCGGCGGAAGGTTCGGTTTAGCCTTGAGGGTTTGGGCACGGCGGGTTGGGGTTGCCTTTGCAGGCGGCTGCTCTGCCCTGGCCGTTCCAGCACTATCTGCTCTTTGGGAAACCAGTTCATGCGTTCGCTTTGCAGACGCAGCATTCGTGCTCACGATTGCGACCTGCATATTTTCTTGGTCGCCGAATATCTCTGTTGACAAAGGAGGGCTGTTTGTTTTGGCGCGTTCTTCAACCGCATCATCAATTGTGGAAAGAAAATTTTCATTCTGCGTTCGCAACATTTCGGTGCCCACAATACCGACGACATTCCCGACAGAATCCTTTGACGAAGGCAGTCCTTGCGAGGGTGGCTCCTTGCCACAAGTTCTGACAGCATCCTCCACGTCAGCCTCATCCATCATGTGCTCTGATACTCCGTCGCTGCTCGTATGCCCAGCAATGCTTGCGCATATCTTCGTACACTGGCTTTCTTTGCAGTCTAAACGCCGACAGACCTTGCATCAAGGCACGCTACACTACTATGTGCCCCGTTCCCTGACACCGTAAACACAACGGCGCCCTGCCTGGCACGATCACTAAGGCTGTGATGCCGGCTGCTCGCAACGGATGGGGAAGTCCTCAATGGTGATACCAGCCTTGAGCTGAAGGGTCGTCGTGCGTGTCGAAGAACCCTTGCGCGTAATTCATTGAACGCGCCACCGCTCCTTGCATGCATCTGTAACTTTACCGTATGGGGCAAGCGCTGGGTGCACTTGCTCGTCATGCACGTTGTGCAAAAGCCATAAAAGCTTTAGCCGGACGTCGCGGTGGGTCGGGTATACCACAAGATAGCGGTGTTCCTTCACAATGATATAGCCAAACGACAGCATTTTCTTCATTGCTTCGTCGGATCTAAAGGTCACCGCCCGCAGATGATCCATCTGGAACGCCCTTCAGAGTAGCACCTCGGGCAGCAACTCCAGACGTACAGGTGCCCCAAAAGTAGAGCGGAGCACGCGAGCGGTGGCCGAAATGGGAAAAACTGCATGCCAGCGCGCTCTATCAGCGGGTGCCCAGCAGGGAGCGAAATGGCGTCGGCACTTCCGGCTGACCCGTTACGATGATCTGATGCTCGCCTTATCGTCAGATCGAACGAAGCCACGCTGCTACCATCATCGCTCGCCAGAAGCGCTTGCGATGCTTCAAGCAATGTTCGCCCGCATGGTGCAGGAAAGCTGGCCTTCGGCGGCTTTCGCTTTCTACTTCGTCAGAAATGCCACAATTTTCAGTCTCCGTGAGCGCCGTCACGCTTCACTCGGCGGCGAGTTGGTTGTACTATCGAGTATAATTGCTTCTTCACCGGTTTCGCAAGCGTGGAATGAAAAAAGGAATGGTTTGGTTTGGTTTGGTTTATGGGGTTTAACGTCCCAAAGCGACTGAGGCTATGAGAGACGCCGTAGTGAAGGGCTCCGGAAATTTCGACCACCTGGGGTTCTTTAACGTGCACTGACATCGCACAGTACACGGGCCTCTAGAATTTCTCCTCCAAAGAAATTCCAGCCGCCGCGGCCGGGATCGAACCCGCGTCTTTCGGGTCAGCAGCCAAGCACCATAACCACTGAGCCACCGCGGCGGCGAAAAAAGGAATATCATGCTTATATTGACTGCGTGTCTTTATGATATGAATAGATGATCAACGGCATAGCAAGTGAGGTAACTGAAGATCCCTTGCTTCAATACAAATTGGCTTTCTTACTCTGGAGGAAACATATTTAAACAAACTTTCATGGAAAATAAGGTTGTCTCTGCTTGAGTCGTCCTCGTTCGGTTATATTTTAAGTATCTATTTGTATCACAAAGACAACGCAGCCAATATTGCATGCTATTCTTTTTTTCATGCGTTCCTTTAAGCCAAGCAAACTTTCGACATCACTTGCCAATCAAACTCGCCGCCAAGTTTAGCGCGAGCCACGGCGCTCCCGCAGACTGAAAATGGTGGTATTCCTGACGAAGCAAAAATCGAACGCCGCCGAAAGCCAGCTTTTCTGCACGATGCGGGGGAACATTGCTTGAAGCATTGCAAGCGCTTCTGGCGAGCAGTGGTGGTAGCAGCGTGGCTTCGTTCGATCTGACGATAAGGCAAGCATAAGATCATCGTAATGGGTCAGCCGGAAGTGCCGACGCCCTTTCGCTTTCTGCTGCCCATCTGCTGATAGAGCGCGCTGGCATGCAGTTTTTCCCACTTCGGCCACCGCTCGCGTGCTCCACTTGACTTTTGGGGCACCTGTACCAATGCATCGCGGAAATTTTCGACTCTAGAAATCCTGGCTCTGACGTCCCCATGAAGGAATACGGTTTAACACACACGAACCTGTTAGTAGTTGAGGCAAAAAAAACAAACAAACAAACTCGGTAGTCCTGGCTTTATCCCGCTGCAATCCGGTTCCCGCGACCTACTGGGCCGCTTTCACCGCTACAGGGGAGCTCATGTTCACACGTCCGAACACTGCGGTGACAGAAAAATGCAATCGCCACTGAGCTACACCCCCGCACGGATGGCCTTTCTCCGCAATTTCGTTAACATCCTTCATATACTTGTACTGTTAAATGCAAAAAACAGCAAAAACGAAAGCAATCGCTTTTGGAGGTGCCGGGGATCGAACCCGGGGCCTTTCACATGCAAAGCGAACGCTCTACCACTGAGCTACACTCCCTTTTTTTTCTTTATTTCCGGATACTTACGCAGTACAAAATCGTACACGGAAAAATTAAGCGAACTCACAGCCAAAAGTTCACGTGGAAATGATAGTAATAAGGAAGCTGTCATCCTTAGGTGGGATGACGTTGTCATTTTAAAATTCTCTCAAATGGATCAAGGGCTCAAATCTTGGCAGCCATTCTGGAACTGTACACTTCAATTTGTGCATTTCGACAAAGGCATGCATACTTTCACGAAAGTAGAGCCTTGCAGGGCGAGCATCGGGGTCTAAATGATACCCAGCCATCCGGGACCGCCAGAGGCTGTGCAGACCGATTAACATGACGGTATCAAAAGGTATGCCGTCTTCGTTATCTGTTGATAGGAACCTGATGCTACGTGTATCTAACGGTAAGTCTTTTTTAAGGGTTCTTTGCAGCACGTCCCAAAAATAAACCCCCTCCCAACAGTGTAGAAAAACATGATCTATTGTCTCAGGCTGTTTGCATATTAAACAAAGCGACCCCCATGGCAGAAAAAAACCCCTGTCTTCAAGAAATGTTTTTACCGACAACGTTCCAGTATGCAGCTTAAAGAAAAATGTTTTTACTCCTGGGGAAACTGGCATCCTTTTGACCCGCTTCAATACATCTTGACCCGGATAGCCGTTGTACAAGGCTCTGTACACAGGAACGGAGAAAAAGCCATCGCACACATCGTTATACAATTTTTTTCCTATTGACTGAACGCAAATATTGAACCGAAAAACGAGTTGTCAAAATTCTGACGCTGTTTACGACTTCTCTTAAAAAACCAAAAAGGCGCCCTGGCATACTTTCTGTGGCAACAACAAAATTTGGCAACGCCCGCACGAGCCTTACTTGGCAAACAGTGTGCAGAAATGGATCATTTACGTCGCGGAAGAAAATGAATCTGTTTACAAGCTGTCGGGCGAATAAGTGTGCTAGCCCAAGACCCCCGTCTTTGACAAGCCGAAACAAGTTATCCCGTCTACACCGTTCCCAATTCGACGCCCAAACAAAAGCGGCAAATACCCGATGCAGCCTCTGAATGTTTAACCTGGAACAGTGAAGCGTTTGCATTACATACCACAACTTGGCAACAAAAAACAGATTACACACCGTTGCGCGTGCAAAGATAGACAGCGGCACACCGCTCCATTTGTCAGCCTTCTCACGGATTTCTTGGGCTTGATCGCGCCAAAATGGCTCACTGTCTTCATAGCATTCTAGAGGCACACCCAAGTACTTAACCGGTGTTGTGGCCCGAGTCACGTTGGCAAACGTGTAAGGCGTCGATGGCCACTCTCCGTGCCAAAACCCTAGACACTTTCCCCAATTCACCGGACTTCCAGTGGTCGTGCTGAAATCTTTCACGGCTTCGACTGCCACGCTAACGCTCTCTCTGTTCGCACGGAAGACGGCTACGTCATCAGCATACGCCAAAAGTTTGACCTCCGTCATGTGGACTTGGAAGCCCTGTACAGATTCATTCTCAAGGATTGACAAGCACAAAGTTTCAATATAAATGCAAAACAGAAGCGGGCTGAGGGGGCAACCCTGACGCACCGAACGTCGCACGTTCACGGGTGCACCAAGTTCCTTGTTGACAATTAATCTTGTAGTGCAGTTTCGGTACGCCAAGGCTACGCCCTCGCTGATAGCAGAACCCACATTAATGTAATCTAGAACTGCAAACAAGGCATCATGTGAAACACAATCAAACGCTTTTTAAAGGTCGAGTTGCAGAACCGAAACGCTACCGCATGTTGCATCACAACACTCCAGTACGCATCTCGCCTTATGTATGTTCGTAGCAATGGTCCTTCCCTTGATCCCGCAAGTCTGGTGAGGCCCAACAATCTCCTTAATAACGGTCTGTAATCTGGCTGCTAGTACTTTCATTAGTATCTTGTAATCAACATTTGTTAGGGCTATTGGCCTCTATGACGTCACCAATCTCAATTTCTCAGTTTGTTCTGTTTTAGGGATTAGTACAGTATGTGACGACGCAAAAGAAGGCGGCAACAAGTTAAGGTCGTAGCCTTCGTTAAATACTGCAGCTAACAATGGGGACAACACTTTTTTAAATGCTTTATAAAAAGCCGCGCTCAAGCCATCAGGCCCTGGCGACTTCCCTGGATTTAGATTATCAATGGCACGCTCAACTTCATGTTCGGAAATCGGCAGCTCCAACCCTTCTATTGTGTCAGCATCTAGTCGTGGCAAGGAAGAAACACGCGCTTAAACCTGTCCATGTTCATGTCGCGAAATGCAAACAGTTGCTGATAGTATTCGTAAAACGCACGTGCAATGCCGTCTTTATCTGTCATGAGGTTGCCGTTCCACTCTATCTCTTCTATGTCGATTCGACGGCCATGCGCTTTCTCGAGACAGAGAGCCCGTTTAGTGGGCGTCTCGCCTGCTGCGCATCTTTCGGCCCTGGCGCGAACGAGCGCTCCTCGATATCGATCTTCATCTAATAACTCAATTTTCTTTTTCAGTTTTCTGATATCGTCATTATAGACCCCTGGCTCACTGAGCTACACCCCCACACGGATGGCCTTCCTCCGCAATTTCGTTAACATCCTTCATATGCTTGTACTGTTGAATGCAAAAACAGCAAAAACGAAAGCAATCGCTTTTGGAAGTGCCGGGGATTGAACCCGGGGCCTTTCACATGCAAAGCGAACGCTCCACCACTGAGCTACACCCCCACTTTTTTTTTCTTTATTTCCTGGCTTTGGAAAACAACACTGCACGAAAAAGAACAGACAAATCACAAAAGCAATAATACAAGACAATGAACACACTGAAAGTCATACTCAGCCAGCATAAGGCTGGCTTCGTCACATTAAAACTCCCGCAAGGACAACAAAGGCTCTACCCTTGAGAGCCAGTCGGGAGGTTCCGCAGCCGCTTTTTGTATAGCGACAAACCAGTCCATACACTCTCGGAAATAAATTCGGGCAGGGCGTGCTTCCCTGTCACAGTGATAGCCTGCCGTTCTTGAGCGCCATATACAGTGGAGACCCAGGAGCATAATTAAATCAAAAGGAACCCCGTCGTCATTATCAATGCTTAAATATCGAATGCCATGCGAATCTAGGGGGAAATCTTTCTTCATAGTCCGTTGCAAAACATCCCAAAAATAAACCCCTTCCCAACAATGTAAAAAAACATGGTCTACTGTTTCCGGCTGCTTACAGATTAAACAATGCGAACCCCAAGGTAAAAATAAATCCTTTTCCTCAAAAAATTTCTTTACTGGCAACGTTCCGGTGTGTAATTTAAAGAAAAAGGTCTTAGCTCCTGGCGGCACCTGCATTTTCTTTACCCTCTTTAAGACGTCCGAGCCTGGGCCTCCACTGTATAAGACTCTATACAAAGGTTGTGGTAAAACAGTGTCACATAAATCGTGGTACAGCTTTTTCCGTTTTACACAGGACAAATATTCATTAGAAAAACGCACTGAAAGAAATCTAAGACTTGCGACGACCTCTCTGTAATAGCCGAAAATGCCACACGTAACTTCTTCGGTGGAGACAACAAACTCCGGCAGTAGGCGTCGCAGCCTAACTTGGCAGACAGTGCGCAAGAAAGGGTCAGAAACGTCGCGGAAAAACAAAAACCGATTGACCACTTGCCGCAAAAAGAGGTGTCCAAGTCCCAAGCCGTCGTCTTTTACCCGACGGAATAAATTTGTTCTGCTGCAGCGTTCCCATTCTGCAGCCCAAACAAAGACAGCGAAAATCCTGTGGAGCTTCTGTATGTTTACACGCGAACAATGCAAAACTTGCATAACAAACCAAAGTTTACTGATAAAAAAAAGGTTACATACAGTAGCCCTGGCGAAAATCGATAAGTTGGCACCTTTCCACTTCTCCGCTTTCTCCCTTAGCGCTTTCGTCTGCTCTTGCCAATATTGCTCGCTTTGGCGGTAACCATCAAGCTCGACACCTAAGTACTTGGTTGGGGTTTTCGCCCACGTCACATTTGCAAAGTGGTCAGGCTGCGATGGCCACCGTCCATGCCAGAACCCAAGGCACTTGGCCCAGTTCACCCCGCTTCCGGTAACCTGAGAGAACTCACGGACACATTTGACCGCCTCGGTTATACTCTCATGGTCAACCGTACAAAGTGCAACATCGTCCGCGTACGCCAGCAGCTTCACCTCGGCTGCTTGTAACTTAAACCCTTTTACGTTATCATTGTTCAATATTTTAATACACAATGTCTCAATATATATACAAAACAAAAGAGGGCTGAGAGGGCAGCCCTGTCGCACCGAACGCTGCACGCTAATGGGGGCCCCCAGACTCTTATTTACGATCAATATCGTCGTGCAGTTTCGGTACGCCAGGGCCACGCCCTTGCGGATAACTGACCCAACATTCGCGTGGTCCAAAATAGAAAACAAAATTTCGTGATCGACACAGTCAAAAGCTTTCTCAAGGTCGACCTGGAGAATGGCCACCCGACCATTCGAGTCATCACAACACTCAAGCACACTTCGCATCTTATGAATATTGGACATTATTGACCTCCCTTTTATCCCACACGTCTGGTGTGGCCCAACTATATCCTTAATCACCGTCTGCAACCTCCGAGCCAAAACCTTCATAAAAATTTTATATTCAACGTTCGTAAGTGCTATGGGTCTGTAGGCTGTAACCAGTCGCAATTTATCTATTTGATCCGTTTTAGGAATGAGCACCGTATGGGATGACCCGTATGACGGAGGCAGTGCATTTACTGTGTAGGCTGCGTTAAATATCACGTTCAAAATAGGGGCAATTTCGTGCTTGAATTCTTTGTAAAAACGCGCGCTGAGCCCATCTGGTCCCGGCGATTTACCGGGGTTTAAACTGGCGATTGCATGTTCCACTTCGGCTTCACTGATAGCCATTTCTAATCTCTCTTTTACGTCATCACCGAGACGCGGCATCGCCGCCAGAAACTTATCTTTAAACGTGATAGTGTCTACCACGTGGGAAGCGAAGAGCGCTTGGTAATGCTCGTTGAAAGCTGCTTTTATGTGGTCGTTGTCCGCCGACAAGACACCGCCCCATTCTATTTTGTCGATGTGGTTTCTTTCAGCGTTTGCCTTTTCCAACCCTAGCGCTCGTTTTGATGGCGTCTCCCCTGCAGCTATGTCTTCTGCCCTTGCCCTTACTAACGCTCCCCGATACCGTTCTTCTTCCATCAATTCTAGCTTTTGCTTTGTTTTCCTTACATCTTCAGTCCATTTCCCCGGCGCTAGAGATTCCTGTTGAAGCAGCCTATGGAGCAGCTTCTTTAACTCTGTCTCTTTCTGTTTTTCTTGAAACCGTATACAGGAAGCCCTCTCTATTGCTTTCATTTTTATAGTTTCTTTACACAGCTCCCACTGTTGCCATATGTGCATATTTTTACCGGGGCCTATTTTTGCAATTTCATCTTTTACTATGCTGGTATACAGTTCGTCCTGCAAGAGTTTATTATTGAATTTCCACATTTCCCACGAAAAAGAATTCCCTCTCTTTACCATCCCAAAACAACATGTAACTAAACAATGGTCTGAAAAAGATACTGGCACAACATCGTAACTATGACATTCAGGTAAGACATCGACGGATGCATAAATGCGGTCCAGCCGTGCATGGCTAGAACCCTGAAAGTGTGTGAGCTTTACTGCACGCGTTCCCTCAAGACACTCTGCCACATCTTCCATGTTCCATTTCTCAACCATTAGCGATAACACTTGTGTGCTGGCATCTCTAAAGGGTCGAGGGCTTGTCTTATCACGCGCACTAAGAACACAATTAAAATCGCCCAGGACGATCAGCTGTCTGTCACTACGAAGGCGCTCTTCGATGCTATAAAAAAAACTGCGCCCTTTCTTCTGCTTCATTAGGCGCGTACAGACAAATAATCCGCCACTCGACGTTATTCAATCGAAAGTCAAGGAAGACACACCGGCCCGACACACAAGAGAAATGAGCTTGCACTTCTAGCCCCGGCAACTTCTTTAGAAAAAGAACACAGCCAGCCGATGTGCCTACAGCGTGGCTGACTACAGCAAAAAACGAGGACGTGAAACGTTGCACCATGCTCCCGGTCTCTTCTTCGCCGTCTACTTTCGTCTCCTGCACAGCCAGTACATCTATGCCGTGCTCCGTTAAAAGCCGAAAGAGCTGGCCTTGCTTTCTCTTTCCTGCCAGACCTCTAACATTCAGGGAGGCGACTTTCAGCGGAGATGCAGGAGCCATTTCTACATAAGAAGAAGAGACCGAAAGCGTGGTGCTTACCTCTCGCGTCCAGCACATGGCTAGACGCCACCGCCGCCGTCGCCGCCGGCGTCATCCTGAGCGTGCACCTGGCCCAGCTCGGGAGGCGCCTTGTCTCCGGCGCGCTTCTCGCTCGCAAGGTTAGGGCGCGGCCGAAAACTGGCCCGCCTTGCTTGAGGCGTCTTTGCTGGTGGTTCCTCTACGCTGGGCGCCGCCTCCTTGTCGCCGTCGGGGCTGGTGTCTCCATGGGGACGCTTCCCAGGCGTAGCCACAGTGGTCGCACGGCCACCGGTGTTCTGCCGATGACCCTCGGTAGGCTCCTTCGCTACGAAGTCCATGGGCACTGGTAGGCTTTTTGCATCCCCCGAAGTCGCCTCCTTTGACTGAGGCGAGTCTCCCGTTGGTGGCTGGAGTCCTGGTGCACTGGCAAGGGGGGCGTCGCCGCTTGAAGTCGCCGACGTGTCCAGCGACACAGGGAGGTTGCCCAACTCGTCGGTACCCCTCGCTGCGTCCTCAGCCTCCGCGACATCCATCAGCTCCGCGCTGTCTCCTTTACCTCCGAGCCCGGTCGCAGACGCGTAGGTACGGACGCAGTCCTCGTCCGCGTGTCCGTAGCGCCTGCACTTGGAGCACCTGGGAACCTTGCAGTCGCGACGAACGTGACCCGCGCCGTGGCAACGCAGGCACTGCATCGGCCGCCCGGGCACCACCACGAGAGCTAACTCGCCGGCGACTCGAACCTGGTGGGGCAGGTCGTCCACCTTCATACCTAGCTTCAACTTGAGCAGCACTGTTCTCGTGGTGGATCCCTTCTCTTTCATTCCTTGAACGCGCCAACGCTCCCGCGTCACGTCGGTCACGTTTCCGAACGCCGCGAAAGCAGTCCGGATGTCGTCATCGGCGACGCCGTGCAGCATCCAATGCAGGCGCAGCTTTACCTGCTGATCCTCCGGGTCGAAAACAATGCACCGGCGTCCCTTTACCTCAAGCTCTTTCAAGGCGGCTAATTTCTTCGCGGCTTCTGGGCTGCTGAAGGTTACCGCCCACACGTGGTTTACCTGGTACGCCGCCAACGCCACGACGTCGGGGAGCGCACCAGTGTTGGCGAGGGCGTCCCTGAAGTCTTCGACCCTGTAAGGTCTCACACGCACATCTCCGTGCAAAAAAACTGTGTTTAGAACAACACGTCCGGTGGGCAGGGTAGGCAAAAAGATCTCATACTCCTTGTCTTCGGCGCTGAACCTGTTTCCGCGGCCATCGATGGCCGCCGTCGCCGCTCCGTGGGAGCTCATGATCCTGCGTCCGTACACGCCAGTGGCCGGAAGTAGAATGAGCTACACCCCCACACGGATGGCCTTCCTCCGCAATTTCGTTAACATCCTTCATATGCTTGTACTGTTAAATGCAAAAACAGCAAAAACGAAAGCAATCGCTTTTGGAAGTGCCGGGGATTGAACCCGGGGCCTTTCACATGCAAAGCGAACGCTCCACCACTGAGCTACACCCCCACACGGATGGCCTTCCTCCGCAATTTCGTTAACATCCTTCATATGCTTGTACTGTTGAATGCAAAAACAGCAAAAACGAAAGCAATCGCTTTTGGAAGTGCCGGGGATTGAACCCGGGGCCTTTCACATGCAAAGCGAACGCTCCACCACTGAGCTACACCCCCGCACGGATGGCCTTTCTCCGCAATTTCGTTAACATCCTTCATATGCTTGTACTGTTAAATGCAAAAACAGCAAAAACGAAAGCAATCGCTCTTGGAGGTGCCGGGGATTGAACCCGGGACCTTTCACATGCAAAGCGAACGCTCTACCACTGAGCTACACCCCCGCACGGATGGCCTTTCTCTGCAATTTCGTTAACATCCTTCATATGCTTGTACTGTTAAATGCAAAAACAGCAAAAACGAAAGCAATCGCTTTTGGAGGTGCCGGGGATTGAACCCGGGGCCTTTCACATGCAAAGCGAACGCTCCACCACTGAGCTACACCCCCGCACGGATGGCCTTTCTCCGCAATTTCGTTAGCATCCTTCATATGCTTGTACTGTTGAATGCAAAAACAGCAAAAACGAAAGCAATCGCTTTCGGAAGTGCCGGGGATTGAACCCGGGGCCTTTCACATGCAAAGCGAACGCTCCACCACTGAGCTACACCCCCGCACGGATGGCATTTCTCCGCAATTTCGTTAACATCCTTCATATGCTTGTACTGTTAAATGCAAAAACAGCAAAAACGAAAGCAATCGCTTTTGGAGGTGCCGGGGATTGAACCCGGGGTCTTTCACATGCAAAGCGAACGCTCAACCACTGAGCTACACCCCCTTTTCTTTGTTCATTGCCGACTTCGACGTTCACAACAATGTTTAGTTGATAAAACTTTTCAACGAAGCTTTGGCCGGCATGGTATGTTATAATTTTTTCAGTTGCGTCAGACCGTCAAGGACATCAACCCATTCTAGCGATTCAGGGAGTGCCTGATACACTTCTCTGAAACGTACAACACTTTGATGAAATGTTCCTGTACATAACGAACTTCTACATCGGCATTATTGAATTCGATTCTTGTTTTCCACAAGCTATGCAGGCCCAGGGGCATAATCGCATCCAGTGGAGTTCCATCTGCATCGTGTAACGGTAAGAATCCTATGCCGTAGGAATCTAAGAATAAGACTTTTTCTTTAAGACCTTTGAAAAACATCCCAGAGAAAGATGGGTTCCCAAGAGACCAAAAACACATGTTCTATGGTTTCAGCTTTCTTGCATAGAAAACAGTTAGTTGACAAAGAAATGAAGATTCGTTTATCTTGCATCCATGTTTTGACTGATAATATGTTACTGAGCTACACCTCCGCATGGTTGGACTTTCTCCGCATTTTTTTCTTTTTTTGCCTGAACATATATATGCACAGAACAGATGACACAACATCAGCACAGTGAGAAAAATGAAAGATTTGTGTTTCAAGTAAAAGCGTAATGACCCTCGATTCGGCTGAAGTCGTAGGACTAAACGTCTCTCATATGCGCGAGCCCTTAAACAGCCGCCAACGATTGAGGATTTAATTTAATAGCCTTTTGCTTCTCCACTTAAGCCCTTAGACTATCTCTAATCAGCTGTCTTGCAGAACGTGCATCTACGTCAGCATGCTATACAGCATAGAGCTGTTATACCAACTCTCTACAGCCGTTCTGCTTCTCCATATGCAGTGGAGAGCAATCAACATTATGAGATCGAGTGGGGTGTCGTCATCGGTCTCTACCGGCAGAAATCTAATACCATAAAAATTCACGGGCAGTTCTTTTTTAACTGTCCTCTGGAGCACAATGCCAATACCAACGGAGCACATTGACAATATCGGCTTTATTAACTACTCGTACTCATCACTAAAAAAAAGGAAACTAAAACTGTGGTTTCTTGCAAGAACCCAAATTAACTGAATTGCCATGTAATTCATCAAACCAGAACTATACAGTGCAAAGATTTGCCAAACGATGATGATGATGATGATGTAGCCTTCCCTTTGTAACGGGCGGGCGCCTACCAAAGGTGCCCTGGCTGGATAAACACAACCGTCGCCGTGAAATGCCGCCATCTGTCGGCGAGCGCTAAAATGATTTCCCAACGATTGCGCGACGCAGCCGCATGCCGCGCTAGCAGCCCAGCTCGCGTAAGCGAGTTCACATCAGCTGCGAAGAGAAATTTAGGAAGTTGTGAGGTAGACGTCAGCGCGCTATTTCTAACGTGTCCCACAACGCACTATACAGCGTAAGTTAAAAATAATCGGAACATTTTTTAATAAGATTTTAATAAGGTCTTGACATACACCACCGTGCGCTCGTGCTGCCGTCTCTTTATTTTGCTCACTAACATTTGCTGCAAGCTGCTGTGGGTCGAAACGACGCTTTTTCTTCTTCTTTTTTTTCTTTGCCCCTAAAGCGGTTCGTTGTGGTGCATTGAATTAAGCAAATTTTTGTCCCGAAACCATAGCGTCTCTACAACACGTATGGTTGATTAAACCTGAAATCTTGACGTGAACTTCACTAATAGCCAAGGCTGTTTTCACTGGCGCGCCATTTCCGACGAAAATAGGCGTTGTTTACAGGAAAATGAGTGTACGTTGTTTATTTACACACGCACTTCTGTACGCTTCTCTTTTATTTCTGCCAAGTAAATGTACAGCTGAATAGCTCTTCCACGCGTCGCGATTCTCGGCCGACCCTCCAGCTCGGGTTTGCGCCATGAGGACAACAACAGTAGCGTATCTCCTCTGTCGGTGGTGTCTTCCAGGCACTGGCCAACGGCCCGGCATAATGTCCTTAGTCCCTTTCTCCAGAAATATGACGGAAGGAAACCACGCTCATTTGCCGGAATTGTGAGAGTAATTAATATACTTAAAAAAAGGAGACCACACAGCGCTTCTTCCGGGGTTTCCGGACCGAAAAACCGAAGAGTGCGTCTATGACCTCTAGAGATCGGAGCTGATATACGCCAAACGCAGGGGCTTTTCTGGTCACGTGACTACATGATACCAGGAATTTGTTGCTTCTATTGTCGCAGTGAGATTTATTCTCCCGGACAGAGGCAGTGCGATTAGACCACGGATACGCCTACATATATGAGTAAAGAGGAAGTAAACGGTCTTCTAGCTTTTTCTTTCTTTTACTTCTTTTTACTCTTTTCTATTTAGAGTGCATGTTTGTTACTGCTCTTCAACTCCGCAACAACTACGTCTGGGATTCACCTCAGAACTTTTTTACAACTTTTGACAATTTCGACAGGCATTCAGTTTGTTTTTTTTTGAACGAATTGGCCACTCGCTGAATCGCGAAAAGCTCATATTCTGCATGACGACGAGCAGAAAATTACAATCTCTTTGCGTGGAGTATGTGCACCGTAAACACGAATTACTCTTTGCGGAAGTAAAACGGCCCTCCAGCGCAATCCATAATAAGGACACGGTATGCTGCCCACTCACTAAGCAAACTAAATAATTACGGTTGGCTACGTAGGCATATTTACACCTTAAAACATGTGAAGTTGAAACGAAGGTTTTAACCTGCTCTCATTGCTAACTACAGGATTTCCGTTGTCGCGGTTAAGTCTCCATCCATCGCTCCTAAAATTTTGAGGTGGGAATATGCTTTCGGTGCCTACCGCTGGTATTCCATATTTTCAATGGTTTGGCGGCATTCTCTGCCCTCTTTAGAGAATGCGACCAGTGCGCCGTTTACCCTCTATAGTATAATTATTGTTCACAGTGTTTCATCAGGCTTCATTAAAACTTGAAGTTTCGCCTCGTATTTGGGTTTTGTTTTTTAAGTAATGCGGCTTCTGCCATTCTCAGGCTACCTTGCTGAATAGAGCAGTGCGAGACAGCCAAGCCTAAGCATTCTGAAGAAACGCGTTTAGTTCGCGCGATTCCCACCATGTGCTGCGTGGCGCAACAAGAAAATCTGGGACGTTCGGCACACCCCTTTGATTATCTAGCAGGAGACATTTTAAATGACAGATGTTGCGGCGACTTGGAAGAGTAAGTTACCACAGTCAACCTTGTCGCGCGACGTTTCACCGCACCCCAATTTTCTCCCAGTGACAAGTGAAAATATCCGCTTTGAGTAACGCGGTGGTCCTTACGGGAGTCTGACAGAGAAAGCTAGCTGATGTTGAGCACTGAGCGATCTCGCTAAACCAGGCATGAAAGAAAAAAATACGGCAGTCGATTCGATTGATGCGGAGGAAATGCGTTAGCATTTTTCTCTCACCACCCATTGCATTCCATATTCTGATTCTATTCTAATTTTGATTCCATTCTTATTCCATTCTCATTGGCAACTGTTTTCTTCTTTCATTTTTACCGCGCCATTCTTACTGATTTTCATTTTTCTCTCAGTCATAAGTCCGGCGTCTCCGTCCTTTCCCCTACAAGGGGAGAGGGGATGGTTGGGAAGTGGCAGGTGGAGAAAGGGAAATCCCCTTAACACCCCCTGCCATAGCTGGCAGGTGTAGGCTTCACATAGACGCCGACGCCGGGCAGTTTTCGCCGTCACGGCACTCCTAATGCTATCGGGTTAAGGCAGAAATAAATAGAAGGCAGGAGGAAACAGGAATGAATTAGAAAAGGAGAAGGCGATGAGCCGTACCATCTTGCTTACTCAAAGTGTCCGCGACACTCCGTGCACGTGACATATGCACAATACGCGTGACACGACGAAGCGGGGTGCATTACGGAGATCCCGCTGGGAAGGGCACTATGTAGACCCTCTGATTCGGCGCAGTCCCTCATCGTTCCTGTAGCTCCATCTGCCGCAACACGCCGTTCGGAATGCTCCTCGCTCCATTCGTCTTCGTTAGCGCGCAGCGTTCGCTTAGCCACGACAGTCGCGGCCTTTGCACTTCGTGTAGCACACAGCTCGCTTGAGTTCCCCGCGAATAGCGCTCGTTTGTTTAAGCGGTACACGTTGTTCACTCAAGAGAGCCGTATGGAGCGGTGAAGGATGACCATCCCAGATACACGTGTTAAGAAGATAGATACTCTAAAGGGTTTCTGTCATAGCCGTACGCCTACAAAACAAGTATAGGACTCTGCTGTAGACGCGCATGTGTTGTCCTTTTGTGGTGCTGTTGTCTCTGCACCACCGTTCATTTTATCGTGCACCAACTCGCCCCAAGGGCCGTTATTCTGAAGGTGAGGGAGGTTAACCAGGCCTAATATTTCGCGTTATTCTGCGTATCTCCCCTTCCTTTTGTACCACTGTCCTTCAACCCCTGTCGGCCGATGTGCAGGTGGCAACATTACGCTAAAAAGTTACGGGGCGGCTGGCGTACTTCCCGTTCACTGAAAAAGAAAAAAAATTCGTCGGGTCACTAGAACCCGGAATATGTAAAACGAAATAAAAATGGCGGTGCTGTCAGAAATTTCAGGATTGCGAACGATTGAACATGCCATCCTCTAGCTGCATCACCAGCGCAGCGAAGGTCTCAAGGGCCTCAAAAATCGTGCGATTTGTTTATTGATGTCTCTTGACATATGTGTGTGCCGCAGTGCGCCCAAGACTAAGCAGGCGAGTAAAAGTAAGAGGAGCAACAGCGCCACCTGCTCGCGTCGGCGTGAGCGGCCCACAGGTTTAAGGCGTCGGTTGAAGTCCCAGTCAACCATATGCCTTTCAGCGTGTCTACTTTGTCGAGTTTTCTTGTGGTGTGCACGGACGAACGGAGGGACAGAAAAATCTTCGGATGCGAACAGATGAAAATGTAGCCGTTAAACGTATCCCTGCACAGAAAGCAACCAAACAGATCTGAAGTGCTTTAGGTGTTGATTAAAAATAAGTGGCAATCGAAAGTCAGCGTTAGTTAGCTTTCCATGAAGCGTACACTGTACTAACCACCGCGACAACCGAAACAACAAAAAAAGTCAATGCCGACGGTTCACTCACCAAAACAAGAATAAAAAGAGGACAAACTAGTGAGCGCATCTACTGTCATGCGTTAGCTCACAGCAACGACCTCACAAAAAGAAAATAAAAATAAAGCAATACGAACGACTTCGCCCCGCGGAACTCGGCGCTTAGCAAAGCAATCGGTATATGAGAATCATAACTCACATTCTTAAATGCTCTTCGTAGATACCTTGTAAATGACATTCTCAACGCCACTTTAAAGTTTCGAAAGTACAGTGACCAAGGCAGCAGAAGCCAGAGTGTAAAATAAATAGGGGGAAAAAAAAAACTCTCAGGCAACCCTCGGTGTATCGTTTGAATGCGTCAGCAGCCTAACGTTCGTTACATCCGAGGCTAGCACATGAAATTTCGTAATATCCGAGGGTAATACACAAAAGTTCTTTTTATTCGATGTGGAATAATAAAGTTCGTTATATCCGAGGTAGTATGCTACGCTCGTATAGGTAGTATACTGAGTTCGTTCGTAGCCCGGTGGGAAGACTGCCACCCGCCAGCAGACGGCACTCGCCATTTCCGCTTCCAGAGACCCTTATAATTCTTACGCAGTAATAAAAAGAAGACTTCGGCACAAAGCGGCGCACTGCAACGTTCTGCGCGCTGTTGCAAACCGCGACCAAATATAGCGTGGCGACACGTGGCGGCGCGCCTCTCTATTGCGCCCTGCTCCTTTCTTTTTTTTTTATTGTAGGAGCAAGTGGATGTTACTGCTTTCCAACACCTCTCCCCTTTCCGCCCAGTAATGGCATACGTTCTCAGGAGTTCTTCCTTTCCGTGTTTCTAATGAGAATGAATGAAAAGGGACTGTCATTTTGTGTCGAAGGCAGTTTTACCGTGGCCGAAGATTGACGTCCGGGAGAGCGCTAAAGAAGGAGTGCTTTTAAAAAGGACCGCAGAAACAAAAAAGCTCGCGCCAGTGTCACGCAACTCTTGGACGAAGAACCATTACGGCAGTTGCAAATTGCCTCACGAGCGTAATGAGAACTGATGACCTATACGAAGGAAGTGGAAATTATGGCGAATCAAAGTGACGGGGTGCAGAGGCAGACACAACTCAAAACTTTGGTGCATAAAGTCTCGACGAATTTAGATACATTGCGTCGAAAGCTCCAATGCACGTTTGCTGTATTATGCCAGTTCTCCCTCAATTTCTTTACCGTTGTCTTTTTGAGATTTTATCTCTGGCACTGTGTGACTAGGAGTGCTCCACGTATTTGAAGTTATACTTTGACCAGATGGGAAAGCATAACTTGATGAGCCCCTTGATGTGACCCTTGATGAGACCGTGAATCTTTTTCTTCATGCAGGGCAGTAATTTCTCATATATCGCCATTCGCTTGTGACGCTCTGCGCCTATACGAATGCTGATGATGAAAGGACGAAAGTCTAACCTGGCGATTCCTACGGTATACAAGTTCGTAGTCGACATTTCAAACACGTATATTCCAAGCCATAGCCGCCAAACGCCCAATAGCTCGTGCATCTGCAAAAGCGAGCCGTTCAGCCGAGGTTTCACTAGGACAGCGTGCACTGAGTTTTGTTTTAAGCGCTCTGGAGCATTTTGAGCCGGACAGAGTGCATAGGCGCGTGGTGTCATCCGTCATCACTATGCTAGAGAAGGTACAGATTCGAATTTATGCAAAACAGTGCGTGCACCTGGGTCCCTATAGCGTGGGTCACTATATACCCGGGACCCAGGTCAAACATGTCGAGTAGACGAAGACAGGCATAGCGGGAACATACCTTCGTACACATACCTACTTTTACTTTTTTGTTTCCTGAAAACGCTTCTGTTTCCTGCAGTTCCCCGCCGGTGTCTTGGCCATTACACCTCAGTAGGTACGCGCCATCTTTATTTGAGGCCAACCAACCAACCACGCTCTTAGCGCATGACAGCAAGGCACTTGAAAAGTTGTACGCGCAATAACTCGAAAGGAATTCCAAGGACTGTAGACTCTGCTACTTGCGCGCATCAAGCCCCATGGTTGGCTGTCCTTATGCGTTAATTTTTAGTGTTCGGGAGAAGTTAAGTTTGACTTCAGAGCATAAAGAATTCCAGTAAGAAAATAGCGGTGGTGTACGGACGCAGACACTGGCAGAGTACGCACATGGCTATCAACAACATAGTAAGTCCCTGTAAGAGCTCCATAAAGTCTCAGAGCTATGCTGCTACGCCTACAGTTACAGTGCACTCGCGCTCCTACGTTTTGGAGACAGAGAAATATTAGACTGCTAAGCGGGAAGTGTTTCCCGTTGCCAGCACTCGTATCAAGGCGCACGGTTATAAACTTGGCAAATAGTCATCGCTGTGTGTCGGAGCGACGAGTTGCGCGGGTTGACGCATACGCATACCAAGCGACGTGTGCAGGTCTCTTCAATGGGAAATGGTACAAACAGTTCAACCAAAAAGACAGGTGTTATGGTTATTTCTCTACTAAAGGTTAAAATGACTTGCGTATTATACGCCAAGACCAAAATGCGCCAGAAAGCAGGAAAAACAGTGCTTGCCACGAATAATAATCGAGTAATCATTTCTGCCTGTTCAAGCTTTGTTCTTTTTCTTATTGTACGGAACTGTACGCTTTACATTAATGGCAATAGGACATACCAGAGGAACACAGTGGGTCGTGAGGTACGCCGTATTGGTGGGTTCTCGGTCAATTTCGATAAACTGCAATTCTCTAACGTACTCATACGCCTCAGCGCACGTGCGTTCACGCAGTTCGTGCCTTCTACGGCAGGCTTCGAAGCCGCGACCTCTTCTCAATATAAAACAGACCGCTGACGCAATATGTGCCTAGACCACCTCGTTGGTTTTTATGCGTTATGACTGTTAAACTTGGCTTCCGACAAGAAAGGCGACGATGCCTCAAAACCCAGCATGCTAGGAAGGTTCGTGCTTAGCTGAAGTCTTGGCCAGTGACATTTAAATGATCTGTTTACCTGCACAAGAAAGCCCAAGAGTAATTTCATGCATCCATGCAGCTTTGTGAATTTCAGCCCCGGTGGTGTTTGTCTGTTGGGAGCCTTAGCTTTTCTGCCTCCCCCTCATGGTTCTGCCTTTTATGAAAATACTCTATAGATTTCAACTGCATTAAAGGTGCACTGAAGAGGATTCTGAACTTGCCTTTTTGCCGCGGGAACTCGATCTACACGTTCCGAGCATTCTTAGAAACTGCGACTTATTGCCCTGTATGGCAGATTTCCCTCATTAAATCGAATTAACGTCCAGCTCCCGCCCTTTTTTTTTTAATTCTGCCTCGTACGATGGGCGGAGTCGACCAACACGTGAAGTTCCTTTCAGCCAGCTCCATGGAGGCTTTGCTTTCGCTTTATTTTGTTTTTTAGGTTTCCATGAATAAATAGTTTCATTCGCAGATAATATAGCCGCAAAATAAGCCCGCAGAAATAAAAATACGCGCGGACTATTTGCTACTACGGACTACTACGTATTACTCCGCCGATGGCAGAGCGGCAAGCCGCCACGGGACTGGGTGAAAGGCACTCCACGCGTTCGTCGACTCCGCCCACCGTACGAGGCAGAATTCAAAAAAACGGGCGGGAGCCGGGCGTTAATTCGATTTAATTAGGGAAATTGGCCACACAGGGTAATAAGTCGCAGTTTCTAAGAATGCTAGGAACGTGTAGATCGAGTTCCCGCGGCAAAAAGACAAGTTCAGATTCCTCTTCAGTGCACCTTTAAGGATAGTTGCCGGGCCAGTTGGTACATGATCACACCGTAAAACAGCGCGCTTACACGGGACGAAGAAAGAAGACACGCACACACACAGCGCTGTGTGCGTGCGTGTCTTCTTTCTTCGTCCCGTGTAAGCGCGCTGTTTTACGGTGTGCTCTATAGATTATCGGTAGACATTTATAAGCTTTGTTGCCTTCCTAAAGATATTTCCTTTTGTCTGTTCACAGTATATAGAGTATATACTGTGTATAGAGAAAAGACAACTAAATGTGTATAGCGATAATTCTTACTGTTTATAGAGTGTTTATAGGATTGGTATAGTCTAGTCTGTAGTATTTGCGTTCAGTAAGTCTGTAGACTTTATTGGCTTTATTAGGCTAGCTCCGCTGACTGTCCCTCAGCGGTGCTTGCGCGCCGCTGTATCTGCACTTCGCCACTCGTGTACGCTCGCTCGATAGAGGCTCTGCGGAAATGAACTCCTCACGTTACACCAGTGGTGTCGTCTTCGCTCGCCGTGGATAAACGCGCAAATAAATTTACGACTGCCTTAGGTTATTTTATTTGTTGCATTTCTTTTTTGCGGAACATTACGCTCTCGAGAAATACGATGATGCCGATTAATCCAGGAAAACAAGGTCCTCCAGCGAGTTCGTTTTAGCGGCGACGCGGCCTGGTCGCAGTGCGCGATCCAACCGCCCTGCATCGCCCGCGGTATCAAGCACGAAATACTTTTGGCTCCCTATTCCGACAAACTCGGGAGGACATCGTCCGAAGCTGAAGCTCTGCTACTGTGTCTGTCATCCTCTGCTGCGCTACGGCTTTTTTTTTTTTAATGAACTGCGCACCAACAAGCTACGCTGCAGAATAAGAACACAAACTAAAACCTGGAGAAAACATGAAGCCGCACTTATCCGAAACACTCCGAAATTTTCTGCCCGAAGGGCAGGAAGCAGAAAAAAAGCATAACTATACTGTGTGTTTCACCTAAGATGTTCTGCATTTTTTAAAAATGGGCTTTTTTAGTTATTGAGTTGCCGTTTGGGCTTGTTGGTCTTGTTGCACGGCTAGAGTAGCAGCGCGTCAAGACGAGGACGAACAGCGAAGCTGACGGGAGAGGCGCCTGTCCTATTACCGTCTGCGTGTGTCCTCGTCTTTTCACGCTGCTACTGTAGCTTTTTTAGTTAGAAGAATGCTTTTTTTCGGTATAGCATTGTCATCGCAGTTGTGCTTCAGAATACAGCCAATACTGAGTGGTTAAATTTTTAACTATTACTGTTAGTCTGCTTATTATAATAATTGATAGGTATGTAACCCACCGCAGGTAACATCCATATCGATTTTTAGAATTACGAAAGCGCAGTTACTCCCGGAGCTGTGGCCCAACAAATTCTGCCCACATCGCGCGAAAATACATGCACTTTCGGAAAGCTTGCGGGCAAAGCAGCACCTCCAGTGCACGGAGCTCGTCGAAATAAGCCGAAATTTGTTGGGCGACAGCGGCAAGGGCAACTGCGTCTTCGAAATTATAAAAAAAACTGATATTGTTATTACTTATCGTGGGCTACACGCTTGTCATTAATAATGAAACTAATAGTAATGGTTGTACGTTAACTATTCAATATTAATACGCAGAAAACCAAAGTAATTGTCAAGCGTGTCGGAAGAAAAGAGCAGTTTATGGTTTGTACCGAGGCGCAGGAAGTGGTAAGGGAATACGTAAACTTACGACACGTAGTGACCGCAGATCTGGATCACGAGTGAAATAACTAGAAAGAACAAGAATGAGGTGGTAGCCGTTTGGCAGGTTGTCCCAGATCATGAGCGGCAGTTTACCAATATCTCTCAAGAGAAAAGTATACAATAGCTGTATCCTTCCGGTACTCACCTACGAGGCAAAAGCGTGGAGGCTAACGAAAAAAATTGCAGGATTCTAACGTAGTTAAACCAAGTAGAATTGCGAAAGCTAGTGTTTAGCCTGATTGGCTCATGGTTTTGCTTTGATGGCTCTATACTCTCCTGAGGCAGAGTGAGAACGCCCTCTACCAGAGCTCTAGCGTTTTAAACCCTAATACAAACTCTTATTCGAAGGCCGGCTGCCCTTGTAACAGCCCACGGCCAACAACCGATCCGCCTTCCTGGTACTCTTGGATTGCGGGAGACCAGCCTGTAATACCACGAAGTCTGGGAGGGGCAGACTCAGGTAATATTGAGTGCTAACGTACTCTCTGAATTCCGTATTTTCTCTCCCCACTGATGCTTAGCCGACAGCAAAGGACCTCTTTTAAGATGTTTATTTCGTGCCAAGAAACACTAAAGAAGTTCCTTGACATCATTATGCATTGCATGCCCGTTCTTTATTCATTTTTTTTTTTGCGTGACCAACATCTAGTAACGGTATTCTTCCAGGACGGCTAAAAATATCAGCGGGACGATCTCAGCTATCATTAAGACTCTGATTCAAGTAGAATAATTTTTATCTTGGGTTTTGTACTGACGACCTTGAGCGCTGACAATAGATATTCGGAATGGTCTTTAGTTTTTTTTTTAACTCTGTTTGCTCTTCATTTGGATTGCTGCAGCTCTACTAACCTTTACGCTGCGCTTTTAGTGCCTGCGTAGATTAAGACCGCAATACGCGGGCTGCAGGTTGTCATTATGCAATTAGGCGGGCGATAATGATTTCCCGGTACTTTTATAACGAACGTAATGGCAACGCACATTGTCGTAGAGTTATTTTTTGTTCATGAAATCCGAGCGACAGGTACAGTACAGCACCACATTTGCGCGCCATCTTCCACTCGCATATCTGCGCAAATGAAAACTTATGTTGATATGCTTGCGCACTGCTACGCAATTACCATAACGCCTGCTCCGTCGAGCGCCCACAGGCGAAAAACAAAGACAAAATGAAGAAAAGAAATATAATAAAGGCGAACACAAAACGGCTAAGCAAAGACCCTGTGGGAAGCTCTCCTGCCGTGAGGGAATCCCCGGCAAAAACGCCGATTCGCCGGCCTTAATGCTCACACGGTACAGCACGGAGGGAAACAATGAATTCCGGCGTACTTATTCCCCGCTTTCTCCGATGTAGGTGCAGCTGGTGGATATCGCTGACGGCACTTGGCCGTCATCGATTTCCTGAGCCACTGACTTCCCCGCCCTGCCGGAATCGATAGAACTGGCGCTTATCTCCCCTGCAGTCTCTCGAGAAATGCAGAAAAATAAACAAATCAAAAGTCTATTGGCGCTTGCTTTCTGATATCATGTATACCGGGTGATTTTTTAAAACATTTATCAATTATTATTTTAAATCCTGCGAGAGAGATGTCGGTGAGGTGTGTGCAGGTGAACTGAACAGCCAGGCGGCCTGTAGGTGCGCGATAGAGCTCACAGATTGGACGATTAAATAAGTAAAATAAAGTTGTTGTTTTTTTTTTATTTTAGGGGGCAAGATTACACTGCGAAATTAAAGACCGCAAACATCGAAGGAAAAGTTTTAACATTTTCTCAATCAGCAATACGGGTCGAAACATCGAACGTCAGAAATGCTCCTGAAAGCTAGTTGAGCTCGTCGCTTCCCCGCATTGCTTATTCCACAAATGGCTTTGCTGCGCATGGTATCGTTGCCGAAATCAGGCTGACCGCTTCGACGATACGTCATGAACTGCACAAAGTGCGTATATTTGCTGCGTTAGAAATGAGAGCGACACCATTTTATAAATGTGCAATGCGCGAATGCCACCTCAGCGACCTTTAAAATGTTTGTTATTGATGTTCAATATTTTGAACCCCTTTGCCGATTTAGTAGTATTAATAGCACAAAACTTTATTCCGCAGAATGGGAAGGGGGTTAGGCGTTGGGGTCTTGAGCGGTGGATGGTGCTCCTAGGTCCAGGATCTCATTGGCTGCCTCTTCGGCTCGCTGAATAAGCGCTAGCATTTCTTGCAGTCGGATGTGGACAGAAGGCCCTCCCTCTGCTCGACTGACGGCCTTTTAATTTTGGAGCCTATTCTGGAACGCCCGACAGCTCTGTGTGGAGTGGTGAAGGGTGGCTTTCTCCGAACCACGAGCATTATGGGATGAAAATTAAAACTGGGCTCACCTTCGATGTTGACGACTTTCAGTTTCGCAGTATAATCTTGCCCCATAACATAAGAAGAAAACAGAAATGATAGGCAATTTCAGTTGCTTATTCGCAGAATTACTGAGCTCTATCTACCACGTACAGCCGGCCAAGTTTAGCTGGCGTGCGTGACGGCAGCGTTTTCCGTGCTCCTGCAGCTTATGACACAGCAAATTTGCGAAAATATCAAATCTAAGCAAAGGCTCACAAATCAAGTGCTTAATGTTGAGCTTCCCGTAAGTTTGCTTCGTCGTAAAGCGCAGGAGCTCAGAAAGAGGGGCCGTCGCGCACGCCAGCTAAGGCCGGCTGTATGTACATGATGTGCGCGTCGCTATGCAATGCTGTCCACCGACAGCACCGACGTACCTGTCGCTGTTTTTAAAATAATTATCTGTAAATCTTAAAAAAAATCGCACCCTGTATAAGAACTTAGGGTAATCTATGTTTCAGAGCAAAATAGTTCTTCAGAACAGGACAATGAGAGAATGACTCCGGAACACCAGCACTGGCCCAGACAGCCAATCGCGTACTTCTTCTGGGAAAGCAAACATAATAAGGGGATTGCGAGGCTTGCGAAAAACGCGGTGCAGTGCGCAAGCTGCTTTAATAAACGAGTAAGAACGCAGTAAATTTGTTCAGCCAGATGCACGTTTGTTGAGGCCGCCGATATTTCACGCCTCACAAAATGAGCATGGTTGCTCTAGAAATTCACATTGAAGGTTCAGTAAGCTGCACAGAAATGAGATTAAGAAGAGAACTGGGAGCTGCAGGCAGGTGGTAGTGGTTTACTTGAAAAAGAACAAAAAAAAAAGCGAGGTGATAGCTGCAGAGGATGCCATATTCAAATCGGACACTTGAACAGCGCCTAGCAAAAACAAAAATGATAGTTTTGGCTTGGTTTTACAGGGTTTAACGACCAGAAGTCACCCAGGATATGTGAACTTGTGAAGTGAAGGCGAAATCACTCCCGCCGTAGTGGAAAGCTGCAGATAAAACATGAAAATCTGGATTATTACGAAAATCGATTTCGAGGAGAGGAAACGGCTGCCTCACTTCTTGGTGGACACCTAATAAATTCTATCAAATGGATCGGTATAGAAATGCGACCGCCTTTATGTTTCCAATATAAGCTTTAGAGCTAGCCGCAGTAGTTGATACGAACGCGACATTATACTGTATATCTCTTACGTATGTAAATTCTGTAGTCAACTTTTGTCTGTTGTGTAGAAATCCCACAGCTTCTTAGTTTCGAATATAAACAAGACCGCTTACCTCCTCTCTTACCACCCCACGACGTCCCTCGATGCGGATGGAAATGCCGAGCGGCTCCTCGGACAACATCCAAAAACATATTAATTTACTTTCCACTCTACGCCTCCGACTGAAGCTTGCTAGAAGGCATCTCGTTGCGCTCACGAAACAAATCATATAGGTTGCGCGTGTTCGAAATTTTGTGTTATCCCCCTTAAATGTGATGGGGACAGAGTTTCCATTGGTGACGACGACAGGACACCCGGCCTTAGCTGTTGGGGAGCCTCTCCAGGGGACGCAAGCTGACGACCTACGGAAACGGAAAAAAAAAAAAATCTAAATAAGGTTAATTTATTTTAGGTCTTTCGGTGACTAGCAAGAATTCTGTCCGGAATAAAATCGCTTCTGAGACACCGTACCGGTTCGAAGAGTTTTGTCGGAATCGGTGTACAGACATCTTAGGGAATTGAAAAATAAGGATGTTTACATACATCCAGAGCGGCAGCTGCAAGGTGGCAAATCTCGTAGCTGATCGGCCCGTTTAGCTACACGGCCGGGACAAAAAAAAAAACATCGATACTTTGGGTGATTGTGGAGCATTGCAGGCTGCAATGACACACATCAATCATCGGCTTTTCCTGCGCAGTGCTGTACAGGGTTCAAGGTTCTCGAAACGCAGGACCTTATATGCCGGGCGGGTGAGTGTACTGCATCCATATATAGACCGTTTCGTGCTGCTGGGAAGATTGAACAGCTCTTCTATCACTAGCGTCATAAGCCTATTGCGCTCACCCCTTTTCTTATGTGCTCCCGTTATCCATTCTTTCTTACGGAGAGCTTCTAATAGGCAAGAAGAAAGTATGGGCGACTGCTGTCTCTCTCTCTGTTTTTTTCGTGCGACGGGGGCCTCCTTCTGTCGCTCATTGCGTCCCCATAACCGGGAGGCCACAAAAAGGTCCCTTGTCACCGACTCGGACCTGTTTTACGACGACGTTGCCGCACGACATTAGCAGCAACGTAGCAGGATTTGCACAAACACAGCCTTCGTTGCGCAGCCCATATGCCACCCCTGCATTCCCCCGGCGTTGTCTTGTTCGCGTCATGTACGATGCGGCCGCAGTCTCGTTTGCTCGCTTTTTTCTTTCCTCTTCGCGCCCCTATGCATGAACAGTACACGGTATGCACTGGCCGCTCGAGCCACGTCGGACGCAGTGGAGCTTTCTCGTGTCAGCCCTCGTTGGCCGTGTCCCGAGTGGAGCTAATGGTCTTCCCTAATTAATCCTGCCCGCCATTAGGAGTGTCGAGTAAAGCTTGCCATCTTTACATGCGTTTTTTTTTTTGTGCGTGATCCGCTGTGCGCTTTCAAACGACCGGTACAGATATAACGCGTGTAGAGAGAGAGAGTGAGGGATGGAGAAGTAGGCCATGTGCAGTGGTTTGTTGTGAAGGCCACCACACAGGCGGTTGGATTTGCAGCCACGCTCAGGTACGGGCATGGGAAAGTTGGGTTCATTGCTAGACAGCAGAGCGGGAGGCGGCATTCAGTCGATGCTGAAAGCCGAAGGCCTCTCCCATCTATCCCCGGTATATCTAACTTCAAACTCGGGAGCTGGTATGTCTCCACGCGCTGACCGTTCACATTAAAAAAAAAAAAATCCAGGCAGCGGGAAAGGAAGCGGCGTCTTCAACTAAAATTTCAACTGAACCGGGTGTTTTGAAACCAACCCGGTTTCTTTCTCACCATCTGTGACAACGGGCAGCGCGGTCTGAGCCATCTCTGTCGTTGACCTGCACTTAATAATCTCTCCAGGCCTCGCACCTCTCGGCAGCCTTTCCTAGCTTGTAGTTTTAGCCGTAGAAGATTTGTCGCATGAAACTGTTTCCCTGCCTGACTTAATCGCAAAACCTCTCCAATGCACGTATACGCCCCAGAAACTCTCCGGCGATAGAACACGCATTCTTTGCATGTTACCCGCAGACGACAGCTACGCTGGGCACTAAACCATCTTCATTCTCGCCCGCTGACGGGGATGAAGATTTCCGGACGGTCATCGAGGCCCTGTTCTATTTCTGTTCGGCTACGACTTCACCTTACACAAAGTCCTTAGTTCCTTTCGATATTTTAACACGGCTGTCTTTTCTCCTTGCCTTCTTTGTCCCCCGTTCCTTTCCCCAGTGCAGGGTAGTGATCTGGAACACTCTCCTGGTTGATCTGCTAGCCTTTCCTACTCCCCTCACCCTTTCTTCTGCCTCGGTGACCCGAATATCTGCCATAATCGAAAGGCGGCCGTGAATGAACCAATAGGAACTCGCTGTAGCGGTGATGACGTCTCGACCCTTGCTCCACAATCACGCCATTCCCAAATTTGTTTCTTTGTGAAAGCGCGACAGATCACTCACTGGTGCATAAAATACATGCTTCATATCCATTTTTTAGTGATTCGTTAGAAACAAGAATTAACCATGATTTACTTCTACACTAGGAATACTAGTGTACTGCATTAAGTACACGGTCTAAGAGAGGTTTTGTTGAAGTGGCAGATTTAAAAAAAGAGATGGGCTTGAGCAACCGCAATTCTCAAACGAGCAATTCTGCATGAAAAAACAGCATGGACCTTATCTTTACAGCGTAAAAGGGTAAAAAAAAAAGCACTTCATTGTGCAAATCGGCCCCATTTCACCCAACGGCATCCCACAAATGTTGTCCATAAATGCGCCTTTGAGCCTAAAAAAAAATGGCGAAGTGCAACTGTGTGGAAAAAAGTAAGGCAGGGCGTTGGAGAACAATGCGCGAACGATGATAAGAGGGCCGAGATGGAAAGAAGAGTAGCAAGAAAGACAATCACTCGCGAGTGCTTCCTCACGCGTAGCAGATAACGGCCCAGCGGCTGGATTAAGAATAAAAGAAGGTGTCGTTGCCCCACTGTCACCCAAGGTTAACTTCAGGGAGCAGTTCTATACTGGTAACAATGGGGTTTCGTAAGGGGCGCCTGGCTCCGCTCGAGGTCACCAGTGCACGCCGCGTTGCAGGGCTGGTTGTGCACTTGACCAAACCGCGTACGCGCTAATGGAACAGCACGCCCTCCCTGGGGGGCCCCGCCGCGCTGGCAAAACGCGGCGCCGGTGTTTGCTTTTAGGAAAACGAACATCGGCGGCGTGTTTCTCTTTCTTTCTTTCTTTCTTTCTTTCTTTCTTTCTTTCTTTCTTTCTTTCTTTCTTTCTTTCTTTCTTTCTTTCTTTCTTTCTTTCTTTCTTTCTTTCTTTCTTTCTTTCTTTCTTTCTTTCTTTCTTTCTTTATTTCTTTATTTCTTTCTTTCCTTCCTTCCTTCTTTCTCTCTTTCTTTCTTTTCTCTTTCTTTCTTTCTTTCTTTCTTTCTTTCCTTCTTTCTTCCTTTCTTTCTTTCTTTCTTTCTTTCTTTCTTTCCTTCTTTCTTTCTTTCTTTCTTTCTTTCTTTCTTTCTTTCTTTCTTTCTTTCTTTCTTTCTTTCTTTCTTTCTAGGAGAGGATTGAAAGGAAAATAGTTGTGCTACATCTCTCTGCATTTCATAACAATAACGAGTTAATTTTGAGAGAATGTACGAGGAAGCGAAACAACAAGCAGATGAGCAACAGATGGCAACAAACAAATTTCTGAGGGAATCACTGACGTTGCGGGAGAGGCTGGACCCCTGTCCGAAGCTTTATTCCACGACGGCGCTCGCCATGCCTACCATAGCAGTTTGCGGCCCAGCGATTTTTATTGCCAAGCGCGCAGCCTGACGAGGGGAGGGGCACGCAGAGAACGAAGGCGTGTGGTCACTGTTCTTGGGCAGCGGACATTCTTTCTTCCTTTTTCGTGCAGACATGGACATAGGACACCACAGACACAGTGACATCACGACAGACGGAGACATTCAGCACTCCAAATGTCTTATGTTCTTTTTTTGTGTCTTTGTCAGTGCGGGTGGGTCGATTCATTGACTCACTTCGCTGGGAAGCGGAACAGATGGTGCGAAACCGGCGGACTAGAATTTTTCCCTCTCTTGCGTGTTACACTGTTGCACGCGCATAACTATCGCCGTCTTCTCTTTGAGGAATGTCGAGCCTCAGCAGAGTGACGCTCGACTTTTGGGAAACAAATGACAGTTCGAACACTTCAAACGTGCTCCCCACGCTCTACACTTAGCGCAAATCTAGCCATTCGCAGGTGAGCTGTTGGTTCCTATTCTGTTTTACTAATGTTATCTAGCGCCTGTGTTGAAGTATAGTTGCATAATTTTAAATTGTATAAAACAGAGCAATGCCGGCGAGGAGGTCTTTAACATTTCAACGCCATTTTCCTACCCCCTGCGCTACCCACTGCCAAAGTTAGCGCTACCAAAGTTAGCGCTACCAAAGTTGGCGCTATCCATTGCAAGAAATGCTATACCAACTAGCCCCAGTCGTCGGTTTATTGCCATTTTCCTGGTTTTCGACGCCCTGCAAGCAAGGGTCATGAAAGACAACAGAGGAAAAGAACTGCATAATATCAAAGTGCGGCTTCTAGCGTTAAAAAAAAAATTCTAATACTGAATTTGTTTTTTTTTGTTCTTTGTTACGGTACTTATCGTATCGCATACGAAACAACACTACCACAGAAATAGGGGACTGATTCTGTCAGTGCTTCGGCGCGTTTAAAACATGACTACCTGCGCACTTAAGACTGCATGAGTTGGGAAAATATAACAGCACGTGCACGTCTTTACTGAAATTACTGTCTTATTCTCTTGTTTTGGGTATTGGCACAGAGAGTAACGCAATGAATAACTTTCAGAGAAGGATAATTGAACCCTCCGTAGTGATCAGCCTGTTAAGTTCTCAGAGTTTATATTAAATTTGCCGTGACATTCTCCCAATCAAATACGCACGGCGAAAGAAATTTTGATCAGCCGTATTTAACGTGTCAAGACGAGTAAAAAAAAGAAAAACTCTACATCGTGCATGCATCAGATAAACATGATTCGCATGAGTTGCGGTCTGAAATATTTGGAAAACGACGCAGAGAAAAAGCTGTTTTGGAAGCAGAGAAATAAATATGGTCGTGGCGTTGTCACAGAATTGCGGTGGGTGTTGTCAGAAAAAAATTCGTTGAAGCATTTGTCCAAAACACTTAGCCATATCGCTGATTTACCTTAGGAGGATATGACAACCATCACAGAGAATAAGTGTCTTTCACTAAGAGAGCATTGACGCACACAGGCTGATGTTGAGTACAACTAGAACTGACTTCACAGGACGTTTTAGTTTATTCAGTACAACAAGTTGAATTTCAAAGGTAGTTAGATCAGGTTGAGGAATTAACAGTTTAAAATATTCCTGAACAATGTGCGCATCCGCTTAGCCAGATAACGTTCCCTCAAATGCGATGCTCTGAAGAATAATACCATTTTTATATAAAAAAAAATGATGGATTGAATAAAATGACACCCCATGTATAACAGCTGCGGTAATGTACACGATGGTTGTGACCGATGTGTCTTCTGCGCATCAACTCAGTACGCGAGTCCTCAAAGCGTTCAGTGGCCGTTTTTTAGGCTGAGCTTTTCAGTCGGTCTCTCACTACTCCGCTCCAGTCAACAGGTCCGCTCCAGTCAACAGGTCGGTGCAGGAGGACTCCGCTCCAGTCAACAGGTCGGTGCAGGAGGACACTGAAATACGTGCACATCGGATCCACCGACGGGCCTCGGGTTCACGTCGGTTTCTGGGAGCCACTATCGGCGTATGGTGCCCACAGGACGTCTTGGACCACCAGACACAGACACACAAAAAGACAACGAGTCTTAGTCGGATTTTGTTTTGTCAGTCGGTCGAGAGAATCTTCGACATCTCATCGAAATGCTGTCCACATCACACGCCTGTGCGAGCGACACGTCCGATGTGTCCACAGGTAACGTGAGCTAAACGTAGGCCAGACCATCACCGCTGTAGGCCTCGGTTACGGACACGAAGAAGATTTGTTGGTGTACAGGAAAGTCCGCGGGGTTCCTCTCGTCAGGTGAGCGGGAAACAGAAGGAAAGTAGGACGAGCCGCTGTCAGGAAAAGTGCTTCGTGCCGGTGTGTGCAGCAGGGAAACAGGGCGAATCACATCGCCTTCTTGCCGTCACCAAGAATACTCGATGGGGTGCGAAGAAAAACGCGATATTCTTTCTTTTTTTTCTGTGTTGGCGTTATACGTCAAAAGAGGGCGCCCAAATCTTTCTTGCAAACTGCACTGGAGCCACTAGGACACTGATGCCGGATCGTTCAGCATTTCAGTGCCATTCTTGAAGCTACCCGCTGTTATTATCATTGCAAACCAAACTTTCCTGTGCCACCAGGGCCCTTATTAAACGTACGGAGTTGCTGCGCCGCCACATACTAAACCAGAAATTAGATCTCAGGGTATGGACAAAGTTGCCGTCCTGATGGCTGTTCACATCGACAGACTTGCGGATGCTGTTCCAGTTCCAAATTTTACGTTTTCCTTGTTCTACAAGAGGTATTCTCTAATTGCGTGTTTAAAGCTGTTATATTCATTCATGAAATCTCCATCCTGATAAGAGAAACTGCATGCATGTTACTTTCGCGCACATCACTACGTGAAGGCCTCCTTAAAAACTTGAAACTGTTTACTGCTGTATGCAACGAGGAGCTCTTGAGTACAATAAGCCCAAGTTTAGATACCTGTCGCCCTCTAATTTTGTATCCTTTGTTTCTCTGTGAAACTCTGCAATTCCGCCTATTCGCAGGGTAATTGCAAGATCACTTTTTTTTTCTTTTGGCTGACCATTGGCCGTAAATCACCTGGAGAACCATCTCCTCTTTCTGTGGTCAACGACTAAGCTGCACTTCCCTACACTGCATCCTTTCATGGATTTTCAGAGTGCGCAAGACCTTTCGACATTTGTAAAGAGTCGAGCGTTTCCCTCGCGCCCCTGAAAGGTTAAGAGTGTTTCCCTTGTAGTGTTGTTAAACCTTCCAACTTTCGTAGCAGCGATGAAAAGCGTGTTCGATAACTCTTGAGAGGGTGTACTCTCGCCCTTGGGCGTCCGTAGTGAGTATGCTGGATCACAGTTCCCTGGCAAATGCGCCGTGCGTCGTTTGGGAAGGCTCCGAGTACATGGCTGGGCATGCTTCAGCGTTCCGGCTGTCGTCCGGGTCCCAGCCGACCCATTTGCTTCGAGTCATTTCGCAGTAACTGCCAGTGGCGCAGCACCAGTCACGCCGTCCGTTGTACCCTCCACGCGGACGGGGGCGCGCCCGGCAGGGATTCTGTCAGGGCGTCCACGAGTGCGCACCGCTCAGCTCTTCCGGCTTTCCCGTGTCTTGAGAAGCGTGTATTCGAGGATCGCGTTATTATCCGTTCATGGCGGACGTCGCGATGGCTCCGGGTGCAGTGCCGCAGCTGGTCCATCGGATGCAGCGGATGCCCGGCTGCGGAGGCTGGCGTCACGTGACGTACGTGGCCGAGCGTCCCAAGCTGAGGCTGGTGGTGCGTGTCCGGCTCAGCCGCAGCGTGGTGCCCCGCTGCGGGGGACCGCGCTGCCGGACGCAGCCAAGGATGGCGTCCCGGAAGGAGACCCGGAAGGAGCGGGACATGAAGCCGTAGACGAGCGGGTTGACGCAGCTGTTGAGGTAGGAGAGCAGGTGGAAGCAGGTGCGCAGAGGCTTCAGGTAGGAGTAGTTGAGCGCCGAGACGCTGCCGAACGCCGTCAGCACGTTCAGGATCAGGATGGGCGCCCAGCAGAGCACGAACAGGGACACCACCAGGATCAGCATCTTGATCACCTGCATCAATCAATCAATCAATCAATCAATCAATCAATCAATCAATCAATCAATCAATCAATCAATCAATCAATCAATCAATCAATCAATCAATCAATCAATCAATCAATCAATCAATCAATCAATCAATCAATCAATCAATCAATCAATCAATCAATCAATCAATCAATCAATCAATCAATCAATCAATCAATCAATCAATCCCAGTGAACTGAATATATCAGACGAGCAGTCAATCTGACTGTAAGACTCACTTATGACGCAACTGAACTAGCCAATCAAAATCGCATGGATCCGCACGAACATGAATGTAATGACTATCTTTTGATATGGCGGCACAGGCGCAAGCCCCACGCATGTGCTGACATCAGTCGACACTCTTCCAGGCAGTGATGCTTGAGTTCGCACTGTGCGCCAGAAAGGAACAGTCAACAGAGCTGTGCAGGAAGTTTCCTCGTCTTTGATGGAGAGTACAGTGCTTGGCTCAACGTTATCTTGCAAATTGCTTAATCGAATGACCACAGTGAAACAAGCAAGCGGGAATTGCGTCATCTGTTCCTTCGCCCTAGCCGCCATGCGTGCACTACTAATGTGCAGTGTATTAACAGTAAACACGATTTCTTGCGGCACAGAGGGTGTCCAGGTGCTGCCATGTATGAAAACTGACTCTGGTATGATATTGCGCGTGTTTGTGCGAGCGTCTGTATGACCGAAATCGTGAGATGCAGGCGCAGATTAGGTTAGGTTAGGATAGGTTAGTTTGCACGAGGCGTTCAAACGAGCGCGAGTGATTCTGTTTCCGCGTAGATCTGATAAAGGCCTCGTACTAATGAAAGCCCCGTCTCTGCTTACTCAAGAAAGCGCTGTTATAGTTAATGGAATACTGTCAGAAGCCGATTTCCAGTGTGCCACCTTACGAGTCCATCTTCGCGGTTATCAGATCAGCGAGCCGTTAGAGCGAGCCCGCGGCTGCAATGACGGCAGTGAATGACGGCGTGCCACTGGCAGATGTCACCCAAGTCTCCCCTTTATAGCGAATTTAGCGTTATTTCTGATCTGATGTCTGCTTTCTAATAGCGTCTTCCAATCGGCTATCCGGAGCACCTCTCTGAATCCACGAAGGAGCAAGGGATTGGTCACGTTCCAATCAGAAAGCAGCATCTGAATCCAAATCGTCCATTGAACGACGCTCTTCGGTTTCACGGAGCAAGAAATTGTGCTCCGAATTGCCGATTGCAATGCGCCATAAGATGCCACTACAGAAGGTGAATCGCGCTTCGTTACCGGATCCAGGCGGATACCACTCTCAGCCGATTAATGACAACACACTCTTTCGTCGCAGATTGAATCAAATACCCTATTCACACTTGTCTAGAGGACTCGATTGGTCTCCTCTGAAGCAAATGAAATGAAATCCTATCACAGCGGCTTTGCTAACCACAAGACCCTTGAGCTTGTGCGGTTTGCTTGACTATTCGGCTGTGCTCGAGCGCTCCAAAGCAAGCATTATCGGTGAAATTTAGTACCTGCCTTAGAACTTTACTCATTTCTTACACACAATACCGCTTCAGGGCTCTAGACAAGTGTGGTCGGGTCTGTAGGTTCATCTTAGCGGAAACGAAGGCTACGTAAATCGGGGCTGCGCACCACGGACACGTCATACAGGCAATCATCGCGGAGAAACCATTGCTTGTGCCAGCAGCATTACTGGTGCGGGGAGGGGGGAGATAGAGGGGGTCTTTTTCTTAAGCCTCATCGTACTACCTGTCCTGTTTTGCTCATGCTGGCGTCGCTTTTCACGTATGTACTATCGAGGACAGAAGTACCCAGGACGCACGATCGAGCACGTGCAAAAAAGAAAAAAAAAGGGGGGGGGGGGGGGGGGGTCATCCTATAGTGACCCCGGAACGGTGTTCCTTCGGCTTGCTACGAGAGACAGCCCTCCGGCAGCCCCAGCAGCCGATAGCACCGAGCAGCTTGTAGGATAAAAAAAGAAAAAGAAATGAAACGTGCCGATGTCTTATCAGAGTGGCGACATACGCCGGTATGCGAACCAGCTTGCCGTCTCATCGTATGGACAGCTTCTCGCGCCAAGCTCAAGGGAAGCAGAGCGAACCCTTCCCGACGAATACCCCTTGGCGCGTGAAATGGACGCGCCATTATCGGACCACTAGGTGACTCTGGCGGCGCTGCGATGCATTACTGCCAGCAGATGCGTGTTGTGGCTACTTCTGTTTCCCATAGTAGTACCTGTTTCACTGTGTCTTCATCGGCGCGTGACGGCTTGCCCAGGAACCTCTTGTCGCCGTTGACGCCGAAGCCCGGCTTTCCGGGCGTCTTTTCGAGCATCTCCGTGCAAGCCCTGCACAGGACAAGGGCAGCAGCATAAAGTAAGTGCTTGCGTACAATAGCACCGGGGAAAAAACTCCAGAAAGGGAAATGTGGTGGGGAAATCTAGGTTTGTTGTAATATTATATCAGAGGAGATGCTTGATCTGATTCATTTTATGAGGGAGAAGGTGTATATCCGGTTGAACCTTTTTTAGGGCAAAGCCACCCAGAAGTCCGGGTACTGAGTGTCGAGGGGCTGTAAGCGATCTCTGGATAAATAAGTGACTACGACCTAGTTTTCCCACCTGCAAGTAGTTCCTAAGGGCATGAGGTAAGAAGCCGTGTTAAACCTCTCTTGCACTTATCTCGTACCTTTTATTTTTACACTGTGGAGGTGGTGGTGCTTTAAAAGGGAGCTTTAGACACTGGGGCCGTGTTTTGTACTGTTTTGTACTGTTCCGTTGGGTATTGCCTTCGTTTATTCCTCAATTCTTGCCATCGTCTGTCACGGACTACGTCACCAGGAAGCCACGACCAGTGATAGAGTCGCAAAGAAAGAGCACCGAAACCAAAAATTACGAAATACTGCGCCTGATACGGTTACAGATATCGTGAGTGCCTTAGGCACAGCCTGTCATTGCGAAAGGGGGACTTACGTGCCAGAGGTGAGGTGCGCCCGCTCCCGCACCACCATCCAGAGCTGGGCGCATATCTTGGCGTAGGCGTAGCCCATGACCAGCGTGGGTATGCACAGCACCAGGATGAGCATGTAGATTTCGAAGGAGCGCCACGCGCTGGGACTCGCCTCGTCACGCATGCACCAGTAGGCGCGCCGCCGCAGACCCATCTCCACGTGCACCTGGGCATTGGTTGTGGGAAAAGGAAAAGCGCTGTCTCACTTCTCGCTAGACGCCTCAACCGCGCCATAAGAGAAGGAACGAAGGAGGAAGCAAGAAGAAAAAAAAAAAGACGTTCAACAAGAGAACGTAACGATGCAAGTAACAGACAGGGACAGGGAATTTATTGACGTGATAGCGTTAAGGAGCTCGTGTCGCAGAAAATCTGGCGTCATCGGCGGCGCTGACCGTCGGGGAAAGATCCACAAAAAATTTCCAGATAAGCAACCTAGAAGGCCGGTGGGCCACCAAGGTCACGTGACCTTGCGGCGCCATTACAACCTGCCCACCGTGGCACATAGAGTTTCTTACTATTACCTAGAGGGAAAGCTGGCAAGCCGTCTATGGGAGTTTGCATGGAGACCCCACGTGACCACCTCAGCCACCATGGGCGCTCAAAGCATCATGGGGCGGTGAGCTACTCGTTGCGGAACTGCAACTTTTGGCCAAAAAATAATAAAAAAATAAAGCTGTTTGATAGCTACAAACGTCCTAACATTCAATATCTTGTCTAATGATTGCAACAAACGAGCAGAAAAGCATTTAAGTGCAAAGTTTGCCTAAAATAAGACATGACTAGCTTTCCTATTGGCCAAGTGATGAACACTAAAAAAAACTAATATTTCGTAATTAACAGGCGCACTTTTAAAAGTAAATATGTTTTAAAAAAAAATGTTGTTGTTTAGATACTTTAAGAGGTTTTTTAATGGCATTTCGGAAGAGTAAAACCTTTTATTGGCGTCGTGTGTCGTCGCGTCTTCACTACTATGGCTTTTGCACACTGCGTTCGCGCGAAAGTCGTCTGCGCACACACGAACTACGTTTTCGGAATGAAACGCCTTAGTACTGCCACTCTGTGTTCCCGAAAAACTACGACTGTGCCGCAACAAGTAGCTCACCGCCCCATGATGCTCTGAGCGTCCATGTTGGCTGAAGTGCAGCGCCGCCAGCTTTCCCTCTAGGTAGTAGTAAGAAACTCTATGCCGTGGCAGGTTGCAGTTAATTTAATGATTGGCCGCTCGGGAAGAGAAACCTGGGTCGCGCAAGGCCCACCGGTGGTAGCACTTGACATCGCAGGGCAGTGGCGCATCACTTAACCGCTTTACCGCTGCGACAGGAGTGATTTGAGGACTGCCGGGTTTCTGCGAATGTAAAGCAGATAATGACCAATTCTGCACGTATGGGAATTAACCCATTACGCTATTGCGTCATACTCTTAATGTGGAACTCAAGTGTTCCCTCCAGTATTTTATTTGTACATACCGCCAATCCCATACGGGGTTATAACAAGAAGGGAATAAGTTGCAGAATTTCGATAAAAATAAACAGAACAAAGCAAGGTACCATAACACACACAGCGCCCTGGGAGTGTTTAAAAAATAGATTCTAAATAGAATAGGTTACAAACTTTCAGTCACTGAGAGTAACAGTGGAAAAGGAAGTAGTAGACAGATAACAAATACTGAATGTCAAGGACTCGGCATACTGAAAAAAACAAACAAAAAAACTCAGTACAGTGGAATATAACAAAGCGGGGAAGAGGTGCTCTGATATAAAAGGACGCCAGAGATGAACCCCATCTGTAGCTGTCTGGAAGACGCGCACACTTCCCAAAGCACTCCAAGACTGTACTGTTTTAATATTTCTTATGTAACAGGTTTTCTACGAGAGCTACAAATGCACTTAATGATGAATAGTTTCTGACGATTCGGCCAAGGCTATTTTTTAACTAGGCTATTCCTAGCTGAGCACCTCGAGACAAGCACGTGAAAAAAGCTGACAGTCAACGAAATCGAGGAAAACAGGGAAATGTTTTGTTTTAAAGGCAAAGCGTTAGGAGTGCCACGTTGGTGAAGTCCGTTGTCGGTATCAAGCCTCTTGTAGGCAAAGGGTGTATGTGTGTATAAGGTGAACAGAGCGTATAGAAGTTCTGATAAGGTCAACAATAGATGACCAGTAGTAGACAAGTATACTAATGACTAAACCAACAATTGCTCAGGATATTGTTGCCAATTATGAGTCGGCAGATTAAAGGTTACCAAGAATGATTCAACAAATGAATGTTACTTGGACATGAATACTGATAGTGACTAAAGCCAACAATCGTTTAGCCGCCGCGGTGGCTCAGTGGCTATGGTGCTCGGCTGCTGGCCCGAAAGACGCGGGTTCGATCCCGGTCGCGGCGGCTGAATTTCTTTGGAGGAGAAATTCGAGGCCCGTGTACTGTGCGATGTCAGTGCACGTTAAAGAACCCCAGGTGGTCGAAATTTCCGGAGCCCTCCACTACGGCGTCTCTCATAGCCTTAGTCGCTTTGGGACGTTAAACCCCATAAACCAACCAAACCAACCAACAATCGTTCATTACATTATTACTAACCATAACTGAGCATAACATAACCATAACATAAGCATAACCAAAACAAACTAAAGGTGACTAACAAGGACTCACGAAAATTTGGGTGAATGCTTTCGCATTGAATGAAGTTATTTATTTATTTATTGTACCCTCAGGGCCAAAGGCGTTACAGAGGGGAGTGGGTTAATTAGGATAAAGAACAATAAATTGTAATACAGTGAAAATAGATAGTACAAAATGAATTTATTCCAGAATAAAACAAACAACGTCCAGAAAACGTAAATAGCATAAAAACGATGCATACAATATAGTGGTAATAGATACAACACAAGATCAACTTCCGTCAGAATAAACAATGTTAGCTACAGCGTCGTGAAAGCTTCTATTATTAGCAATGGGCGATATTCCTATTCCGTCGTGTCCGTTTACCTTCATCCAAACTCAATTTCTGTATTCTCATCTATGCGAATCCTTGATCCGTTTCCATACAGTCACATTTTAAACATCGTATAACGGTAGAGAGAGGTTGGTCAGATGGTTCTTGATAATCACAAAGTGAACAAGGGAGGAAAAATCTCACGGTTTCTTTGAATGTAAGTGTTTGGCGCTTGTTATTTGTTGCTAAGAATTTTGTAGTATCTCCTTTAATCTTGTTCTTAATCTTATGTCTAGATGTTCAGCGCAGCGTACAGTTTGTTGTCTCGCGTGACGTCCTAGTAAGCCTCTCATTGGATCCCTGGGCTTGACAGATATTTATTGGAACTCGCCTTTCACTTGGTTCTATTTTAGTTAAAAATATATTCTTTCTAAGCGTGGGATGTACTTATATAGGCTCAATCTGGTCTGACCTTGGTTTTGGTCACATTCACTGACGGAGTGCTTTTAATAGTAAAAAATTATCGGGTGCCACATTCAGCTAATTAAAAAAAAAGAACTCCCTGAATGTTTCATAGCGAAAAAAAAAAAAGGCGTAGTGAATGGAACACTCTTAGTAAACAGCGCAACAGGTGCCGTGAAGCAAGAGATCAAAGAAGACATGGAATGGATAATAGGTCGGCCGTAGTGAAGGGCTGCTGATTGATGGAGTCCTTTAACACGTTCATGTACTGCACTGTACGCAAGCATTTTTGCATTTCGCCTGCTTGCAAAGGCGGCTTCCAAGGCCGGGATTCGAACCTGTGACCTCGTGCTCGGTAGTCCGAAGCCACGGCCACTCAGGCAATTCGGCTTTTTTTTTTTTGCTTATTTTCATAAGTTTCACAAGAGAAAACGCGCTTCTGAGATCGAAACAATGAGCATACTCACCGACAACTGCTATCACTATAATGGATTGAAGTTTGTAACTTTCTCCAATACACCTACGCTCAGGTACACATGATTCAGTTTTTTAAACCTCTGTTATTTGGCGAAATGGATGCACTGCGGCGGGCAGTTGGGAAGCTATCAATATTGAATCGTGTGGGCTTGTGCGAATGGTTTGTTATTTGTTGTATTCCGGGATTTGGGAAAAAAAGTGCAAAAAATTAGATACATTTTTGTTGCTGCAGTGTTCGTGTTGAGTGACCGATATCGAAGCGAATCGCCATCCGCTGATGGCAGCTTTCAGGACGCTTGGCTGACGGGGAGCGGTTGTGTTTGAACAGCCAGCGATGGAGTGGATACGTTGTTCATCGCGAAGCGCTCTACTGACCATCAGAGCGAGGAGGCTTCTTCGTACAGTGCTCGAGCTCTGATGACAGGCGAAAATGCGGCGGGTATGCCGAAGGCTATGCCATTTTCATTTGGCTCGATCGGCCGTTCCTCTAATTTCCGCTGTTCGGGGCTGCTCTCCTTCGGCTTTCACGGTTCCAGCTGTGGAGGAGTAGGGTATCGGACGACGAATCTCGCCGATAGGTAATTCGACGCGACAGAGCGAATTACAGCAGCGCGATCCGGAATTCCGAGCCGGAAGTGTCCGATTCGTCTTGTATTTGGATATGCTAATGGCAGCACGGAAGGTTGCATCTCTCCCTTCAGCACCACACGGCTTTTCTCTCTTAACCCTTTCCAGTGCAAGGGGTGCTTAGATGGGATCTTTTTTGCGTGCAATTCACTCTCGTAAAGGAAAGTGAGTTCACTGTAATAGTGAATGAGTTATTCAACTTGAGTGTTAAAAGAAAAGTCGCCTTAAAGAAGAGTGCGAAGAAGAAGTGTGTTGTATGCTAATGTGTACGGGAACTTAGTCAAAGCTCTCTGACTGAATTTATTTTTGCCGTAGCGAATGTATACAAAACCGGCAAAAAAAAAAAAAATGCGGAGAGGCACAAGGAAGTCGCTTCACGAGTTTCGTTATGAGTCAGTCTTTCAAGGCGTCTTTTGTTTATTCGCACGCTCCGCTAAACGGTCGGGCTGCGTGAAAACGTCGCATGAGGACTGATTTATTTCGTTCTCTTCAAAATTAAGCAAAGTGCCTCCTCCCAGCAGCCGAAGTAATTCCTCGTGTAGGTCATTTCTGGAGTGCTTCGCTTAACTCAAGCTGTGGGCACGATCGTGTGAGTGCCTCAGCGGAGTAAGTGCTCTTTTACACTGGGCCATAGTGGTGGCCTAGAATAACGTTTTTTTTTTTCTAGTACTCCTCCTCGTTCTGATTTCCAGGTAGTTACCGCGTTTGAGCCGAAAAATTGCAGTCGATCCCAAAGTAAAATACTTTTTTAACTCGATAGCGTTAGTATCAACATGACGAAAAAAAATGTCCGGCGTCGGCGGCGTCGGCGGCGACGGTTTGAAGCCTCGCAACCGGAGCGGCCGGGTTAACCGGCCGCTCCAGTTACCTAGGTGGGCCACCTGCCCACCGCATTGTGAGCAAACTGATCATCGTGGCAAGCAGCAGATAAATTAATGATCGGTCGCGAGGGGTCTGACAAGCCCCGCCGGTGGCAGCACCCGCCACCGCAGGGCAGTGGCGCATCGCTTAATGGCTATACCACTGCGCCAAGAATGGTATGAGGTTTCCCAGCGATCTATGAATGTAAAACATAGAGTGACCAATTCTACATATATGGGCGTTAGCCCGTTAACTCTATTACGTCATGGCCTTAAAGTGAAGTTTAGGGGTCCATTCTATTTTTTTTCTAGTGTTTATGTTTGCATAAAGGCAGAGGAGCTATGATCTATGTAAGTAGAAAAGGGTTTGCAGAATATATTAATTTGAAAAGGCACTTATTATGTTTTCCGTGTGTTCAAGGGACATACGATTCTGCGCTGTGCTGTGCGAGCCCAGTTGTTGCCAGGTGCTGTATTACGCTTGGCCTCATTGCGGTGCAGACCCATGACAGGTGGTAGATGTCGGCATCGACGCCTCGGCGAACACTTTTACTTCACCCAGAACGGCAAACGAACATTAGAAGCAAGGCCAGTTCCGAATGAAGCACCGCTTCCCTCGTAAGGGCAGCCCCAACTCGGATGATCCTTCGAAGCGCGATCTCCTCTGGATGGGTAGGGCCGTCGGGAAATGTTACTGGACACGCGCGATCGAGATCACGTGTGCGGCGCCGCAGTTGTTCCTTTCATTTCAGAAGGGGAACGGAATCATCCGGGCTGATGAGATAATACGATGCGGGATTACCTGGCTAACTTTGTAAACTGAGGAGGTACCGATATACTTATTCAACGCAAACTGATTGCTGGATGCGACCCGCCAGACGACGAATGCCTTGACAAAGCACTGGACGGCGGCTGACGCGTTGAAATACGCGAATTGAGTCAAGCGTGTCGGTGCGCATTACAAGGCAGGCCGCGGGAACAGGTGATTGCGCCTGAAGAGAAAGAAATTGACAGACAATCGCACGAACTGATGCGGCGAAGCTGCGGCCGGCTGCAGTCTACGACGCTTCACACACAAGACGGCACGGTTTTGCGGAACGCTGCTACTACTGATGTAGTTGCAAAGAACAAAAAACAAATAAACAATCAACACCTATACGGTGACCGATTCCGCAAAAAGAAAGGAAAAACAAAGATGAAGAGTTTCACGATCTTAGACTGGACGCTTGATTAACGGAAGTCGGAAAGACGATGAGTTGTAACTTCTACTTCATTACCCTGGGTGGTGGCATCGACAGCTTGCTAACGACGAGGGAAGGCAGCATGATTTGACGAAGAAAGAGTGAAGGTTCTGTTGTCGCCCGGTAGCACGAAGTCTCCGATTGAGGGCTGGCTACGTTTACACTAGTTCTGTGCAGCGGCTGCTGCGTTTGGAGCAGCGCTATCGCATACAAGCGGACAGAATGTACGCGAGGAGAAGCGTTCGAAGGTACGCCGAAAACAGACCGCATTGCGCATCGTATACACTGCCGCCGCTGTTCAGCGCGGCAGCGCTATTCATGCCGGCATGCTTCATTGTGAGAGATAGAACAATATTTTTAAGCAGCGCAAATAAATGCCAAAGCCAGTCTTTCTCTTTGTTCAACAAGGTGAGCTGGTGCTCAAGCCACGGCAATGAACACACGCCACTTTGAGAGGGTGGCCAAGGGGAGGGAAAGAGTAGCTGCCATGAGGAGAGCTGAAAAATTCACAGGGACACCTAATCACATTGTGTGTTTGAATTGCGATTGCATTATAAGCTGTCGATGCCTTTACCGGAAGTGACGTCACTGACGTCAGTTCCCTCATGTTAGAGGGCTAACTTTGTAAGAGACGGCACACTTTTTGCCGTGAGGGTTTAGATGCAGTCGCATTAAAAATGGAGAGGAAAGGAAGAGAATTGACGCATCAGAGGCGCATCATCAACACGCTCTGGTAAATTACCAGGCGGCCATCCAAGATGATGCGCTGGATTTACACAAGACCTTCGCTTAGCCGGTTGAGACTGCTTTCTTCTGTGACTTATCTTCACTGTACGGCCAGGCGTACAGCCATTAAAGACGTCGTACATGACTGCACATGCGTAATCTATGTTTATTCAAAGGTGACGCTTGAACACCGTAGCAGTGTGCTCGCAGTTTAGCGTTGCCTCTGTAGTGGCATTCTTTTACAAGCCGCTTCGCTTCATGGGCTCGTATCTCCGGATCTTGCCTACGCTGACGGCCGATTTGAGCCTCGTGATTCCATGCTTCAGCGCCTTGCCTAAGGCATGTGACTCGAGGCTTTCTTTTCGCATGAGGTTTACATTTGCATTTTTGTACACATACATTCAAAGACCCCTGTAGGTGAGCTACGCATTACGATTGTTGGAACGGGGGTGTAGACATACTGATGACGCTGCAAATAATGCAGTGAAGTTGTCTTTGAATCAGCAATGATGGCACAGGAAGCCATGTTTGCACAAAATCGAACGAGGAAAATTTGAGAGCGCTTGATCATGATTGGTTACATGGAACTGATGCAATGAACATACCGCAGTCTGCATTTTCTTGGTAGTTCTCGGAACACTGCTATGCGCACTCACTTCGTTCGCAACTTTTCTGTAATTTTTCATACTTATTTCAAATGATATTCCCATGCCCAAGAGGTAAACATACTATAACGTGCTTGCTAACTTAACCGCAGTCTCCGGTAAAGCCGATAAGACCTACTGAGCGACAAACGCGGCTGCGAAACCATTACGTGCGGCCCTGGAGCTCCGTTTCTTTATTGGTACCACTATACCTGAAACCATTGCAGTGAATTTATATATGCGTGTCCCTACGGTCGAGCAATTGTCGGCATTACAATCTTAAGGCTACCCCTCCTGTAATGTACCTCAACGTGAACCTCGTAACGAGCACGCCGAGAGCGGAGGCAGAAGGTCTACGGTGTGCAGGCGTCCGGTGAGTTGCCACGCCGCGGTACCGATCAACCGAACACAACTGGGTCGAGGTTTGGCCTGGTGCTGTGTAGCGGAGCGCTTTAAAAAACTAGAGTGGCGACACTTCATTCCCACTCATATCCTCCTCCCGCGTGAGGCGAGCAGAGGTTCTTTCTACTTCGATAGCGGCGCCGTCCTATGTCGGCGAAGAAACCGCGGTCTACGTGGCCGTGTGAAGCCTCCGCCCTACAACGCCTCATCGTAGCGCATCGGTGCACATTCCGGGAGCCCTTCGGTGGACGCACCTAGGAGCAGCGACCTGTAAAAATGTATCTCGTACCTACGCCCACCACGCGGCAGCGGTACCGAAAAGCGAGGCGGAAATCAAATTCAGAGGCGCAGGCAAGGCGATGAATGTAAAAGTGGAACGTACAAAAAATACTACAGGTGCACATTTGTCGCATCACATCGTATGATCGCATGTGCATTCTTTTTTTCTGATTGCGATTTCATCCTCCTACCGCAGAGGCATCTATCTCGCTGAAATGCAAGCACCAATGGGAAGAAGAGGGAGGCATATTCCATGTTTCTTATTTTTTTTATTTTATACGCCGACGGAGGCGAGACTGGGCTTGCCGCTCACGCCCCAGTGAGGAGAGGAGGTGCCGGAGGAGAAGAGTCCCGCATTGGCGCGAGGAGAGAGGCAAAGGCTGTCGCTACTGTAGCTTTTTTGATCACTTCAGTTCTTGGTATATACAGCCTCCGTGAAAAGTAGTATTCAGCTAAATGGGTTGGCTTGCTAGCCGTGCAGTGAGGGTCTCTGTATAACCCCTGGAAGTCCTTTGTTCAGAGGGACAAGGACGCGAGTTCCTTATTCCTCGAGATATTTGGGACGCTGGAAATACGAAATGAGCCACAATGCGTGGCTTCTAAAAAGCAAGCCAGGTGGGCTGTATATTTTTGAGGAAGGCTGTGCTAGCTTTTCTTTCCTTTCACCCCCTGAATGCCATTCCTCACGGCGTGGTTCACTTGTCCCTTGAGTGCGCGACATCTGACGCGCCTTTCCTTTCTTCCCAGCGTCCTCCTCATCCTTCTTTTCCGCCGGGTGGTGGTGAAAGAATTTATTTGGCAGGGACAGGAGGTATGCTTAGATCAGCCCGTAAGGGACCGATCCTTACAAGCACTTGGTGGAGGTCCCTAGTATGGGACCCCAGTGGCGGTGGCCGCCGCCCAGGCGCACCCGACTAAGGTTTGTTGGGCCTGTAAGTCGTGGCAGCCGAGCAGGGTCGCCTCCCAGTCCTCCCGGGTTGGGTTGGGGATGAGGGAATAACCGGGTTGGAGGGGCAGGCCCACACCATGTGATAGGTGTCCGAAGACACTGCACTACAATGCGGGAAGCTGCCGTTAAAGGAGGGGTCAAAATGTTTTAGTGCTGCCGGGCACAGCAATGCATTGGCGAGAAGGCGGAGAAGGATCCGCTCATCCGCCTTCTTGAGGCCTTTACATGGCTGAGGGTAAAGGCGATGACTATCTTGGTAGTAGGTTGTAACATCCTTGAAGATACAGACCGGACTAAAATCGGGTTCCTGATCCACCGCGCTTACCTGCACGAAGATGATGGGCAGCGCCGTGAGGAACGCTGCGAGCCAGATGAAGATGATCACCCGCCGAGCTTGGCTGAAGGTGCACAGGTATCGAGAGCGCACCGGGTGGATCACCGCGTAGTACCTGCGCACACGGGTAGAGAAGTGAATTCTCTGCTCAACGAAGCCCCGCAAGCAACGAACGTTTTTGATATAAGGATCCTTTTGGCGCAATCTAAGCCGCAAGGCCGGTGCGCGTCGTTTGCGAAAAGTTTGCAGTCCGCTGCAATGGCTCTTTCACACTTGGGCCTTCGGCAGCAAGAGAGAGCGAAATCCACCGCCAGAATTTTTCCGGCAAGAGAAATCGGTCCTGGAAGCATCGGACTTCGTTTGCTATTTCGGCGGAATCTCGGCCGCGGCGGCGGATTCCGCTCGCTCTCGCCTCCGAATGCCGGAGTGTGAAAGAACCGTGAGCGGGACAGCTGCCGAGCGGGGTCGCTCTCATCAGCGCCGATCAGTGCTGTTGAGAGCAGGTAGTGGAGGACCTTCTGAAATATGCTGCGGTTTCATTCAATACAATAAGTTGCAGGAACCTCCGTCGCAGTCAGAACTAGATTTCTAAAAAAAACTACAAAACTACAACTTTTAAATAGGGTTTGCAGTGCTCCTCGATGGCAGTAAACTCTCTTCCCGGAAATGATGTTGTATATTTAGGCGCGCCTCCAAATTTGCGCGCATGCGCTTTCCTCGTGGAAGACCGAACAGAGAAGAAATGTGCCTGGTATTTTTCCCACTTTCAACGCATTCGTTTCGAAACTGAAGCCAGGCCGATAGCGAATAGATTCGAAACCTAAGGCACGGTCCATTAGGAAAGCTGAAGCTCAATTATCGCTTTGATAAACTATTTAAAGAGACGAACTATGTTCAAGCGGTAGGGAAATAAGTTCTGTCCCCTGAGTTTTGATTAACCGCTTCCAAGGAGGAAAAATTGATAACGAAATTTCACCAATTTCCTGTTCGTGGAACGAAATTCCTGCATGAATTCAACATCTCTCACAGAAAACTAACGAAGATCAGCAACATGAAACATCAGTGATACATTTTGTCGGCTGCTGTGGAGTCAATAGAAACTGAATTAAAATTCAATAGTAAGTTGCAGCTATCAGGTAAAGTCCAACAAGTCATATGATTTTCTTGCTTAAGCTCGTTACATGCTGAACTTTGCACTAATTCCAGAGAAACTCAGTGGAATTCTCGCTCGTTGCCTTGGAACTCACTAAGTTTAACAAAAAAAAAAAAGAAGTTGTTAGACGGCACGAGTATTGACTACTTTATCAGAAAGGTAAGGATTTTCGTTCTCTATGAAGTCCATTCTTTTGGGATGTGGCCCCAGAAGACCATAAGTGAGCAGAATGCATAATGTGAAAGCTGGCTTCGGCTGCATTGCAAATGTGAACACCCGGCTACTAGTTTGCCGGCCGTTCGCCTGCGTTATATATACCTCTGCACAAGGCAGCCTTACATGACGCGCTAGTAATTTCCCAAGAGAAAGCTGCAGAAGTTACCCCGTGCAAGAAGGAAGGCAAATTAGAGTAGCGCAGACAGAAACTTGGGGGGCACTTAATATAACTTAAGAGTGGAGTGCAATAGCATTAGCGATATTCGCGAACAAAAGATTAGCGTTCTTCTCTACGCGAAGCCAAGAACTGGTCCTAACCGAAATTTCCTGCCAATTTTTTTCTTGCTTCTCTTTTTTGTGATCACTTTTTCTTTTTATTCTCTCTTTGGGCAGGTTGCTATGACGTCACCAGGTCACACGACATTTCTCTACCATCCTTTAATGTAATTCTCACTTGCCAAGGTGGGCAGGTTGCTCAAAATCCGGTGAGCAGGTTGTGATGACGTCATATGTTCACGGCACCTCTCAATTCGATGGGCCGGATTCCACCCGCTACGGTGGGAGGTTGTGATGACGACACAAGGTCACATTACCTCTTTTGGTCAGTCAGCGAATTTCGGGAAACGCGCCACCATTTTTGCGGAATGTGAACTTTTGTGCTAATTCGACAAAATCTTTAAGAGCTTTCAGCGTGTTCCACTGACAAAAATAACGCATAAACAGAAACTTCAACATGTCCATAGTTTTGTTGACCCAAGTGGCAATCCATCAATCTAGTTCAATCTGTGGCAATGGAGCTTGTTAGATGTTTAGTAGAAAGTTCATTCCAACGTATTAAGAGCAATAATATAACGTGGTATGAGTTTTTCTTGAGTTAACACTCACTACAACTTGAACCTGTTGCCTTGAACGTGTTGAATTTGTTGCTCTAAAGTGTCATATTGTGTCTCTCGGAGTGGCTGTTGAAGCTCAGAGGGAGAGGACTTGAAGACGCCGTCTTCTTTCCCAAGACATCGAGCCTTTCAAAACCGAACCCCAAGCTGGAGGTTAAGCTTGCGCTCATTTGAAGAAACGGTGGCTAACCGGCGGGAGTCGAACCCGAAACCGAGGCGGATCCTTCTTTTGCCTTGATACAATTCAGCTTAAGCAGAACCTTAAACACAAGATGTGATGAATGTGGGCTGAATGAAGGTAGTCAGTGTGGAGCCTTAACTTCTCATGGCCGTCTGTTTTCGTTGAGAGCAGCTCTGGCATTAAGGAGGTTGCGCAGGGTGAACAATGCAAAGCTCGCTTCCGCTGCGCCGCGACTTGGACGCCAAGCCAGCTCTGCTCTGGCCCGCTTGAAGGCACTGCAGCCCAGCACGGCGCCACTCATAACCTGCGACGCACAATGGGAGAGAGCGCCGGATGTGGCTGCGCGAGAAGGAGGGAGAAAATCTGCGTGCCGCCGTAAATGACAGTGCTACGCAGGCCCGGGCAAATGGGCGTCCGTGCTGTGCCGACGAAAGGGCGGCGTCGAGAGCGCTTATAGCGCGCGCGCGCTCTGGCCATTGCTCTGTATACGCGGTTGCTTTCGACGCTCGGGACAGACGGGCCGGCGGTTTTACGAGCACGCGCGCCAGGCCGGTGCGAGCTGGTTGCTCAGTCGGCGATTGCGTACAGCACAGCCTTGTCTGAGGAGGAGGAGGAGAACGAGGCAGAGGAGGTCCAGGACCTTCGAGGAGCTCTTTCAGCTTGTTGTTCTTTGCGACGTTCTTACACCTTGTGCGCGGGCTGCGGTTCAAGATGGCGCGCGACGTGTTGAAGAGTTCGCTTCAGTCTGCAGGCATCATACAGTACACTAAAAGAAAGAAAGCTCGTGCCAACAGGAAGGCCACGCCCTCTACCAGGAGTAAAAAAAATTGCTACTGATTTTCTATATCTGTCCCGGCAATGGTCTTCGTGCGACAAGTTAGTAATCTGGGACGCTGTAGATCAGCGCAGACTTCGACCGATTGCAGCAGTTAGCTTTTCTAATATACAGCAGGTAGTTTTGCCTTTGTGACTGTCAATACTAAGCGTTGCGGCGAATGTGAACGCCAAATAAAAGCGCAAAAACTGTCTTTCAGGTTCGTTCTATCTGCACTAACATGCCACGCATGCCCTGAAGCCGAGCTGGTCTTGAAAACTGTTCACTAGCGCCATCTTCTGTCCCCAAGTAATGGATGCTGCGTTGATGACCAGTTAGTTGAATAATACTATATTTATCGTCATCAAGAGGTTTGCCATTGCCCGACGTGGTCTTCAGATTCGTGCATTAGGTAAAATGTATGCTTTGGTTAGTAAATGCCTGAAAACTGCTTTTAATTAGGTAGGTGTCGCTAAAGGACGCTACATTTCTACCAGATCAAGTTCATACGCTAATATTAAGACTACTGACTTTTTGTTAAAGTAATCCACTATAAGGGCAATAGTCAAGTTCAGCAATGAAAATTGGCTCATTACTAGATCAGAAATTTTCCTATCAAACGCCTATCAAACGATATAAAGTGGGCCCATGCAAAAATTGAAGGGAAATATAAACGGATGGAGAGATTCTCGTACCGGAACTTTCGGTGTGTTCACGAACATATAGGGACCATGAAGGAAGAGAATAAGCTGTCTTGTTTTGGATGGGAGCCATTTTGAAAAGTTATTTTCAGTGTGCATTTCAGCATCTCCTGAGTAGTGGCCTCCACCGAATCATTCAAAGGTGCCGACGAACAGAAAAAAAAATCAACAACAAAAAAGAAAGGGTGAGAGAAAGCGATTTGAACCCTCGCAACGGCTATTACTCCTCATAGACTTCTTTTTGTCGTATGACGAAGTCCACTCTGTTAACAAGTCTTATTCGTTACACGTGCAGCGACACAAATACAGGGTCTGTTCTGAAAGTAGTAGGACTGGTTTTTTCCTGGGCGAACGGGCGGACGAGAGGTGGTCTGCGCATGCAGGATCGTTGAAGGGGGATATTGGGAATGCTGTGGAAAATCGGCAGTCGGCTCTCGGCCGTTGAAGAGAGGAGGTCGCTTGTACTGTGAACCCCTGTCGAAACCTCTCGTCACGCAGAATCGTCGAGCATTTACTGGATCAGCGATACGCGATCAAATTTTGAGTAAATCTTGGTAAAACGGGCAAAGAGACTCACAACATGATTAAGGAGGCCTACGGTGACGCTTCCATGGGTTGATCAGATGTTTTTGAGTGGCACAAGCTTTTCCGAGAAGGTAAGGAAAGAGTGGAGGAAGACGACCGCTTCAGACTCCCTTCGACCAGCAAGACACACGAAAATGTGTAGCGAGGGAAACATTTACTAAACAGTGATCGTAGAATGAGTATCAGAATGATTGCTGATGACTTGAGCATTCCTCAAACCCAAGTTTTTGGGATCGTGACAGAAAACTTATCCATGAGGAAAGCGTGCGCGAAGTTGGTGCCGGGAGTGTTGTCAGAGGAGGAAAAGGCCAACCGGTAGGATCTTCTTCATCATCTGAATGAGGACCCCGATTTTTTGTCCAGCACAAGGCGGCAACGCTGCCTCAGCCCCCCTGCAGCCTCGACTTGGCCCTGCCAGACTTTTTTCTATTCCAGAGAATAAAATCGATGCTCGAGGGGAAACATCACGGATCGGTAGAGGTGGTTCAACAGGCCGTGACGAGGGAGCTAAACAGCATTCCGGTCCAGGCGTTCTTGGAGGCGTACGAAAACTGTAAAACCCCTTGGCAACAGCGTGTAGGTGCGGAAGGGTGCTACCTTGAAAAATTGTAATCGTTTGTACTATTCTCTTCAATAAATTTTGTTAAAAAAAATGAGTCCTACTACTTTCAGAACAGACCATGTACACTGGTCTGATTTATTGGTTTATGGGGGTTTAACGTCCCGAAGAGACTCAGGCTATGAGGGACGCCGCAGTGAAGGGCTCCGGAAATTTCGACCACCTGGGATTCTTCAAAATGCACTGACATCGCACAGTACACGGGCCTCTAGAATTTCGCCTCCATCGAAATTCGGCGGCTCTATAAATACATTACAAATGCGAAGGAAATCCTCTGTACACTGTAAACACGAATTGCTTAAATGTGTGTAAAAGGGAAGTGAGCTGTCCTCTAGCGCAGACCCTTTTAGGGGCAGGGTATTCTGTCCTGTGGTAGATTTCCACCCCTCAATACACGGATTCGATTGGCACTTCCTCCTTGAAAACTGGCGAAGTTCTAGTAGTAACGAAGACTACAGCCGGCGTTTCAGTCTCCGCAGTTTGCTATCCTCAGTGTATCCGGTGACGCGTTTAACGCCTCCTCCCACAGCTAACAGGGTCCAGTTACTATGCGGTGGGAATATGCATGCCTCCGTTTCTGAGAGTAAGCATTCTATACATTTCGTGATTGCAATGTGCCCCAGAACTTGGGCAGCATATCCTGCCCATGAAAGGTAGTGCGCTAGAAGGCAGCTTACTCCTTTTTACTCCCCATATAGACTAATTCGTGTTTAGAGTGTAGATACGCTGCGACAGATCAATATTACAACCGGAAACATAACCGATTATCGCCTCGAAACTTGTCCAAAATAGTCCTTGCACCTAAACAGTGGGCCGTTTGCCAATGAAGCCCACGGCGGCCAGCCTTGCATTCTGGCTGGTGGCTCTGAGAACTACTGCACACAACCTGGAGCGTCTAGCGAGCACGGCGCTCCGGACTTGGCGGTCTCGTTAGCGTTCGGGAGAGAAAAAACCTCGTCTCCCCGCGGCCGTTGCATACGCACGGGCGGCGCCCGTTCGCGTCAACTGCCGTCATTGTTTAAAGAGGAGGAACTTGCGCGTATCAGCGGCCAGGCCGCCGGCACGTGTCGTGCAAGCGGCGCAAGCGTGCTCCCGTTTGACGAAGGGGGCGCGGAGCTGACGCCGAGTTTCTAGCACGGCTGCGTTGCAGTGTGGCTGAGAGGTACGACCCAAGCACGCGCTGAAGGTTGAAAGGGCGTAATTCATCGCAGGGTCAACAGTTGTCGCCCAAGATGCAGCAGCTACGGCTCAGTCGGGGTCTCGAAGCGAGCAACTCGTCAGAACGATTTGTTCCTTCCATGCAAACTTGCTGCTCGAGTTAGGACGCTTTGCACAGCTATAGATGTGCGGCACTTCACGCGCGTGCCCGAGTCAGTACTGCGTCCAAGGAGTTCGTCTGGAGCGCCCAAGCTACTGTGCAATGCAAACGCGCTTTGCCTTTCCCACTGGAGTCTCTCCTTTCCTTGATAGAGGAGGGGTAGAGCAGCTACCGGCCTTCTTTGTAAGGCTTTGTAAGGCGACTCTCACACCCGCTTTCTGTGTAAAGGTGTTGGGGCAGGGCTGCTGATATGAAAGCGTTGGGCCTGAAAAAGCCGGGCAGGTTGGGCTCAAAAGCGTCCGAAACTTCTGTCCGGCTCGATACTGGCTTGAATTCGGCTCGAACAGCTACCATTGGTTTTTATTTAGCCCTAGAGGATCAGAGTTGAACAATGATGATCCGTTTCCTAAAGAACAGCATGACTTGGGCTTTTCTACTGTGGAGAAAAACAAATAAATATGCAAAAAGAAGCAAAAATGACCGAATGGGGCAATGTGGGTAAAGCTTTTACGTTGGCTGGCGTCCTCGCTAGGTGACTGAATGCAAAGAAAACACATTATAATGTGTTTTTCGTAAAACGCGAGCCACGTACTTTGCGTGCTACTCGAGCGCTGCGACTTGTGTGTGACAGATTAGAAAAAAAAAAAAAAAAACTTGTATAGCGAAGTGGCATTCAAAATGCCAAACTTAACAATGATCTCCTTCACAAGCATCTGCTGATTTATATGCTAATAGAATGGGCGTATCCGATGACCCGTGTTATTAAGCGGCGTCTTTTTCAAGTTATATATATGCTTCCATGACCGACAAGAGCTATATTTCCGTTGATCCCATCGTTTCAAAGCTATCTTAAGCTAAAAAACGTTTTGTAGGTATCTATGACTCAGCACGAAACTAGTGATGAGTGATCGGTACTCCTTAATTGCTGCAGCGGATGTCAGTTGGACAAGTTGACAGTAACCTGCCCGGTCCAACGCTTCGAGCCATTTGTTTGCCGCTGATGTTAAGGTCATGCTGACCTGTTAATCCTTTTCTTACGGCGCCTATTCAAATCGTTCAAGTTGAATGATGCAGCAAAATGACCCATTTTACTCTTTCCAAGCACATTTGGACAGATAACACAGTCCAGTGTAATGAAAAAGCACTGTGCTTCAGTTTCGGATTCAGCTTTTTTTGTCATCCTTATGAGGCAGTATTTTTAAATTTGCATCGAAACCTGCGAACCCGGAGCGATCAATCACGGCGAGCATGGCCTCCAAAATTGTGTCCTTGTTTCGCGCCGGCGCTGCTCAACAGCGACGGTGCTCTCGCGACTCCTCAGTATAGCCACTTGACTTTGTAGACGCTAGCGACAGGTTTGGTTAGCTCGGACAGAGATTACTGCTCCTCCTAGTCCGGACTTTTGACAGGTGCCCGTATGTAAATTTAATTTCGCTGTTGTCCTGGAGATTTTTTGCTTTCCGCAATTACTGAGCATGTCATAAACGAGTCTCTGCTGTCATCTGTGTGTAGGTGCGAGTTTTCTGCAAGATGGTCCAGGATCGCCTTTGGCACTCCTTTTTGGAGGAGGCCGGGCAGGAGGGGCGAAGGCAGGAAGGACAGGCGGACAGAAACAGAGACAAATCTCGCTAGGTTACTCGCTCCCGTACCTCTCGATGCTGAGGAAGGTGAGGTTGAGCACTGAGCAGATCATGGACACGTGCTGCACGTAGAGGAGCAGCTTGCACCCCAGCTCCCCCAGCGTCCAGGTGTAGGAGAAGAGCTGGCCGAACTTGACTGGCACGCACAGGAGCACGATGAGCAGGTCGGCCGAGGCCAGCGAGGCCAGGAACAGGTTGGAGATAGAGCGCATGCGCGGGAATCGGGCCACCGTGTACACGATGAGCAGGTTGCCCACCAGCCCTAGGAGCAGGGTGGCCCCGTACACCACGGCGGTGGGGACCAGGTCGGCGAGGTCGTAGTGCCAAGCCGACTCCTCGTAGTCGTAGTCCTCGGGCAGGTCGTCGTCGTCCTCGGTGAACAGGGGCACGTCAGCGGCCAACGAGCCGTTGCTTCCATCAGGAGACATTAGAGCGCTGGCTTGACCCGCTCGGAAACTTTTGGCTTCCGCTTTAGGTTTTAGTCGAGGTTTGTCGCGGTCACAGTCATGGCGCGCTGCGGAAGAGTACCTGCGAAGGTAAACAAGACAACGGCCATGTGTTAACGTGTGCGCGGGTATTCTCACGACATGAAGAGGTGGTCTGTAACGGTAGGTGGGTGGTTATCTTGTACCAAGAGCGCGAATACATATAATGTTCAGTATATAGCAGGAACGCTGTTCCGGATGTGCATTCGTGAAAGAGTTTTGTTGCGAAAGCAACACTACGCGAATCGCCAAGCCATTTCGCGGAGCTGATGAAAGTCATACTGCGCATGCGCGAGGAGCAGTGACGTCACACGGCGCAAAGCTGGCGCGCCGCCGCCGTCGCTGCGCGGATGACTCAGAGGTGTCGCCGCCGCGCTCGCTAGTTGAGCATGCGCAGTAGCGGCGCATAGCTAGCGTGCCGGGGCCGCCGCCGCTGCCTCGCGCTCTCCATCGCCCCTCTCTCTCTCTCCTCGTTGCTTTCGCAATCCTCCAGGTTTAACCAGAGCTAAACCACTGCCAAATTTTTTCCACATGAAATGACCTTAATTTAACTGGAACGTTCTTCCATGTATTCTATTGATTTTTGTAGCAGCAACAAGGTTTCCCTTGTAAAACTTTCACAGTAAGTTACACTTACTCGCGGCAACCTAAGCGGAATCAGATTAGGAGTGTAGGGAATATGTAGCCCACATCTATGAGCGTATACTTCCGATCTAGGGTGTAGGAGCGCAACAGTAAATATAATGTGAGGTGAAAACGTACGTACTGTCGACGGTGCGGACTGTGCTAATGACCTCCGCACGCTGCACGCGGACTTTTCCAGTGGACCCATTCTTTTGTCGCGGCTATTAAGCGAATAATCGTGCAATGCAAAATACACAATGTTTATATCTTTGCCCCAAGATTGACACGAACGCGCACTGCTGATGATGCTGGAGAATAAGGAATTATTCCGCACACCTCGAATGCGACTTTTACGGTCCCACTTTGGAATTTTTTGTAAATGAATAAATTTATTCTGTAAGAAACAGCGGTACGTACGCAGGTGTTACCTGCAGATGTCTGTCTCATGCCGAGGTTAGTGAAGCATTCTAGGCTGCTAACTACTTTTTTGTGCCCACAGTCAACAGATCAGCCTGGCATAGCTAGTCAACCAACGTGGGTGAAGAATGAGGTGACACATTGTTAAAAAGGTTGGTTGGTTTTGTGGGGTTTAACGTCCCAAAGCGACTAAGGCTATGAGAGACGCCGTAGTGGAGGGCTCCGGAAATTTCGACCACCTGGGGTTCTTTAACGTGCACTGACATCGCACAGTACACGGGACTCGAATTTCTCCTCCAAAGAAATTCAGCCGCCGCGGCCGGGATCGAACCCGCGTCTTTTGGGCCAGCAGCCGAGCACCATAGCCACTGGGCCACCGCGGCGGCTACATTGTTAAAAAAGGTCACGCATGCTTTACATAGCGTGGGAGCGAACGTGGTGTTTGGGTTCTATTTCTAGACTGTGCTAGCTCCAGGGAATCCCTTTGCTAGTTCCAGAGATCAATCCTTCTGGCTGCAGCCGATAGGATTCACATGCTCTGGAGCTCGTCGCTTTCCAGAACTGTACTTCAGATGGAAGCTCCAAACTTTCCTCTGTCACCGCCGTTTCCGCGTTGGTTTCGAATATCTCGAACTTATGTAAAACGTAGACATAAACGCAAGAACGGAGACACGAAGAGGGCTTTCTTGTGTTCGGACAGAAAGTGGGGTCAGCGGAAACGGACGCAGGACAATAAATAGGAGGCGCACACACAGCACTGGCAGCCTTTTATTTCTTGTCTTGCGTCGTTTTCTCTGGTTTCACCGTCTGTGCATCCTGAACCAACCAGCCCAGAAATGTGCACTCAGTTTCTCACGTTTGTGTGTGCAGACGTTCGGATAAGTTCACAAGAGGCACTATGTAGACCAACACCACACCCTGTTCAGTAAACTAGTAAACTCGCGCCCGCTGCCGGCGCACGTTTCGTTTCCTATGTGTATTATTACGTGCGCCGGCATATGAAGACCACCGCAACGTACTCGGTGAATAATTTCTTTCGTCAGGCATGCGACTGGGCAGAAAACTTGCGTGTGGTAAAAAAAACTGCCACATGCCAACGCACGCCTCGACCCTACTTTCTCCCAGCTGTACGGCTTCTAAATATAGACCGCGCTTCATCTCCATACATTCGTGTGGCCCACCCGAAAGAATGCAAATTCTGTTGACTGCAGCTGTGCAGCGAGACTCTCTTTCTCCAGATAGGGCCCGCTCAAGAGGAGACCGCTCGTGGTGCTTGGAAATTCCCGATACCACTACACTGCCGACGAACGGAGGGAAGCCTTCGCTGGTCGCTCCCGCACTGGCGTTCTTATCATAGTTATCCGCGAACGCCGTTTAGTGATTCTGGGCCCTTGGCGCCCGCTGTTTATTGAGCAGGCAAAAACCCGCACTGGAAAAGGTTGGTCTCGCAGTCGCTTCTTGAAAGCTTTGATCAGTGAATGCATTTGCATCTCTACCGTTGTGTTTATAAGAAATATTGTCCGAGTTCTCACAGCGACTGTCATCAATTATCAGCGTGAAATATATTTAGCTCTCTGGCGAACGACCGCACAAATCTGCTGCGAAGCTGCTAAGCGATAGCAGTAACAGTGACCGAGATTTACGTAATTTTCAGCCCGAATAATGGAGGGTTCCTCGCCCCATCTGACTATGAATGCAGTGGCGGCAGCAAGACTATCGTGCTCTTACAACTATTTCTGAAAATGTGTTGGCAGTGTGTGTGTGTGTGTGTGTGTGTGTGTGCGTGCGCGTGTGTGCGTGCGTGTGTGTGTGTGTGTGTGTGTGTGTGTGTGTGTGTGTGTGTGTGTGTGTGTGTGTGTGTGTGTGTGTGTGTGTGTGTGTGTGTGTGTGTGTGTGTGTGTGTGTGTGTGTGTGTGTGTGTGTCAGAAAGTGAAAAAAATATGATCAAAAGTAAGGAAAAGAAATGGCGCTTTAACTGTCTTGCTTCTCGGTAGCCAAGTCCACCGCATCGCGAGGAAAGGGATGAAGGAGGGAGTGACAGAAGAAAGAGAGAAAGGGGTGTGGTACTGAAGACTGTGGAGCATTTTCGACCGCCTGCGGGTCCTTAATGAGCATAATAATGAATGAGAGCCCGTTTTGCACAGCGGTGATGCAAAAGTACGCATGTCCTCTCTCGTTCCCCTTCTCTTGTATCGATTAGCGCGACTGAACACAGTGTTACACGGCGCCTTTGCTGTGATGTAACCTGCTCACAGCTCGCCTTTACTCGTCTATTAGTCGAGATTTCAGACCACGACACCGAGGCTGGTGAAAAGGCAACGACCGGCTTCTCCGAACGAGGGGGAGTCCCGTGAGTGGATGGAAGACACGACCGGGTGCGCCTTTATTTTTCATTTCTGTATGAAATAACAGAAGCAGTTGTGTAAAACTATCGACAACTGCAGCAATGGAAGCGAAAATTAAAGCCTCGACCAGTGCACTTGTTGGTTTGAACCAGAAAGATAAACTGGCTGCAGTCATAAATGCACAATCATTCGGAAGTTCCTGGGCCTAAGACGAAGTCAAACATTGTTTTACACATCTACGACCCTTAACTGAAGTACTGCCGTGAAAAGAATAGCAAGGAGCGGTCATCGGGTTCTAACTTTGCCCTAGCGTTGCGTAAAAAAAAAAAAAAAATCCTCTTTATGCATTTGTGTAGCAAAACACACGAACGGGGCTTACTTGCATGCGTATCAAGCCAGCCTTTATTTTCATTGCGTAACTAATGAAATAATTAAAACATCACCAGTCATGAATTGCGAACCGCTACGTGACCAAAGCTTCGGCGTCCTGCACCGTCATACAAAACCAACGTGTAACGAAGGCTTAGTGAGTATAAAACGTCAAATTGACGCAAAAAATATTCCTTAAAGCCTTTCCTTCTTATCCACGGGTTTCTGACGAAACGACTGAACGAATTACAACCTGTAACGAGATTACAGCGAAGACGAAACGGAGTGGTGGCGCAAATTAAATACTGCAGTGCGGGTCGGGGGCACTTGATTGGAGGGGAGTGTCACTCTTGCTATTCCGTGCGTAAGCAACGCGACATGCCCCGCGTGCGCGGTAACGAAGCGCCGTCCATCATGCAGAAGGGAATCGTGAGAGAGTTAAGGGAAGATGACTGGGGCGCGGGGTGGAGAAGGGCTCGCGCACGCTGTCCCCTCGCTTGGGACACGAGGGCCGGCCTCAATGCTGCCGTCATTCGAGAGAAGCTGCGCACACGTACTCGCAGTGAAGATCTCTTGGAAAACGTCGCGACGTCCTTTGCTACAAAACTTTCAAAAAGTTGACCCGTAAAAATAAAAGTTACACAATATCAAGCAGCGCCATCAAAAGAAGGGGCTGACTATGCCTCGTTATCTTGGCTGCCTTTGTGCCCTGGCAAAACTGACATTGTCTTCCTGTTTTTTTTTCTTTCTCCGCCTTTCTTTGAAGTCAGTTGCTTCGCATCGCTTTCTTCGAGGCCGGTGTCAAGCTCGGCTGAGACGTCAAAGTTTCAACTGTTCTGTCCTTCGTGCTCCGGCGACGCTTTTGTGAGCGCCGACGCTGCTGTGATCCCGAGCGAAACAATTTGAAATCGAGTTGAAATGACGCTCATTCCTCTCGTGCCTTCTCTTCGAGTCCTGCGTTATTGTTTTTTTCCCACCGTCCAGTGGCCGTCATTGCGCTCTTCTTCAGTCGTATACGAGCTAAATGAGCGGCGTCTTGTGGGAGCCCTCATCAGCGAAAGAGCGGGCAAGTGGATTGCGCTCACGCTCCGAGTCGGCATCTGTGTCCTCTGAGCGTTTGTGCTTTGTTACGCTATCCGTTGACACTAAAATGGACGCTCCATCCGCCACCAGCCAATGAGAAACGCGATCATGCCCGGGCAGTGTGCGGCCTACCATGTTGGGCTAATTGGTTACAGCCTAGCTGGGCAAGTTTGGTTCGCATAAAGACTGTCTCTCTATACTCAGCGTTTATCTCCGCGAACGAGCGTCGTCTGACACTTATTTATTGATTTATAAATCGAATTGTTATTTATTTATCGAATGTCTCGTGATGAGACACTACATGAAAGAAAGGGGGGAGTCTTCGATTGCGCAGACGAACTTTTGATCAAATGCCTTGAAGTGCGCAATTTTGTAGAGTGGCACTGCGTCGGTAAGGATATGACAGCAGGTCTTTGCTGCCTGCGCTAAAGAAAAAAAATAAAATTACCGGGCCCCTTAAGCAACTTAGTGCGAATAATGCGCAAGCATTGCAACTCTATTCTACTTCTATTCCAATTTTATTTCAATTCCATTCCAATTCGATTCCAGTTCTATACTAATTCTGTCCCTTTGTAGTTGGGGTAGTTGTAAGTAGTAGTGCTGACTATTAGCGGTTAACATTTCGTATTTTCTCCGCATTTGATGATGTCACACAATTTCGAACAAGCGCAAGTTTTGTAACGCCGCCAGGGTTTGGGCTTCAAAAAATTTGAAGCTAATTCTTACTGAGAAATCTACGTGTTGGGAGTACCATCCAAGGTTTTGGGCGACGTCGGTTTCTTCGTGTCTCTGAGCCACCTAATGATTTCGCATCACTAAACGTGCTCAGGTGGGCAGCGGATCCTGCAGTTGCGTGATAAACTGCGTTGTAGAATTATTCAGGCAACGTGCAATGGGTTGGGCACGTGCGGGAGGACAGAGTTTCCAAGTGGCGTATGGCAGAATCAGTGCAAAAGACAGAGCGCGGCTATATTTTATGCCGTTAGTCGTATACACTAAAGACTGATTGGGGCATGTTTTGAGATGCCCAAACCAAAAGCAGCTATCAGAGTGCAGGAACCTTGCTTCGCGATTTTGGATGGACCGGGGTACAACGTCAAGGTTAAACTGGTGGAGGCCCCATACTCCGCATGTGCACACAACGCTATGCCAGTTTAATGTCATATTTTAAGACCTCTGAGTTTGCCCGAAGGGCCGTCTGTTGCAAAACGGTAATTTCTTAAACATAGCCGCGAACGCCTAGGCACATTTCATAACTTCGACTGCAGATAGTACAAAAGGAAGTGTAAACAGGCAGCTAAAATGATTCAAGAAGAACGAGTTCCACAGACCGCCTTAAAACGACACGAGCCGCCACTGGCTTCCAATACCTTTTTCAGCAGTCAGTCGCAGCTGCCTTGCTTGAACAATCGACGTGCAAGAGAAAGCGCTCGCGTTCTTCAAAAGTTAGACTGATGCGCTCAAGGCGGCACGCATTTCGAGTTAATCCACTCGTGCTGCTAACATTTCATAAACAATAATTCTGCTCAGCAGTTTTATCACCGTGTAGTGATTGGATCATATCGAAGACGTGTGGCGATTGGTCCCCGCGCAATCTCGGTTCTCGACTCCGATAAGAGCGTGGCTTAGATGAAATGAGAGGGCAGTCGCTTAAAAGAAAAACGCATTTTGTTCGGCCCACCGCCGTCCCCCTTAGCCACAGGGACGCTTTGTAGTTGTGCGCAGTACAAACGGTTGTGCAGATGGGTCTACAGGTACACAACTTTCACAAGCGCCATACTTTATAGCGCACCAAGTACGTTTTTATTATTGTTTCATGAACACATAGTCATCTCCAGCGAGATGTCAGAGGAAGACTTGTTTATTTTCATCTTTTGCATTCATCTGGTTTCTCTCACCTTACTGTGTCGTCTTCGGCTTGCAGTATATCTGTTCACTATTTCTTTTTTTTTTTTGCAAATTGTGCAATGGGCTCTTATTTTCAAACTTGCCGACTGGCTTCATCCTCTCTGGGCTTGAAAAACCTAGCTTTCCAACCACGCTCGGCCTTCTTGATCCAATATGGGAATATTGAAGCAGCGATAAAGAAGGCACCGAAAAAAAAAAGGAAAAGAAAAAGAAATATAGTGAAGGCATTGACCCAAGCTCGGGCTCTTCTGCACGATCCTTTTTTTATTTTTTATCTCGGCCCGAGGAGTAAATGCAAGCTTCCGAGCTGCACGCACCGAGCGGCAGATCATACGCAGGCGTTGCTTTCTCTCCCTGCTTATCTCGCTCGTGTGTAGCCCCTTATCGCCGGGGCATGCTTGCAGAGAGTGAAACAGCTCTCGCCTCTGATATGCAGCACTTGATAGAATCACACACATCCAATCGGATTACGCCGGATGCATTCGCACACATAGAAGTGCAGGGGATAGGTGGGCGCATGCAATGCAAGAACGACGACGGATCCACCCGCTGCACGAAAGAGTCGCGCGGAAATGCAATACACAGAGAGCTCCGCAGAGCGGAGCACCCCTTATCTATTCAGGCCGCGAAGCAAAGCGGGCTGCCAGCTTGACAGAGCCGCTGCCTTGGCGTCTGAGGTATTATGTGCGCAGGTGTACCTTTGCAGGAAAGAGTGCCTTGGTCTGTGTACTCCTCCCGGGGATGGACGGGCTTCTCTATGTGTGTCCGGCAGAACTCTAGACCGATGTGGCAGAAGGGCGCATTGAAAACACATTGAACACTGCTCGATAACTGACGCACCCCAATCGACCAACCGATTGACCGATCAGTCAACCAGTCCGGCGACCGATCGGTCAATCGGTCGGTCGGTCATGACTTTGCTTAATTAACTAATTAATCGACATTTCAGTCCGCAGGCGCTTACATTTGGTTTATTGTTTTATGGCTTAATGCTGTTTGATGTCTCAGAGTGACTCAGGCTATGAGGGATGCCGTAGTGAAGGACTCCGGATAATTTCGACCACCTAGGGCACTTTAACGTGCAAGGACATTGCACAGTACACGGACCTCTAGAATTTCCCTTCCATCGAAATGCGACCGCCGCGGCGGAGATTGAACCCACGCCTTTCGGGTCCGAGCACCATAACCACTGAGCTAAAACGACGGCCTCACATTCGGTATCAGTCTTGAAAATGCTTAATATTTCCTTAATTAACGTGGTCGGTTAATAGAGTAAAAAAAATGGCTGAGGCTTAACTTGGTTAAGCCTGGAGAATGCGAAGCATCATCGTGTCGCGTTATTTAGAGGCGCACAACCACAGCGACGGCGCGAGGTGGGCCCCCGTTTCTCCGCTGTCGTGACGTCATCGTGTCACGTGGGGTGACGTCATGTATCACGTGATTTGGAGGCGCACAACCATAGCGACGGCGCGAGGGGGGCCCCCGTTTCTCCACTGTCGTGACGTCATCGTGTCACGTGGTGTGACGTCATGTATCACGTGATTTGGAGGCGCATAACCACGGTGAAGGGCTGAAGTGGTAGCTAAAGTAGTATGCTTCGCATAAAAGCGATTGGTAGTTAACCAGTTATTACTTAATAATAAAGAACAATTCACTGTCCACTCGTTCAGCCAGCCAGTCGTTTAGTCACTTGGAGTCCACTATTGCGCTGCTCAAAGTCCGGTGTCGCTTTAGCACAGAGAAATCCACTAACCTTTGACCGCAGCCTATTGACCGCATTTAACACAGTGATCGGAGCATCCGACTCGTATACAATAGGTGCGGGGTTCGATCACCAGTGCCAACTAGTACCCACCGGTGATAAAATGGGCGCAAGCTTTTCCTCGACCTGGCACTCGGCGTCTTTGACCCCACTCTGTGCAGTCGAAATGCGCGTTGTGCCATGGCACAGTTTGGCCAAAACTGTGTTGGCCATTAATTAACAGGTGATGCGGCTGCAAACCCCTTGCACTTCACCTCCTTGTGCACGACCTGGCGGTCTGCTAGCATCCCACCTGGGAGTAGCAGGTACACTGGACGACGTACTGGCCTTTGGTTTTTTCGCCTTCTGCCTTTGGCACTTCGCAAGGCTTATCGTTGAGGAGTGCTTACCGGTTATCACTTTGTACAAATGTGAGTGTTTATCATGGACAAGTAAGAACACGAATGACAGAGTAATTTTGCGAACGGTTAAATATGAAGATAATCATCAATGAATGAGAAATAACAGACCTGTGGTTCTTCATTGGCGAGCAACTGTCAGTGCACTTTACAGGAGCAGAACAAACGTCACTGACTTTGTATGTTTGAATTGTCATCCCTATTGATGCGTTTGTGTTTCATTGATTTCCGACCGACACACTGTAGCAACGATGTTGCTGAGTTAAGTTAAAACTCACTAGTGTTTCGTCGCTAGCTGCGAATAACGAATAAAGGGCTGGCTGGAGTGTGGAATAGCTTTTTTCTCGCCTGGTGAAAATTCTAATATTTGTCTTGGTTTTTATTCACTGAGATGGCCGCTTTAGGGGAGCGTCGAGAGGTGCAATCCTTGAAGGTGAAAATACCTTGAAGAGAATGAAAATGCCGAAAGTTGCTTCTCCTTCATTTTGAATTATTTCACCCCTGCCGACACGCCTCATGCTGTCCGGCGGGCGAATAAGAAGGCCCACGTGCCCACAGTTTCTTTATTTAAGGCTAAAATATCCCGCCTTCTTCAAGATACTTTCTGTGAGGTCGTAAAACTCAACAAGGCGCAGCTGCCCGCCATGGAAGCTCTATCGCTTTGAACTCGGGCGCATTTCGGCACTATCAAGCCTGACGGGAACAATGCCCTTTGTGGGCTGACCCGTCCGTCCGATTTCTTTACGGCTGCTGCATCGTAAAGGCGGCCGTTGAACTACTGCGCAGAATTCCGAGCAGCAATTTCACCACGACGAGGACGACCACAGATCGCGAAATTGTGAGCTCCGGGAACTTTGCTCCCTAAACGATTTTTAGTCCGGGACACTTCCCGTCTGCTCCGGGTGACTTCTCGACAAAGCTGGCATAAAAAATATATATATCGAAAGCGCTCGCGAGACGCTGAAAGCGAACGGCTTGCGCGTTTTATTTTTTACGCATATTGTCTTTTCATCCCAAATTTTTATCGGGGTATTTAGTTCGCGATTACTTCCGCATTTTCGTCGAGATCAAAGCGGCTAGCGACGAGAGTGCTGATGACCATCACGCCATTGCATAGTTCGGCCGAAAGTCCACAAATTGATGTCTATTAGCAGTGAGTGAGATTCAAAGGAGGCTGTAGTAGGGCGTGTTACGGCTGCCGTGGGTTGGCATGCATTATTAAGGCTAGCCATTTTAAAACAGATTTGTTCGCTAGCACAGAGAGAAAATGCCCCTCTGACAGGCACAAAAAATGTACCGTGGGTAAGAGAACGCGAGCTCAGAAAATTTTACTTGAAACAAAGTATAAAAAATCGAAGAGGGCAGGTTTCCCATTACACCGGACTGTCGACCGGTGTCATTTTAAATGTTAGAGCAGATAGCAGAGAAGGAAAACATGACTGAGGGTGTTAGAGAGTCTCATAGTGAATTAGGGAAATTCGTTAGAACTACATTACGGGGCTGGCGCAGAGCCGGAATAATTGGATTTCTTTTTGAAGGCGCCCCTCGTCCTGCACTGGATTCAGTACGGCTGATGAGAACGATGAGGATGAAGTCCACGATGGCTTCAGTTGGGTACGGGACGCTTGGTGACTGCAGTAAAATACCGACAGAACAAGAAAACAAAGAAAAAAACCTGAAAAGCTTTGATATGATCGAAAAGCTATGCTTTGATATTATCGTTATTTTTTTACAGTGACTCCGTCGTAGAAATGATTGTAACTTGAAAAAAAAAAAGAAGAATGACGACGTTCCAGGATGGTGCTGTGATGCTCAAAACATTTATGGAGCAGTTTCTTCCTGACTTCAGAAAAAAAAAAAACAGCAGCAACTCAGGTTTCAAAACTTGCAATATCATGACTGTGCTGTGCTAAGGCGTACAGCACACATCATGGACAAGCAGGGTCTCTTGAAGCACGTTTTAAGTCCCCTTTTGTGAGAACAGTCGCTCGCCATGAAGCAGCACGCTTCGCCTTAAATTCCTAATTTGTATATAGGAGCAGGCTGAATGTAAGGGAAATTAATAAACGTTAGGACGACAAACTCAAACAGCGTTACGCAGCGAACATGCACGGATCATGCTGCACTCACTGGAATGATCGTTCAGTTTATAAGTGGCATGGAATCTTTTGTGTGTCGTGTGTGGTGAGTGATGATGTACAAAAAAGATACAAAAGCGTTAGCAAGGGTATTAGGAAGAGGACGTCGGAAGAAGTCAAACCGCTGCTTTCTCTTCATATTCTCGAAATTGCACCAACTAGCCCAACTATGTACTCAGTCGTCAGTGACGTTTTAATCAGGGAAGTTTTCCTTCTTCAGGGAATTAGAGCGGTAATAGTTGGCAATATAGCAATTGTTACGGAGTTTCAAGAAGTTGTGAAAATTTTCTGAATCTCAACTTTTTTCTATTTGATGACGGTTGAGAGTTTTTACAGGGAAGAAAGGCCTGAAATAGGAAATTTTGCCTCTGCAGTTGAGGAAATTTTTGGTTACGGCATGGAACATGACTGACTACTGTCATGTGCGTTTTGCATTTTGTGCTGTTTTGTGCTGTGCATTGAGTAACGCCTGTGGCGTTGTGTCGTGTGCTTGGGTCGTGGGGAGTGTGTGTTCTGCGGCGTGTATTGTGTTGTGTGGTCGATGCACGAGATTGATGCGCGTAGAAACCCTGCTACGTGCCTCAATATATGGGCCTTTTTTTTTTCAAAATCTCTCGCTCACCCGGCACCGACTGACATGCTTCACTGTGATCCGCAGCGCTAGTCAAAAAGATGCCTGTTATGTGCATCAGTGCCCTCTGCACCCAACGCACACATACACACGCGGTGGCTCGGTGTTTAAAGCCTTCGGCTGCTGACCCGAAAGACGCAGACTCGATTCCGGCCGTAGCGGTTGAAATCCGATGGAGGAGAAATTCGAGGCCCGTGTACTGTGCGATGGCAGTGCACGTTAAACAACTCTAGGCGGTCGAAGTTTCCGGACCCCTTAATTACGGCGCGTCTCATAGCCTGTGTCGCTTTGGGACGCTAAACCCCCACAAAGCATAAACCAAACCAAAAACATACACACATGCGCACACGCAGGCACACGCTTTTGTGCATGCATATATGCATAAGCACACCTTCATGATATTAAATATTTAAGATTGTGTATGTATATGTTTGTGTATAGCGAACTAAATCTAAAACAACCACTGAACCATGTCAAAAATATGACGAAATGTTTTGTAGTTTTCTCGTAAGGAAATATTTTTCTGTACAGCTGTAGTTTTCTGTGTAGTACGCTTTTATAGTCCGTACTTGTGTAATACTTTTCTGTGGTAAGTACACAAAATTCTGTTTTAGTACAAACATTTCTGTTTTTACAAGGTTTCGGTCAAAAACATTGCACAAAATATCTTGTGCCTATAGAAACTTTTTTGTTGCGCTCTTCGACTGGGAAGAGTGAAGCAGCGGCACAGCAGCGAGTGAACCAACCTCGGAGGGTCCAGAATCCGAGGGTGTTCGATCATGACATTTCGCTTTGTCGAGGTTGTCTGTTGCGCGTTTGCGGGTTTTGCCCCGAGGCTGCATTTCTGGTGCGTGGACGTGCGACAGACGCGTGGGAGGAAACAAAAAGCGCCTGGATTATCATCTCCACGCGAACGCACTCGGTCCTCTCGAGTCATGAATGTTTGAAAAGCGGGCCGCTGCTGCTGCTGCTGCTCTGCGACAACAAATCTCGTGCCACTCTCGTCTCGCTCCCGTCTTAGGAATGTGCAAATCTCGCAAATAATGGCGCGGCTTATACTCGTGCCATTTCTGGAAACAGCGCCTGGCTTCATGGCAAATGCAATGAGGTGGGGGCAGAGAGAAATGGGTAGAACATGCACCAGCATGGGGGACGCCTGTCAGGCGTACAGGCATGCTGTCGCAGGATATCTCATCATGCGCGAAACGTTCCTAATCTGCCCGGAGGCGTGGCGCCGCACTCGCCTATTCGCTTTTCGCATACACACATATATAGGCAGTCCTCGCATTTGTAGAGCGCAAAACGAAAGTCGAGCTGCTGAATGTTTACTTCTGGCAAATAGGCGGTAATAGATTTTTGGGATGAACGGTGCGGAGGACGACGCTTTGCCTGAGCATGGGCTGCTGTCTGCTCTTTGTACCGACAGTAATGTGCAGCATTTGAGAAGCTACATGGACGGCGCAAGCTCATCTCATGACTGGCTAAACTCGCAGAGCGGTACCTCATTCCAACCAGGTTACACGATTGTCGACGCCCTTTGCGACGGTAAAGGTTCCGGGCAATCCTGATGCGTAGTTAGGTTTGCCAGGATATTATGGATGGATAAGCTTTTACTGAGTCTATTCGTTATGAGGTGACCTTGTCGTTTGGGCCTGCGCAACGCTGTATGCTTTTTGGTACTTAAGCGAGAAAGAGTGCGGCGCATCGAGTAGGCAGCTTTCTAAGCCTCAAAGGTCGTAGCTACGATGCTGATAGGATTATTGTTGCGTTTGGACAGAGTTCACTGCATACCATGCGAACTATGCAGAAAAAAGAAAACCACATGCGCCGTTCTGAGTGTTTGCATAGCAATATGGAGATTCTTACTACCAAGCGGGGGTGAATCAGTGACGCACTGCTGCGAATCGAAGATGCAGGGGAACTTTTTTTTCAGCATGTAACTTACCCAAGAAGGTGTTTTTGTAATCCATTAAAGTGATGGCTGCTGTAAACACTAGGCAGTTACAGCACAGCGCGATCCGCGATTCGCTGTGATGGCGCCAGATGGCGAGACGTGCCGGCAAGTTGCAGGTCGTCCGCCAACCGTTCCGGGACCAATCAGCGCGTACGCTCTGGTGACGTAAAGTAGCGGACCTACGACAGCGATATGCTACGACTGTCTGCTGAGAAAGTAACGTTATTACCGTGCATTCTGAGCTTCCCAGTAACTTCAGGTGACACTGGGTCGCTAATGGGCTATTATTTTCTTTTGTTAATGCATGAGCATTACTGGGCTGGGTCATGCGTGGCGTCCACGGCAGGCGTATACAAAAAGTGTGGACACTTATCCGAGCTTACCCGAGTTACTCGGTAGTAACTTGGTAGTAGCTCGGGTAACTTCGGAGGAGCGTCGAGTCAGCTGCAGGGGAAGTTGCTCGAGAAGAGCAACATGGGCCCCTACGGGTGGCTGTGAAAGGAACAGACATACGCCAGTGCAGTGGCGCACCTCTCACCCTCTACGCCACTGCGCTGGTATTGTATTGGCATGAGGACTCGCCGCCACCTATGAACGCTAAGTAGAGAATGCCCAATTCTGCATACATGGGCATTAACTCACGGAGCTCCGAATGGTGTGCAGTTTGGTGACGCGAACTAAGCTACACAAACGCACCGACGTAAGCAGCAGTAGTGCATAATGATTTCGCATTCATATCTCGTAAGAAGACTTAAGTGCCCCTGGTAGTTTTTTTTGTCTATACGAATTTCTGAAGAAAGGTTGTTGTCTCACAGCGGCACCGGCTTTTCTTCGCCGTCAAGTTAACCAAAGTGCACAAGAATAGCGAAACACTGCAGCCAATTACTGCTCAAGAACGCAGGTGAAGCTACGTCTCCATATGGCCCTTAGATAGGTATACAGCCGCCATGCACATTATATATACAAAAGAATAACGTTGCAGACGACAGCAAAATACGAGATATTACGTGCGCTATTCTTTTTTATGCTTAAAACAGTGCGCAGGGACAGGACACAGTCGAGAAACACACAGACACAGCACTGACAGTGCTGTGTCTGTGTGTTTCTCGACTGTGTCCTGTCCCTGCGCACTGTTTTAAGTATAAAAATGAACCAACTGGCCCCGCTACTTCCCATGATGTCTTTTTTATGATCCATGGAACGCAACTAGCCCAAATTTCCGCATTGACACTGTAAGTTTACGCAGCAATATAGTGACGGACTTTTTTCGAAATGGCCGCCTTGACATCGTTAGTTCATTTAGCTGAGTTTATAAAAGAGCTGAAAGGAGAAAAATGAGTATTTCTTTCAGCAAGAAAACCATTCCTTTGCTTCTCAACACCGGCACCTTACAAAACATCGCTTTTTGTGCAGCGGTTATAAAATAATTATGCTTATAAAACAGCTCTCTGACTTACTCTGCAACTCTGCTATCGACATCATGTGATTGCTCCAAATACAGTAATTTGTGAATAGCGAGTAGTGGTTCTATGGACATTTATAGGTGGCGGAGGTCAAGAGTGAATAATCCGCGGAGGCGGGTCTTCTGCTGCATTGCCAAGCTGTAACAGACAAATGTCACGGACAAGCGAGCAGTCCATAACAGAAAAAAAAAAAACCTTCGCACAGAGCATGTTCTCCGCATTCCGGTGACGCCTATGAGCGGAGAAATGAATCTTTACGTTCACCAAGTGCCCAGAGAACATTTACCAAAAGTGCTCAGAAAGCGTATACGGCGTGCATCAGAATACGGTTAGGCTCAGGGTGACTTCCCGTTATTCCCGAAATATAACACGCTCTTGTAGGAAGACGTCCGGAGCGCAGTGAATGCGTGGGCTTGTATAGAGCGTACTGGATGGGCTGTGCTTTCTCGAATGAAAAGGAAGTGGCCTCGCGAATAAGCGAAAGTAAAAGAAGACCGTGGAACAGCACAAGCTACTTCTTTCTTTTGCTTTTCCACTTGGTCGGTTTTGACATGGCCCATCTCGCCCAGAGCAGGGATCCTGTTGCTTGAGCAAGTCTGCTGCACTAGCCCCCGACACTGCAGCATGTACCTTTTCACTGTTTTTTTTCTTTTCCGTCCAAGCGGGTACAACTACTCCCGTACGGTATAGCATTTTCAGTATTGGTTCGCTCTGCTTACACGTATCATATTTTACGTGCTTCCAAGTGCGTCCTCTTCTTGGAGCTCTCCTGTTCACTACAGAGCATTAGAGTAGGGGCCTGTGCCCTTCTTTCTTTTTTACTGTTTGTGCTTTTGCGTGTTCCTGCAATCGAGGTTTGGTTCAGCGTCTACAGCCGACCATCCCAAACTGCAGGCGTTTTGGCGTTGCAGTTATGTCCTGGAGGGACGAAACTAATAGCAACTGGAGTCAAACTGCTGCTTTACCCTGAAATGCAATCCGTCGCTCCATTAGGTGCTTCCGGCGTTGTCCACGGGTCCCGCTTTAACGATCTGGCGAACAGACCGGGGAATCCCCGGGCGCTTCGCATTAACGCGACCATCTGTTTCCACGGCTGCCTTGTAGACAAATGCGCCATCTCCAAACCACATAGCAAGGTAATTCGGGGCTGTGGACACGATGCGGAAGAGGCGGAGAAGCAGGGAAGAAGGGGAGGCGGCTAGGAAATGGGTGCAGAGGAGAGGGCAACGGAAGGCCCTACTGCTTGCAGTTCCTTAACGAGCTGTCGCTCTGCAATTGCACTTAGCGAAAGATTTATCGCGTTTTAACCCGCTGGTTGTAGAAAAAGGGTTATGTTGGCCAGAGGAGAGTTATTCGCAATTCCTGTTTTCCAGATTTAATCCGAACGTGTTATATGTCCCATCAGCGCGAAAGCTGCCGTTCATGGCTCGAAATTCTGAGGATATCAGAACGTCGTTTGACGCGACACCCAATTTCATTTCGGTGTCGCGTCATCGTGGTCAGTGCATCTTCTCATGACCGCCATGTATATGTGGATCAAGATTTTCAGCGTTCGGTTCTTGGCATTGCTCGCATCATCATTTTGCGTCAACATGCTCAGAGTACTGTGCACAGGGACTCCAGGAGGCGACACAGGGCAATCAAGCTATTGATGTGCCTCGTGCTGGCAACGCAGCCACTGGTCACGGTAGCATCAGAAGCATGCGGAACACTGATTTGTTTAGCTACTTCGCACAGTTCTTCATATAATGCTGCCGAATTTTTGTTTTTTGGGGATAGCGCCAGGTCAGGCTACGGTAAGCCACACTGTTCTGAGCTGCCTTGCGATGAATGCCGTGATTTGTGAGATTATTCCCGCATGGCTATCCCAGGTCATGGGGTACCAATTCGAGCAGTATTATTATTACGAAGGAAAAAATAGTACACAAGTAACACTTGTTGCTGGGCTAATCGGTGCATAGTTCTACGTACAAACAGCGCAAAATACCAGACATTCACAAGAAAGGTGGACACGACAACGCGCTTAAAATTGGTGTAGGTGAAAAAAATTTGCCAGAGGCTTAGCTTGGTTTTTTGATTGATTGATTCAATTTTTATTTCTCAACATTCATACAAGGCATGCTTGTTAAAACATCTGGATCCCTAGCTGGAAGCTAGTTGGGATCCATGCAATTCAGTTTCAAAGAAAATTGCAGGCATAACAAAAATTAATTACATTCATAAAAAAGCTCATGAAATTAGAAAGACATAAATGGGTACATAGAGAAACAATATTCAGAGCACCAAGCCTCTTTTACAAACAGATACAAACACATAAAAATACATGAAACGAAAAAAAAAAGCGGTGGCTTCACTCATTGTTTATAATATTTCTTCAGTGACACAGGAAAAGTTTTACAATGTTTGAGTTCACTTGGAAGCTTGTTCCACAGCTTAATACCAACATGGGCCATCCTTCTTTCTCCATAGACATTTTTTGTTTTCGGAAGAAGGAAATTTCTATGAGTGGCGTTGCGAGTGCTTAGTGGTGGGATACAGAATAGCGATGAGTGTAACGGGTAATTGTCTGTAAGGCATGTGTGTATTGTCAAGACAGTCCTGTATTCAAGTAATGATTGTAGTGGCAGTATATCCATCTGTTTAAAAAGAGGAGCAGTGTGGGCGTTGTATCCTGAATGTGAAATGAATCGAATTGCCCTTTTTTGCAAGACCCTAAGTGGTTCCAAATAAGATTGGTAGGTGTGGCCCCATGATTCAATGCAATATGATAACTGGCTTTGAAAAATTGAGAAATAAATAGTTCTGAGTATGTCATTACCAAAATAATCTCGGCATTTGTAGAGTGCAAAGCATGCTGCAGCTAACTTTTTACAAAGCGCCTGAATGTATGGCTTCCAGTGCAGGTTCTCATCTAGAATTATTCCAAGATAAGTGATGTTATTGACAAGTGCAATAGGTGTTCCCAGCCATTGCACGGAAGGCAGGTTTTCATGTATTGTTTTTCTGGAGCCCCTAAATATTATGCATTTTGTCTTATTAACATTTACAACAAGTTTATTAGAAATAAACCAGCTACACAAAGTTTCCAATTCTCGGTTTGCGGTGCTAATAAGATCCGTTGTAGATTCATGAGCACATAGAAGAGCAGTGTCGTCAGCATACATAAAAACAGAGAAGTGTTGTGTGAAATGCAGCAGGTCATTAATATACAAGGTAAAAAAAAAATCGGTTAAGCCCGGTAAGTTGAGAAAGCAATAGCCCTGGCTGCCCCTGGTTTGGCTGTGTCTTGGTAGTGCTCTTAGTAAATTTATGTTTATGAAAGTTAGTTTTGCCCATTTGTTTTACAAGGCCTTATACTCACCACACGAGGGCCCCCACGTGCTGGGGGATTTATGCGTGCCTCGGTCGCCAAAACGAGCGGCTGACGCTAACGGATGGTTGTCTAGAAGCTTCCCTCTTCTTTCACTCCCACTTCCTCCCTTCCTGTACGGTGCGGTTCGGGGGTCCACCGAGATGACAGAGAATTTCCTTTCCTCAAAAAGCGTTGCGTTCAAAGGGCAAGGCATCGCGCCGAACGGGTGGTGGCGTTCCTCCCTTCCTGTGGTTCGGGTGACCATCGAGATGACGGAGAATTACTGCGCCTTGCCTTGCCCTTTGAACGCACCGCTTTTTGAGGAAAGAAAATGGCGCAGTAATTCTCTGTCATCTTGGTGGACACCCGAACCGACCGCAAGCGTGCCGCGCGTGGCAGGAACAGGAGTTAGGCCGCGTTTGGTAGCTGCGGCCTCGCTACGCGACGGCGCGAGTTGGAGCTCCGCTCTTGCAGCTGTGACGTCAGACCGCTAAGCGCGACGCGCGCGACAGGAGCGGGAGTTAGGCCGCGCTTGGTAGCTGCGGCCACGCTACGCGACGGGCTGAAAGTGCAACCAGTATTGCTTTCGCAATAAAATTTTGGAGTGCGAACTTAGTGCATGAACTGTTTCTCGATGGAGTTGATGCGTGGTAACTCGAGACACTTGTCTGTTAGTCAATGAGTTAATTGGATTGTTAAGTAGTTGTAGTAAAAAGATTTATTTTTGCAAAAGGAAGAGTTAGGGAGTAGGGGTTTGGGGATAGATAGATGTTGAGCTCCAGTGGTCGGTCTTCCCTATTCCAGGATCCCGTTGGCCTCCGCCGCTGCCTTGGCCCTCGTCACCAGCATAAGCTGTGTGCTCGGGCCGGAGTCAGTCAGGAGGGCCTCCCAATGCTCTAGACTATGGCTATTTATCTTTGGTAATAAAGGGCTTTTTTCACAGCCCCAGGTGGCATGGTACGTTGTGGCGCAGCCCCCACACCACACGCACTCTTTCGCGTATCTGTTCGGCCACATTTTATGATACATGGCTCTGCTTGGGTAGGTGTCTGTAATCGTCTGAGCGTGGTGGCCGGCTCTCTGTTGAAGATCCGCCGGAGCCGAGTACTTCTTGCGCGCTCCCAACAACGCCTTCATTGCCTCCCCGTAAGATTCTGGCGTGCTGAAGGGTTCCACAGGCAAGCCCGCGCTCCCGTTCGTGAACCCTCGGACAACGGTGTCTGCCATGAGATTTCCCTCAACCCCAGTGTCAGGGACCCAAATGATGGTGTGTTGAATGTTTGTGTTGTTTGATCTATGTTTATGTTGTTTTTGTTCGAAGAGGATCCTCGCGGCTTTTCGGCCGATCCTTCCATCTCTGTATGCCCTCGCTGCAGCCTGAGAATCCGTCGCTATCCATTAACTCAGCCCCTGCCGATTGGCATCAGTCAGGGCTAGAGCTATGGCGATCTCTTTCGCTGCTTGTGTTGTCCTTGTGCGCACTGATGCACCAGTAATGATCTTCCCATTGGCGTTCACTACTGCTACCGCCCTCGCGTTTTCCTTCCTTCTGTACTTGGACTCGTCAACATACAGAACGATCTGTTTCTTCTTTAGGAACCTGTCCAACTCCAATGATCTCGCCGCCCGTCTTCCTTCGCGGTTTTTCGGGTCCATGTTTCTGGGCACTGGTTTAACCAAGAAAGTGCTCCTAATTTGGCTGTCAATGTCTGTCTTGTCTTCGCCCTCGCCTTCTGCCGGGTATCCTATAGCTTTAGCAGTAGTGCGCGGCCAGCGGCTGTTCTTTTAAGTCTTTCCAGTTGAAATCTGAGCATGGTCTCGCTGTGCTCCTCATAGGTGCCGTACACCCCCATGTTCATCAGCTTTTCTGTCGAGGCGCAGGTCATGACGCCTAAGCCTTGCTTATACGCCTTTCTGATACATGTTTCCATTTTGTTCTTTTCCCCTTTGTTAGGTTGTACGTACGGAAGCGCGTACGTCATCCTCGGTATGATGAGCGCAGAAGTGATCCGTAACGCATCTCGCTCCTTCACCCCCTTTTCGCTTGTTCGTAATCCGGCTTAACATCCTGCATATTTGTTTCGTGTAGTGTTCCAAGAGCTGGATGGTATGGTCCCGTTTGCCTTTTTCCTGCAGCCACATTCGCAAGATGCGAAGCTTATTTGTCCTTCTTACGGGTTGTCCATCTATCTCTAATTCTATCGTTCTCCTGCCCTCTTTGTTTTTGTGAAGTCTAATAAATTCTGATTTTTCGGGGGAGCACTGCATCCCGCTAAATAAAGCAAATTTACCGATCTCATCCGCCGCTCTTTGCAGTATTTCTTGCTTGTTTCCCGTCGATCCTTTTGTCGTCCACACTGTTATGTCGCCCGCATAAATTGAATGTTCTACATCTTTGATGTTTTTCAGTCTCCTAGTTAATCTAATCATTGAAATGTTAAAGAGCAAAGGTAAGATGATGGATCCTTGCGGTGTCCCTCTGTTTGGCGTCGTCTTCTTTTCTGACCTAATGTTGTTGATGCCGATCGTTGCTGTTCTGTTAGACAGGAAGGCCTTTACGTATGCGAAGATCCTCTCCCCACAGTTTGTTGTCGAGACTTCTGCGAGAATGGCGTTGCGGCTGATGTTGTCGAAGGCCCCCTTGAGGTCTACAGCCAAGATTACGCCTTCTCGAGTTCCCGATATTTGTTTTAGTACCGTGTCTCTTAACTGGAGCATCACGTCTTGTGTGGAGAGCCCCGTTCTGAACCCGAACATGATATCCGGAAACAGACCGTTGTCCTCCATGTAGTTGCTCAGTCTAGTCTTGACCACTTTCTCGTATAGTTTACCCTGTCATGAAGTTAGTGATATGGGCCTAAGGTTCTATTGTTAAACCCTGCTTGGTGCATGCAGAACGTCTCTTCTGTGCGCAGAGCGACGCAATGATTTGGGGGCATTGCGTTACGTACCAGTTGGAAAGGAGAAGAAATATCGAGTTAATTAAAAAAAAAAATGCCGGAGCGGTGGCCAACTGGTTGAGCATCCGACTCGCATGCGGGCGGTTCGGGGCTCGATCCCCAGTGCCGCCGGGTGCCCACTGGTGATACAATGGGGACAAGCTTTCCCCTGGCCTGGTGCTCGGCTTATTCAGGCTGAAATGCTAGGGAAATGAGTCTTTGACAACTTGAGTAGAAGGAAAATTAGCTTGTGCCATGGCGATCTTTGGCCACGGATGCCCTTGCACCATAAAAATTCAGTCATCAATTCCTGTCATCATAAGAAAAAAGAGCTTGGCCAAATCATCTACCGAAGCCTCGAAGGCGAATGTGCGACATCACCGTCGAAGTGTCAGCACTTCACACCGAAGCTTTCTCCAGCATGCGCTAACATGCTCTCTGTTAACTAATTACCCTCTCTATACGCAAGAGATCAGTTTCGGCCGCCTACACGTCGAGTGTTTAGCATAGATAGATATATAATTATTAGCCTCCCCTTTGTATCCTAGCGTGCTCAATATCTTCTGATTAATTGTCAATTTTCTTCCCATTACTAAACTACTCTCATTGAGGGTGGTACAGCGTGAAAGAGACGAAAACACGAAAGAAAGAGACACCACAGTCGAGCGCTCGTCTGTGGTATCTCTTTCTTTTGTGCTGTCGTCTGTTTCTTAGAAGAACTTGTTGTTGGGCTAGTTGGCAGTTATTCATCATTAAAATCAAAGGCGCCAAACCATACACACACACACACACACACACACACACACACACACACAGGAGAAGAAAGAAAGACGAGACAGAGCGCCACTCACAACTGATTTAATGTGCAGAAAGACACATACATATATGTCACTGTCGGCGCGTGCGCAAGGAAGACATTCAGCTTCGTGAAGATAAGCAGCGATCAAAAAACGCTTTTTCAGCCTTATACAGGTTTATCGATGTTTCGCTGACGCACAAGTTGCCCCTCTTTTCGATATGGAATGCTTCTATCAGTTCTCTGGCTTTTGTCACATTACTCTTTGCCAAAATCCGCACATCAGAAAAGCATGGTTCACAAGTGTGCGACGGGCAGGTTCTGATGTGCATGGGTAAATGGGGGCCGTCTTTATTTTGTTCTACATTTCTTTGGTGTTCTCTGATCCGCTCATTGACACATCGCCCGGTTTGTCCGATGTAGGAACTGCCGCAGGAGAGGGGAACTTCGTACACAACCCCTACCGCACATTTCGTGAACGGTCTGTTTCGCGCTGTACCACCCTCAATCAACTTTTACCAACTCGCCCAGCTATCCATCCTTCTACGCTATTAACCTTCTCCTCCAATCCTCCAGACGTCTCTTACTTTTTCCCACTTCTTGGAAATTGACCATGTCCTGGCTATTCCGAAACCCTCTTGCTTCGCGGATTCTTGCGGCGGGCGTCGTGCACTGCCATCTTCGAATATCTGCCATCCACTTATGGGCTGTAGCCTTAATATTTTGTTTTACCATACTTGGGCATGGTTCTTTTGTTTTCCGTGCTCTTCCCACTTCTCTTGAATTTCAGACAAGCGTCTATTTTCCTGTTTCGCTTTCCGGTGTGCCCTGGAAGCGGCTTGGCGACTTGATATTGAATCTTTAATATTCAAGCCCCACCAACATTTGGGTCTGTTGTTGCCCTTTCCCCGGTTTATGGTAAGCACCAAATTTATCGCCCTCTGATCACCTTTCGAACTTGATCACATGTTCATGATCTATTGGAGACCTTTCGAATGCACTCTTCTACCACTCGTGATAGGGTCATCAAATGACGGTGATTCGTATACCGAATTCCGTACTGCATGTTAAGTTTTCGACGACCAGCTTCATCCTTTCCTCTATACCTAACAATTACGATTAGCCTCTTATGGTCGTTTGCAATACTATTTATGTCCCTTTTCATGCCAATGAGTCTCATATAAATATTTAAAGTCTATGCTGAACTGGGAAGCGCCCGATTTCCAAGTGATTACGCCGTCACACTTAACTTCTCGATTTACTCTAATAAAGTCATTCGGCTCAGACGTGGTCAACTTCATTTTCCCGTTGCTGCCTAGATATAGATCTCGTTCTTCTATATACAGGTTAATATCCCCCACCATAAGAACCTCTTCTTGGCTTCGCATAGTTTAAAGGGCAACTCCGGCGATTTTTCAGCCACTTTAAGTTAATGGCTGTTTTGTGTTCCTAAGAACCTCCTGTAATGTGTACTATAGAAGGTTTTCAAAAGCAACCGTAAAATAATTTTTAAACAGCAAAAAACGCAAAACTCGAAACCGAAACCGCAAAACCGAAACCGGGGAGGTGCCTCCGTGCGGTGTTGACTGTGACGTCACGAGCGGGTTCGCCGCGCTGTGAAGTCCCCGAAGATATCACAACTACCCTGAGCCGCGCTGTCGACATGACTGAAAGCGCGGAGGACAGCTTTTCCGAGACCAGCGAGTCTTTAGAAGACGACTCATTCGACGATTTTGGACTGGACGAGTCGCTTTTCAGGTATGATCCACCGCCGCCCGAGCCAGCCGAGTCACACCACAGGCCGCGTCACCTGCAGCACGGAGGCCGTCTGAACTCGGAGAAGTGATTACTTGAGTCATTTCTCGTGCATGCATTTGTGACAGAGTCGTCAGAACAAAAGTTAATGAGATGCTCCCGCCGACAGCTGTTCGTGTGGCCAGCGCCGGCCGACCCAGCCTGATGAAAGAATCTGCTGCCGTAACTTTGCCGCGGTGCACAACGTCCTTACAGGGGCATGCATCACCAACAGTCCTCTCTTTGCGAAGCTTTGTCTCGACGGCGAACTATTGGAAGTGAGTTCACGCCAACTACAGTTCTAAAATCCAACATACCGCTTCTTCTTGACGGCCGCGCTTCGTTCAGCTGGCCGCTGCTATAGACGGTTGTACTAGAATAACGTTGGCACAGAATATGCCTCCAAGCGCCAGTTGAACGAAGCCTTAGCGAGTCCAAAACTCTCTTTGAAGTACACGCTGTCTTCATAGCAATCTGGCGCGAAATCTTCTGAGCACAAGCGGGAATGCTTCCTCGGAGACCAGTTTACACGGCGGACAGCTCTCACCAACTTGTCGCGAAGGTTCTTATCGCTAGGAAACCTACGCTAGATCACGCCCATTGTCACAGATCAAGAATTTGTGCACCCCACAGCACAACAGAAGTTGCCGTACCCATCACTCTGGCGTACACATCACATCAGGCACGTTGAGATGGCGCGAAATTGAACAGGTGGTCGAAATAATTCCGGAGAGCTCCGCTACAGACCTCTTTTTTCCTTTCTTCTTTCACTCCTCCCTTACGTCGCGGTTCGGGTGTCCATTACTGCGTCATTTACTTTCCTCAAAACCAATTTTCAGTTTTCCCCTGCACTGCCAGCGCCAGCGCGCGCCCGACCAGCTTGACACGCCGCCCCGCCAGTGACGTCACAGAACAGGGTGGCCTGTAGAAGTTGCTCGATCAGTGGGTGCCGCTCGCGTCGAGGAGCGCTTGCTTTGAAAATTCGCTTGCGGAAAAACTACGCCGGTTTCAGATGCGAAATTTTACATGAGGCATCAGACTATCATAAAGAATACAGACTTAAAATTTCATTTCAATCGATGCTAATCGAAAAATCGCCGGAGTTGCCCTTTAATATCTTACGATTAAAATTTTATTAAAGCAAACATCGAACGCCTGCTCCATGCCGCGGCGTTTCTTAGAAACTGCTTTACTCTGACACAAACTAGCGGATAAAAGTCGCTCGTTGGGCACCACTTTTCTCCACCTTTTCTTGCAGTTCATATCTCCGCTGCACATTTCTCTCGGTGTTGCTTTGGCTCAGATTTTTGTGACTGTTGCCGTTCAGGGAGTCAAACCACTTTTTAAGAATGCGCTAAGGCTTTTTTGTGACGGAACGTGAGATGAATAGCGTAATATCTGGCAGTTTAATGTTCCCACTGCCACCTGTTGGGTTCCAGTTCCCCTCCCTGCTGTTCCCTTTTACGGCTCTTAAGCCTCGCGCAGAAATCATGCAGACGGCATTTAACGACAAAAGAGAGCTTTGGTCGTGCTGTATTTTCTCCGCTCCGACAGCGAACGTATGAAATCCTAATGTCGAAATGCGCGCCACGCAGGCTGCTTTTAATGCCAACGCCGAGCTGCACTGCTCGCTGGAAAGTTCCGTGAACCTACGTGACCCGCTGACAAAATATGCGGCGGAGAAAACAGCGAAGTGAACTGGGAGTCGGAACAGATATTTGAATAGCGACGCTTATTTTTCTTCGAAAACTGAAAAGAAGCAAGTCTAAAATACCAGGGAAAAATGAACCTAGGAGTGAAAAAATTATTATTCTGTATAGTTAAATGCGAAGTGCTAGTAAACGCAAACGCCGTTGTGTGTCTGCACATGTTCACGATTTGGAAATTATGGTATGCGCGTCTAAGCAGAAATAATCTAGAGGATGGCGAACTACCAGCTCTTTTGCTTAAAAAGGGGCAAAAACACAAAATTTCAACTACAAACAAATATATTTGTTTAACGGGCGTAAGGAGATGCCTTCTAGGAAATTTTAGTCACAGGGGTTGAGTTGAACATAATTTAACATGATTCTGAATATTTTTCAAGGATCCACTCCACATTTCCACCCGCATTGAGTGACGTCAATGTGCACATTCCCCGAATATTGTTCCGTCACCGAACCATGTGGATGTTTTCAGGACAACCAGAGCGTGCCGGTGACGCCGACGTCATGAGTATTGCGGTAGTCCAGGTTGGCCGTTCGACAATGACGTTGAGGTGCACTTCGGCGCCGGCAGAGACAGAAACTGCCGGTACAGAATCGTTTCTAATTAATTATTAACACTGAGCACTGGTGTTTTGAGCTCATTTCCATGATTAATAGGCCTGTGGGCATCTTTCAAGGCAAAAATACCGACACCCAAAACTTCTTTCTTTACCCTTTCAAGGGTCTTACATTTGAAATTTTTTTGAAATGTGACTCGAATAGAAAAGCTGCCTTTAAATTAGCTTACATTTCTGTGAAAAATACACAGGCCTGAATTAGATTTAATGAAGAATAGGCAGTTCGAATTATAGGCCTCTCAAGTATACACTCAAATGAATTTATTGACTTATTTTCAATCCTGCTAACTCCATGACCAGGGTTGTTGCAGAGTAGAAAGAAGCATCAACAAAGGCAACACAGAAAATGTTGAAAAACGCTGGTGACCTTTGCTGTTGCTGCTATGTGGGGTTTAATGCACCGAAGCGACACATGAGGTGTGAGGGACGCCGTAACGGATGGCTTGCGATTAATGCAGCTCACCTGTGGTTCGTCAACTTTTCTCAACATCAACATCAACATCACAGCAACGTTCTTGCATTTCTTGATTTTTTTTTATTTTTTTTTTAAATTTCGCCTGCGTCGAAACTCAGCCGCTGTGAGAAAGATTCGATACTGCGACCTTAGGACCAGCAGCCGAATTCCAGAGCCACTGAGCCATCGCAGCTGTGCTGCGTCGAAGTGTGGTTGTTTTAAAATATACATTCGAGAGATACCTTAAATGTTGTCCTTGAAATATTTCCAAACTCTGTTGAGCCAGTGCTCAAATCTTATCGTTATCTTGTATGTGTTGTACAACATGAACTGGTGGGCGAGTTAGACTGACATATCTAGTGAAGCAGCGCAACGGTACAAGGCCAAGGGAAGAAACGGACAAACACAGCGCTGAACTGACAACAAATGTTTATTCCGGATGCCATCAGCATATATACACTTTAGCACCTTAGAAAAAACAAAAGAAAGAGAGAGGAGCGGAAAGTTTCAAACCCAGTCACTATGTGCATGCAGCTGTATCGCGTGTACATCAATCATATGATATCAGATAGTCACGCTCTTTCAACGAGATGGCCACGGAAGGGGTGCTGATACAATTCGCTCCCAGCTTCATGATTTCAGATGCTTCATTAATCTCTCGTGTAAGCTTATCCTTGTGTTTGGTAACTACTTGGCTGTTTTTGAATATTGGAGAACATGAACAGTCACGACAGTGAATAATTATGTGGCGGGCCACGTTCTTAACGTTTTTTCCATGCTCCCTAAGTCTATCATTTAGACAACGGCCAGTTTGGCCGATGTATGAGCCACCACACGTCAACGTGACTGAATACACCACGTTATCTTGGCATGGCACATACTTCATCTTGTGGTTTCTCTAACATTCATGACCAGATTCCGACCTTTTATAAGGGCCATTTACCCTCGCACACATGCCACTAAGTCTTACAGGTGCTGAAAAAACAACATCAACTCCAGCCTTTTTACCTATTCTCTTCAAATTGTGGGACAAAACATGGACATAGGGTATTACTGCCAGATTTCTTTGTTTGAATGAGGGACAGCGTTGCCCCCTTCAGCTTTTTCAAAATCCCTTCTGCTATTGATGCCAGAATATGAAGGGGGTAATTTGCATCGGTTAGTCTATCAACCTGTTTGGAGAAACTGTAGTCAATCTTGTCTGGACAGGATTTTTTCCTGGCGTTTTGAAAGCATGACGGGCCGCCGCGGTGGCTCAGTGGCTATGGTGCTCGGCTGCTGTCCCAAAAGACGCGGGTTCGATCCCGGCCGCGGCGGCTGGAATTTCTTTGGAGGAGAAATTCTAGAGGCCCGTGTACTGTGCGATGTCAGTGCACGTTAAAGAACCCCAGGTGGTCGAAATTTCCGGAGCCCTTCACTACGGCGTCTCTCATAGCCTCAGTCGCTTTGGGACGTTAAACCCCATAAACCAAACCAAACCGAAAGCATGACGCCACAATGCCTCTTTTCACGAGCTTCGAATGGGCTAAGCTATACGGAAGTAAGGGCTTTTTACTCCTAGAGATTATTGAAGCCTCTGAAATCATGAAGCCGGGTGCGATTGTATCAGCACCCCTTCCGTAGCCATCTCGTTGAAAGAGCCCGACTATCTGATATCATATGATCTATGTACACGTGATACAGCTGCATGCGCATAGTGACTGGGTTTGAAACTTTCCGCTCCTCTCTGTTTTTTTTTGTTTTTTTTTCTAAGGTGCTAAAGTGTATATATGCTGATGGCATCCGGAATAAACATTTGTTGTCAGTTCAGCGCTGTGTTTGTCCCTTTCTCCCCTTCTTGTGCCGTTGCGCTGCTTCACTAGAATTGTATGTGTTGCAATGAAGTTCGAAATCAATGTATCCTGATGCCCATGGTTCGTGTTCAGTTTAACGAGAACAAAAGCAGAGTGGACAATGGTCCCTCATTGAAGTACCTTCCATTATCGTCGACATCGTAATAGGGATCATAATGACCAGCTGCAGCCAGGATACGCGCCACTGATCTCCTAACAGCCTCTGCGGCGCTGGACCCGGCAGCTCTAGCTAAGCTAATTTTGTAGTTTAATTTTTACTCAGTTTGTCTCTCTGTAGCTCGCGTTCACGTTTCCCTTCGCTTGGCATCCACTCCGCAACCATAACAGCGACAGACTTCCCACAATTCCCACCTACGCAACGTCCTGCCGACGTCCGCATTTCACGTCTCGTTCAAGTGACTTTCCTTCTGTTAATTTCTGTTCGAATACGACTGACTTGAATTTGTTCCTTGATCCGTGCTGCTCTCTTCCCGCCTATTATTTTTCTTTCAATAGCTCCAGCTTCCGTTTTACCCAACTGGCTTCAGCTCCTTAGCGGAGTACTGGTAGCATACCTCGGTTTTGTACTTTTGTTTTCTGAGATTAAGCCAAGCTGCTGCTCATAACTTCAGAGTGTTTGCACATATTTGTTCGAACCCAAACTTATACCCCTGTCAAGCGCGCAAAATAAAGTGCACTCACGAAGAGTGTCACCTTCTAAAAGTGCACTATAGCACAGCTAAACGGCGCAACATAAGTGCACTCGCCAAAGTGTGCACTCATATCGGAGCGCGTTCACAGAACACACTTTGAGGGCTGAGTGCGTAGCCTCGCCACCAGCGACTTCAAAGACACAATATGTATAGTGCATAAAAGAGTACGCGCAAGTTTATTTTGCATGCTGGTCTTGGCTTTTCTTCTAATTCTTTTTTTTTTTCACCGTTAGAAACGGTTGACCCTGGTTTTATTGCGATATCACGTTAAGCAATCAATTATTATTAGTGCCTTTTCTTTTCCATCGACCTCTTCAGAAATTCCGCTCATTTCGTACCGCAATTTCTTTTTTACTACGAGTGCACTTTGCTTTCTCGTTTAGCACCGCGTAGCCCAAAGTGTCATTCGGGATGCCGAAGTGCATTCCCCGTAACTGCACTTAACTTGTGCGCTTGACAGGGGTATTATTCCCCTGACAATTTAGTTTGGTTTGGTTTGGTTTGGTTTGGTTTGGTTTATGGGGTTTAACGTCCCAAAGCGACTAAGGCTATAAGAGACGCCGTAGTGGAGGGCTCCGGAAATTTCGACCGCCTGGGGTTCTTTAACGTGCACTGACATCGCACAGTACACGGGCCTCTAGAATTTCTCCTCCAAAGAAATTCCAGCCGCCGCGGCCGGGATCGAACCCGCGTCTTTTGGGTCAGCAGCCGAGCACCATAGCCGCTGAGCCACATCGGCGGCTGACAATTTAGTGTCGGGGTCTGATTTTTCGCCTCAATGGACATATACTCCTACCCGTTCTAAAAGCGAGCTGTGTACATTACTCGACAACTTGTTGGAAAATTTCAGCGCACACGGACAGCGACAAGGAAGAGAACACCACAACCTTGTCCCTGTCCTGTGTGCGCTGAAATTTTCCAACATGCTGTACCAACTCGCTCGAATGTCAGTTCTACTACTCGACAACTTCTCGTACTCTACTTGTAGTGTTTTGTTCGTTTCTCGGGCTTCACTTCACTTCACTTCATAATAATCTGCACTACAGCGACAGCTGTTAAGGGCATGTTTCCAGATTCAGTGCCATGGGAAAAACACCAGGCCACGCTAATTGGTCAACATGTAATGACGTCCCACTAGACGTCACTGCAGTGCACCCTGTTTGCGGCACGCTGAGTGGTCCGGAGATCGTAATGTAGCCAGTTAGAAGATAGTGACTTCACGCTTGACGTAACTGCAACGCGCCACGCTGAGTGGTCCGAACACAGTAACGTAACCAATTACAGCATAGTGACGTCACACATGGCGTGGCTGCAACGCGCCAAGCTGAGGAGCTCGAGGAAAGTGACGTCATGGGTGATAGCACAATGCCACCACGCACTCAAGCAGCGGTAAGCCACTGCCTAATTTTTTTTAATCCCTGTGCTCCGATGATTTCGCTTTTGTCTTGAATGTGCATGGCTGCGACCGCAATGGAGTTAGTTTCGCAATGACCTCCACAAACACCGTTCTTGGCGAGTTTCCGAAGAGGGCATCTCTGGAGCGACGGCGGAAAGAAAAAGATAAAGTGATAGAACACACACAATAAGATGAAAAGGATGAAGAAAGGGCGTTACTTTTGCCGACTATCACTTTCGATCAGCCGTGAGCTTCATCCGCACCGTATTCAATTTATTGAGAAAATCGCTATTTGCGAATGCAGCCTTCCTGAAAATCGCTATTTGCGAATGCAGCTGCATTAACGACACTAACTCATTTTGTACCTTGTTTCATTAGTTACACGCAGCTGCAATGAAATACCTGCACCAAGAGAAGGCTGTTCAGTGCGCCAGGCAGTAGCCTCGAGTTCAGGCTGCAATCTCACGGTTCGATACCGTCGAATAATCTCTATGAGGCGCACCCAGTCCGAGCTCTATAGATTCAGAAGCTAGTACCGCCGCCGCGGTGGCTCAGCGGCTATGGTGCTCGGCTGCTGACCCAAAAGACGCGGGTTCGATCCCGGCCGCGGCGGCTAGAATTTCTTTGGAGGAGAAATTCTAGAGGCCCGTGTGCTGTGCGATGTCAGTGCACGTTAAAGAACCCCAGGTGGTCGAAATTTCCGGAGCCCTCCACTACGGCGTCTCTCATAGCCTTAGTCGCTTTGGGACGTTAAACCCCATAAAACTAAAACTAAACTAGAAGCTAGTTCTGTTAGTCACCGAGGTGAGGTAGAAGGACAGATATCTGGGAAACGGAGCGATACAGCGCCCACGTTCCTTCTTATTCCTCCGCTGGCTGGCAGAAGCACACCTTGATATTCTACAGCAATGCACGGAACTTCTATGAAAAAATCGTCTGTCGACCAAAAGAAAAACCTAGCACTGTCATAGCCATCCCTCTTGGGAGTCCCATCTACTCCACGGTTCAACATTCAAATCGGTTTCTCGCGAAGCCATATTTGCTTCAATCCAGAAAACGCTTTGCGGAGTCCCGTTCCGCACATGCAAATGAAATCGCGCTGATAAATAGATACCTGCCGCCCACGGAGATATCAAATCCTTCCTATTCTTTATATTTTGCGTTTGTTGTTTTATGTCTTAGGAAAAGAATCGGTGTTAGGAAAGTCACATCTTCAAGTGCCAAGGCATGGTATTAAAGATCCTCACATCCCTCGCATTTATATTTATTTCTATATGCGTTTGAGAGGTTTGAAATCTTGTTTGTCCCAGCCAGAGGCATCGATGTCAAGCGATCGATTCTGCGGTAGAAGTTTTGAACTTCATTTCAACGGTCGCATTACCATAAACGCATGTTTGCTCTCCATGCGCCTGAGGGTAGAGGGTTGCATGCAGAACGCACACTTCGCACTGGCGACGGCGTCCGATACTGGGGTTACCAAAGAGATGAGATAAAGTTCGCTGACTCCGAAATTTGAAGTTCAAATTCTCAAGTTTTGATAAAAGTGAGCAGAGCGATGCAGAACTTGGGAAGACTCAGCAAGCTTCCACTGCCGCTATATGAAGAAATGTGGACTGAAGTCAAATACTGCAGTTTTGCGGAAACAGGCATTCGAGAATGCAAAACGGATGAATGCTTCGTATAGGGAAGGGTAACAGGCAATGAAAAAAGCGCGGGAATTGCTATTTATGGCGCGAGTATTAGGCCTAAACAGTGATAGTCCGATCTGTCCTGTTTCCCAGAATCGCTTGCCGAGTTTTCTTGTAACAATCTCAACAAAAACTAACAAAATACAGAATTTCTAAATGGCCGAGAGGTGTTTCCGAGCACACTCGTTTGAAAGAACCCGTTCCAAGAAAAATGAAGGCGATGTACTAGCGGTTTAGAAAGTTTATGGGGCATTTCTTGTATGATCGCTATGGTCGGTACCCCTTGCACTATAAGACCTCATTTACTCTGACTCTCGACGATTGAGTTAGTGAGCATGGCCTGTCTGCGGGGGATTGTCCTCTTGCACAAAAACAGCACAACAAGTGCGGGGACTATTAGGTTCGTACGCGAAATGTCTAGAACGCAGGACTGAATGGTAGTTTGATTGATTGATTCACTCATTCATTCACTGAAAAGTGTTATACCGTGACATCTGTTCTCAACCGCCGTTAACGTGAAATACATCAGTTCAATAAAAGGCGGTTGAGATACCTTAAACAGTACTTGGGAATCACTGCTATCTAAAAAGGTTCTCATCTGCTTCCTTGGAGAAATGTCATATTAATGCTAGAAATTGTGACTCGGTTCTAGGACTGCAACGCACGGTCAAGCGTCCTTCCATTTTTTTCTGTGAGTTCAGGATTACTGAAAGTTCCGGAAACCGTTGTCAGACTGAAATGAAAAAGCAGCATAGTACAAGAACGTGAAAAATTGCCAGACTCAATCGCGTGGTCATTAAAGAACGCTAAGAGGCGACTGGACAGGGACATAATTCATCCTAGTCCGCATAGTGGGGTGGATAATGAACTACGAGTCAAAACAGCGCACATGCAAGCACTCTTAAAGCGCTTGCACGGGAGCCAGCCAGCAATACATCTCGCCTCGCTTTGCAATTACTCTCCTGGCGACCATTACTTATGCGTTGAAAAAAGACGAAGTCCCGACTTCGTTCCGTAGAGTCGCTTCCTTCTCTTCTGAAAAAACAAGCGCTGTCACAGAGATCTTCGCTCGCATGCGAAGCCTTAAAGCCAATCTTTAGCCTAATGATCCAGGAACGCCGGTCTGACATAGGCCGGAGACTTGTATTCTATTCGAGTACATGTCAGGTCCCAGATTCCATACCGGTACGAGACTCCGTATCATTAACAGTGAAACGATGACGAATTCTGCAGTGCCACTAAGGGACTGTCATTGCTACAGCTGTGCGGCGCTTCAGGCAATGACGTCACTGAAGAGTTATTTAGGAACATCTGTAGCGGCTTCCTCAGTCACCTTCCCCTCAATCGATCTTTTTTTTTTGTTTCAAATTTGTCCATGCTGTTTAGCCCACACTCGGCTAACAATGATATACGCTGAGACAATTTACCTGCCTCTTCCAATACGAGTCGGGCTCTCAGATTAGGGTAAACAAGGATACAGTATGTGACGAACGAGCGGGAGGTCCGGGAGCACTGGCCAGTATCGAACCGGACTTCCGGCCTTGATGGAAGCGCAAGTACTTCTGCTCTCGGAGTCTGGCACTGACTGGTCGAAAAGACTCTTCGGTGAGCACACGTGCTCGAACTAAGCTCTCTCCCTCTCACTGTATGGCTGTGCTTTTATGTGATCCCTAATCAGTGCATGTCTTGCTACGCTTGACACACACGTGTGTGTCGATGCGTTTGCTGTGTTTCACTATAGTGGTCAATACCCCTGTATCTCTCGGCCAAAAAGAAATGACAAGCTTTTTTTTTGTCCTAAGACAAATAAGAAGCGAGAAAGAGAAAGAGACGGAGAGAGATAGGCCTCACTGCTAACTGAAGAGGTCAGCTCTGTCGGATGCAGGTTTCTGTTCAATAAAACTGTTTGCTGGGCGAGTTGGTTCATTTTGCTTGAGGGGATGCTTGTAGCGCGACAAAAACTGACAAGGGACAGAAGACGAACGGGACAAGCGCTGTACTTGCATTGGCAGTTATGAACAGAACATAAAAAAGAAAAGTGATGAAGTGTTGCCTGTAGCTTTCGTTAAATCCGCCGTGCTCTTTGCCGCTGCTTGAGTACCATCTTGTTCTCACTTGCTTCCGAAAAGAAAAAAAAAACAAAACAGAAGAAGCCTTCTCCTCTTTCTTTTTCCTTCTATAGAACGAAAAAGGTTGTGAGAAGGCGTGGCTCTAGTCCAAGATTGTGACCTTTGTGACATATTTTTCTCTTTACCTTTCGTTAGTTGTGCTTCACGATGAGTCGGTCAAATATTTCGAGCGATGTAGGAGCCATGTCTACGAACATGGCTACAAACCAACTAGCCCAAACCAAAGTACTTCTAGATGTAGGAGCACTGCATTTTGGTGCTATCGTTTTGGTTGTTATTAGTAACTGCGTTCCAGTGTTCTATTATCAAGTGTTTTATGTGCACAGTGTTCCAACGGCAGTGCATTGTTCATCTACTGCACTGTCATATACAGTGTTCATAATGAAATGTTTTGAGTGATTTGAAACCATCACCGCCGCAACTACTTTATCACACACGGCAACTGGATATAGTTCCAGTCGCAGTGTGTGCCTTGTCGCTACCTTGTCTTTCGTTGTTTGGGTGATTTATCTGCTCAAGACAGTGCACCATCTGACCCAGATCGCAACTATTCTGCAATGAGTAGGCAGTTCCCTCCATAGCTGTATCGCACCACGAAAGAAGCGACAAAAAGAGACGTCAGTGCGCGCGAAGTAAGGACGTATGTTGTTGTGTTGTCATCCAACCATGCGCTGTTTAGCGGGAGGGTGCAGGCACCTGTTCGTATTTATCTTTTTATTACCGCGTCCCTCATAGCCTGGGCTGCTTTGGGACGTAAAACCCCATAAGCCTTTTTATTGCCCATGCATAAAAATTTCACTCTTTGTCTTTTTCTCACCTTTTCTATCATGTCAAGGTTACAGGACTTCAACATTTTGGTCACCGAATCAGTCCTCCTATACTTGCCACAGATAAAACGAGCGGCAAACCTTTGTATCATCTCGAGATTAGCTTTGAACTTCTTGTGATGAGGATTCTAGGAAACTGAGGTATACTCTAGAAATGGTCGAATGAATATTTTGTAGGCCAAAAACTTGATGTCCTTGGGTGCACCTGGCAACTTTGCCCTCGAGAAAGACAGCTTCTTAAATGTTGCTGATGATACAGATTTGACATGCGTACGCCAATTTAAGTGATGGGTAAGTGATGGGCGGTATGCACTTTTGTGCATACCGCTTTTTGAACAATGCATGGTTTTAAAAGCGCACAATAACCGGTTGACACGAGAAATCATAGAAGCGGAATGGATATCACTTTTGAAAGATGATTGTGTTAGTACCCCCTCTGTTTCATTGCTGGCAAAAGAGCTCGCATATCTGGCTGATACGCTTTGCTAGCGCATGGTTTGACGGTGCGTTGGTATTGATGTCGAGATAAAACCACCTTTACTTTCTGAAATAAACCAGTGTTGGAAGTTAGCGCCGTGTGTTGTCTGTCTTTCTGTGTCCTTGTTTATTTGCGCTACGTTTTTACCTTTCAAACATCCAAGAAACCAGATTCACAACAATCAATACGCACAACTTGCTTAAGCCTGCTCAGATATGCTCGTATCCGTTTCAAAACATCAGACTTAATTCCTGTTTCACGCAATTAAAAAAAAAAACACTTTACTGTGTAGAACTTGTGGGGTTTAAAATCGGGGAGATAAATGCGTATTCCCCGTTTAACCGCGGCTGAGCCAGTTCAAAACCGCGCGGACCCCACCCCGTGGTCGCGTACGCTACTGAGCGCACGCCGACCACGGCGGGCCTTGCTCTGCGGGAACAAAGGAACGACACACTGGCTGACACAAACAAGGCATTTATTGCTATAGCAACAATAACGCCAGCTAGCAACAAAATACACTGAGGAATCTAGGATGTCCGACTCACCAGCACGGCTACGAGCGAACGTTCGCCCACGCTAGGGCAAAGAGAATATCTCCGAGGCCGGACGGGACGAGCTGAGGGGAACTCGTTTCCACACGAGGACGCCCGCCGACGAAGAGCGAAGCTGCGAGCGAAACGTCCGTTCGCTTCCCGGTGCCGAGGGAGAAGAGACCCCGTAGCTCCCCGCGAGCGCGCAGCAAAACGCCATCCGTGGCCCTGGTGTCGCTGCGACGCGAGCGCCCTCCCCTGTTAGTTGAAAGTCACCGAACCGAGAGGAGTGCTTTGCGGAGGAGCTAACCACAGGGAACTAGCGCGCTGAGGGAAAGCGAACGCAGGGGACGAAAGCGTCCCCACAAACTTTGTCAAAGGCCTTGGAAAAATCTACGGAAATGACATCGACCTGCTGAATGAAGGTCATATATTGCTTTGGCGTAATTAAGAACTGTCCCTGTAAGTTGCAATGCCGTAGAAAGCCCTCGATGGAAGCCGTGCTGATGTTCATAAAATAATATACTGCCGTCGGGGTAAAAGAGTGATATGCTTCGCTAGGATATGTTCTATGAGCTTGTGGAAAACTGAAGACGTGGACAAAGGACGGTAATCGGTGATCAACACGCGGTTACCTTTTTTTTAAATATAGCAATAACGGCAGCACAGCGCCAGTCTTCCGGCACGGAATTCACGGAATTCCGGCACGTAGTTTCCAGCGATTTTTCAAAAATGGGAACAAGGTACAAAAGACACCCTTATGAAACAACAGCGCGAATAAAGACGGGACGGAAATAAAGACGGCACAGCGAGCGCTCGTTGTGTCGTCTTTACTTTCGTCCCCGTCTTTATTCGCTGTGTTGTTAATCATAATGGACCTATACCGACTCGCTCTTATTGTACAAAAGACTCCCGTTCGGCGTTTTTTTTTTTCAGGAATGCTGTTGATATTCTACCTACACCGCTAGTCTTCTCCGCATCTAAAGCCAGTAATAGCTGAAAAACGCCCTCCTGTGTGCACGATATACTTGACGTCCGTTTAACATGCACTTGCACGTGCAGGATCCTCGTCACCGCCATTGAAGGTCCCGACAAACCTTGTGAGCACTGTTAAAAAAAAAAAAAGTTTGAATCCCTTCGCTATTTCCTACTTTCATTCGAAGTCTTTGTATCCAATTCGATCTGATTTATATTGTGACTCTTTTTATTAGAAAACGACAATTTTTGGGGAGAACCTTTGAGATAGTAAGTTAAAGTTTGACAAAAAAAAAAGTTCTGTAGTGACGTTTTTAGTCACTCGCGTACTTCCAACAGGACGGTGAGATCACGTTTGTTCTTACGCTATCTCTCCATTCTATTTATGTTTCATGCGAATATCTCGGGCCGCCGCGGTGGCTCAGCGGCTATGGTGCTCGGCTGCTGACCCAAAAGACGCGGGTTCGATCCCGGCCGCGGCGGCTAGAAATTTCTTTGGAGGAGAAATTCTAGAGGCCCGTGTACTGTGCGATGTCAGTGCACGTTAAAGAACCCCAGGTGGTCGAAATTTCCGGAGCCCTCCACTACGGCGTCTCTCATAGCCTTAGTTGCTTTGGGACGTTAAACCCCATAAACCAAACCAAACCAAACCGAATATCTCGTTACCTAGGGGCTGTTTGTTTGTCTCTTTTTGCACCGTGAGAGCCTAAAACATCAGTACAAAATTTTATAGCGCCTTTTAACCACTGCCACAAGTTCTCAATGGATTCGCGTTCGAAGGCTAACTCAAACGTATCATAACAAATTTCTAGTGGTCCAGTGTGGGCACGTCGCCTGCACATGCTAAATCTTTCACTTGAATCTTGGAAGTGGATTGTGCGGTAGCGCTTTTGTAAACAGCTGTATTAAACGGAACGATCTTATGATCTGATGAACCTTCCATGACGCCCAGTTCACCATCGCCAACTTTGTTTGAAACAAACACAAGGTCAGGCAAGGGCTTGGAATGAACTGTTACCGTGGTGCCTTCTTTACCAATTTGTTTGAGGTTATGCAATAATAAAAGATCCGACAATTCACTGGCACTGGGCGTCTCTTTGTGACCGCGTGACATATTATACCAGTGAGTGTACCAGCGTGTGTCCGATTTGACATGCACAGATAGAGACACTGAGTTTCTCGAGAAAGTAAAGTGGAGTGTTCTGTGGTCCGTAGATTGTTACCGCACCACAGTTACCGCGCCACGTCCGCCAGAACCTCCTCACGTGTCACTACTACTACTACTACTGCTACTACTACTACTACTACTACTACTACTACTACTACTACTACTACTACTACTACTACTACTACTACTACTACTACTACTACGACGGCGATGAAAGCCATTGTTGTAATACTACTGTTGTTATCATTACTACTCCTAACTTCTAGTGGTGTTCCTAGTACAAATTATACTACTACTACGATGATGGCGATGCAGGTATTGGAAAAACTTTCTGATACAGGAGCCATTGCAAGAAATCGCACATTCGTACTCGTCTGAAAAGCGGCCAGTTACAACGGACAAACAGCTTCGAGACCGTTACTTCAAAGAACCACGAGTATGGAGCCGACAAAGGGAGCTCTTCCTTTGCGGTCTTTCTACGGTGCGTTATATTATGTTCACAAATCGAACCGAATAGCGTCGCTATGCGCGAGAGTCGCTCATACAGAAACGGTAAGACGCTCCTTGCATTTCGGTACAATGTCGCCGCGTGCTGGGCAGTTCGAGAGCCACTCTGGAGGCAGTTTCGGTTCGTCCTGGTTGAGGCTAGCTTAGTCTGACAGCTTGTTTACCTGGCCGGCCACACAAAGCCAGCGCAGCCTGCAGCTGACAACGGGGCATCCGATCCAGGGGCGCGTCCTGAAATGGGAAACAAAGAGCGAAGCTGGGCTGTTCGCGTAGCCACGTTTTTAGAGCCCCGCAGTTTCAGAAGCGAGGTAGGGTGAGCGTGAATAGCGGGCGCCACTGTGTCGATACCGGTTATAAAACGTTGATCCTGCTTTTGTCCATCCCACGTTATTTCGTTGAAGAATGGTTGAAGCTTCGAGAAGCTGTAATTTGCGCACTGCGAGGTGTGTTGGACGAGTCGCTAATGCAGGGCAGAATTAAATTTAAAGTTGCACCAGAGGAGGAAGGCGTAAAAGGCATTGTCAGTGTTCTGGCTGAACCGGCCGTTGTAATTCAGCGGGTGTTTCAGAAGTGGGGTCATTTTGGTGGTGAGCGCAGCTCATAAAACTTTGCACAATTTTAAGGTGAATAGTACTACATCCTAGTCTAACGGGACGTGAAATCCTAGAGACTGAAAATTAGTTACCACTTTAGCTCTCTCTGTCCTCTCTCACTCATTCACTCACATCAAAACACACACAAACGCACGCACACAAGCAGACACGCACGCACACACGTGCGCACACAAACACATGCACACGCACACACAAAGGCACACGTACACGTACACGCACACACACGCGCATACATGCACGCGCACACAAATATTTTCGTAGAGAAACTGAGGCAGGTGCCTATGTGCTTTTATGCCAAGCAACGCATGAGTCTATCTTTCAGACGCCCTTCCCCCTTCTCCCCAGTAGGCTGGTGGACTATTTAGCTACATCCTGAAAATTTTCGAGTTTTTCCGGACCCTAATTAAATATGAAGAACAATTATGACCACGGGGGAAAAAAAAGAAACAAACTGGCTGTCCTTTCGGTATCTTCCGAATGCGTTCTGAGTGTTTTTCTTCTTTACGGCCCCAGGTGATGACCGTATTAAAAAAGGGACTAGGGAAACACATTACATTTCCGTACACTGCTCGCGCACTGCGCAACGCTGCATTTCCTGAAATTTCGTAGCCGCAGAACAGTAGCGGTGACATATTATTTGACCTCCTGTTCTCGTGGCAGTCGAAATGTAACGGTTCTGGATCCGAGTGAACTCTTTTGCTGGGTTCCCCGTTCACAAGGTGGTCCCTGTAGATGCTAAGCTTTAAAGAAATCCCGGCACACCACGCGCGTTTTGGCTTTACTTGGGAAAGGCGTCTCACTTTGCTCAGAAAACACAGCTTTCGAGTTCATAGGAAAGGCCTCCATCGCGGCTGCAGCTGTCCACCGCACTTGAAGCAGCGCAAGCCGCAATGCGAGGATCCTAAGGGAGCGCCGGGCACGTTTCTCTGTTTGTGCAGAGTAGGGCCATTTTTCGTTGGCGCTGAAGACAAATGACTGCCGTGAGACTCGGGAGGGCACTGTCGCAAACAACAGCAAGTGCAGAGCGCTGCGCCGGGACGTCGACGCCACTGGCTCCGTAACAGGACACTCGGGGCTCAGTTTTATGCCGTCTCGCTTTTCAAGTTAGCCACTCAGAGGAAACACACAACGTCATAAATTTCTGAATGACCGCTAATTTAGACAGACCGTGCGGAACAGCAGAAAAAACAAAGGTGCATCATGCTAACCAGCAAGCTGGTTATCAAATTCCTGATTGCTTTTTAACTATTACTCTGACTTAGGCGCATTGTTGTAGTTCGAGATTTCTAGCTGGCCGTTGCTAACAACGATATAACTTTTTTATAATTTTGATGAATCAATTATTTTCGGCGCGTCTTTGGAGCGCACTGCAACGCCCGCCGGTTGACCTCGCTCTGAGGCCCTCATGTTAGGTGGCCTTCACTCTCTCGGCCGTCCGCTCTGGAGCAGCGAGCCGGGGAGACTGGTGGCCACCCTAGCGGCGAGCCCCGCAGCGCAGACCAATGCTGCGCCGGGCGGCAGAAATGATGCCACAGGATGAGGCGCCCAGAAAGCTTTTGCGTTATTGTGCTGCCCGGAATGCATGTAGCTCAGACGGGCCTGGGCCATCAGAGACACGTGGGACCCGACGAGTAGGTGCCGTGGTGATGCTTAGCATGTTCATGATCCCATGCGGAGGAGATTGGTCTGAAAACAGCGAATATTGCAAGTACTATTGTGAGACATTCCAGCGGCTAAAAAGACAAGGACGAAGATAGACGAGACAGGACGAACGCCGGCCCTGTCTCCGGCGTTCGTCCTGTCTTTTTAGCCGCTGGAATGCCTCACAGTAGTACTACCAACCAACTAGCCCAGCTTTCTACGCTTAAAGAATATTGCAAGGGCGGGAAAAGGGGTGCGATGCAACGCCACACCATACCACCAAGTCAGTCAGGTTTTTTTCAGCACTCCTCGGCTAGTAAATACGCAAACACTATATGGACTGACGCACACAACTAAGCAGTGCGCCGAACCTAGATGTGAACTTCACGAATCTATGTATTTAAAGTGACTCCCCCCCCCCCCTGCCCCAAAAAATGAATAAATAATCATTCATTATTACAGCGCAACGACGGCACAGAACAAGAGGGGGACACAACAGCGCTGTTGTGTGTTGGGGGGGGGGGGGGGGGGGGGGGCAACGCAGCGCTGTTGTGTCCCCCTCTTGTTCTGTGCCGGCGTTGCGCTGTAATAATGAATGTAGGTAACCAACTCGCCCAAAATGTTGTATTATGGAATAAATAATCAGTTGGACCAATTTATGTGGGTGTAGGCAAGCTGCCAGCAGTAGACCTTACGTATCTTTTATCCGATTAGATATATTTAAGCATGTTTGAGAACAGCCCAGTAAATTTAATAATATTTCCACTTTGGCAGAGTGCAACGCCTTGGAGAAGTGGGCAGGGCATATCTTTCATCTTGTCATTATTAAACTTTCTTAGCCCGAATGCAAATACAAGTTCGATGAATGACCTCGATCCCCAATCAGGTCCTAGTGAGGCTTCACGGGTCTTTATTAAGACAGGACGTGGTACGTCCTCTCTTTCGCGACTTTAATCGCAGAAGCTACTGGAACGATGGACCCATAGTTAGCATTGGTGTTTGTACCATTCTCTATTTTACACAATGCACAAGTTCGCTTGAAAAAAATAGTAATCAGCTTACGACATGTTTGCTGGTCGTATTTTCAGCTCTGACCTCTTTAACAGCGCGCCCATAAGTTTGCGTGCTGAGTGGCCAATCGTGTCAACGCTCTCGGTGTCCTGGACGCTCGCCAAGTTTTACCCGAAGACATGTCGTAAGCCCTGGACATCATATATATACGAGCGTAATAATTAAGTGGTGCCATTCGCTGAACGAAAGAGATAAGATGCCACTGCTCTGCGGAATATATGTGTAGAAATAAGAGGCACACTTTACGACCGGCGTGCTTTCGAGAAAATAGGCATTCAGTCATTGAAGAAGAAGAGTCATAAAAGAGAGAAAAGAAAGAAAATTAATATGGAACGAAAAGGAGGTTCGGGACCGGCACGATTTTTATCATAAGTTAGGCGTTGGTTATACAATTCCGCTGTGAAATCAAGATTGAAATTGAAGTGTAATCAATGCTGAGATTAAAGCCCAGTCAGCTTTGAGAATGAAGCTGAGAACTGCTGGCCGGGTTGGCGACCTCGCGATCCATTGCGTCTTCCGGAATACCGGCGGCAACAACTTTTTTCTTACAGTGGTTGTGCTCTCGCCATGAAAGCTTGCTCCTGGGGAATCGATTGGAGATTTATTACGGGCGGGTTTTCGTTCTGTAGTTTACTTTCATAAGTAGCTTCTGAGCTGTGCCGGGACGTGATCGGTGCGACCGAGGACACCAGGCTGCGGGAACACCGGGGCAGATGCACTGAGTGGATGTGTTCGGTGGATGCCGATCACTTCCTGCGTTTTGTTTGTGCCTCTTTGCTTTTATTTTGCGGACTGCCGCGGGAAGCATGGCAGGCCTGACTTATTGGAGCGTGTCGCGAGCGCCGCGTCGCGTTCCGCTCTCAATTTACCTCCCCTTCCTGTCTGACGTTCTAGGAGGGAGACCTTGTCGAAAACGTAACTGTGGGAAAGGATATGAAGAAGCGCTTTGCTGACGACGCACACATCGTCTATGAGTGGTTTCCGGCCGTCGAAGAATTGTTTAGCGATTTTAACAGCAAGGCTGTGAGCGCGAAGCTGCCGTCACGTGGCATTGAGGCTGCCTGGAACGAGGTCGAGAATTCGATTTCCGGCCCGAGCTAAGTGGTGACCCTATTCCCCAGGAGGCCAAACGCATGGTCGTCCTTGCGTTGAGGTTTTTGTGGGACATTTGAGGTGCCCGGGTACCTATGATTTACTTGAATGCTGCCCGGAACATTCCCCATTCTCGGGATGCTTCTAGCTGTTAAAAGCGCAGACGATAGCTGGAAAACCATGAGAAAGAGTGTAGAGTTCGTCCTGGGTATCGGACCGATGCCGACTTGCACATAATTTAATATGGCACTCCGCGAAATAACGCAAAGTGCAATGTTAAAAAGTGCAGAGTTTGAACTGGGATAGTAATGTTTTGGTGTAGCGCTGGATATGGCGGCATAAGAAAATGCTCGAGGACAACGCACTATTAAGGCGAGAAAGCTTTATGTCTAAACATGTCACAGCTGTCCAGTGTATTCCAATAACCCCAAGGTGCGGCTTATTCCGACACGTAATTTGCGTCGAGTGAAAAAAAAAAAAAAAGTTTTCCTGCTGCATCTCTTTTATCGACTAGTGACGCAGAAAGAAAAATAAATTGGCGGTATTTGTATCGTTACCATGCCCATTATAATTTGTGATAACGTTTAGTGTACTATCCGCAACAACTAAAACGCGAACAGCAAGAAAATATTTTATCAGGGGGAAGTTTAATTTTAGCGAAAAGTAATTTTGCTTTCATGACACGAGCACTGTCCTTTAGTAGTTTTAATCAACCTGGCCTGTATCTTCTCTCCAGGAGATGGTGTGCTAGTGTAATTGAGTTGGCATTTCAACTTTTTTGTTCGGGCTTCAGTTGACGCTGATAGCGCACCTTTAATCAAAAATATTTGGACCAAATAGTTTGCTTTTGAGCGCTATGGTGGCGCCCTCACGGCACTCCTAAAAATTAAAAGGTCTTAAAGGTAAAGACGATGACTCACGCTTCCCTTTCAGAAATGTATAGTTTCGAAAGCGACGCAAGTTTTCCGCCACATCAGTGGAAAGAAGAACTATTTGTCCAGAACATTGTTTAACTTACATAGTATTTCTTTGAGATATGAAGCATTAGTGACATATTGGGGCACATAATTGCCCCATAACCACATGCACTAGACGAGAAAACGCCATTAAAATCATTTATGCTGCCTAGGTTCAGTGTGTATCGCTTATACCAAGTTTATTCTAATATATATTTCTCTAATGTGCTATGTCTTCCGCCAAAATTTGTGATTGAACACGTGATATACAAGAAAGCGTATTGGACTCATAAATGACACTTAATGCGCTTGAGTAATGCCGCTTGTTGGTCCTTATTAGTCACATCACCGTATTGCAGCTTAGGCGACCACTGACCTCGCGTGACTGCACGCGTTATCCCGAAGGCCGATGCTCAACGACGCGAGTTCTGCGAAACACTCAATTACCGAACGTAAAAGCCCACGCTGCGCCTGCAGGAATTAGGCTGTTGTTAATTATAGAGCCAGGGCTCGTAGCTTGTGGCGAGGAACAAGCCTTCTGCTGACGTAAGTGACTGAAGCCCCACGGCGTGAGAGGGCTGAACGGGGCGTTTTCCGCGCCATCCTCTGGCGATGATAGACAGCCGGCCCACTGACGACACGCGGTAAACAAAGCCCTGGCGCAGGCTTTGAGCGAACCCTGCTGAGGAGAGAGTTCAGTAGGAAGCAATGTTTTGGGCACAGCGTCACTCCTATGACATGTGTTTGGTTTTGGGTAGTGGAAATAGTGGCAATTAGCGGCGAAGAAAAATACACCTGCTTTCCTCGGCATGGGCTACAGAATTGGGCTGACCTTTTTTTTTTCTGTAATGTCTAATGTGCCATTTTAATGTTTCTTCGTTTTAGTGCGATGGCTCTTCATAACACTTCATCAATACTCCGTAAGGACCGCAAACTGTAACGTGGTCTGGTTGATCAATGAGGTTATTCGTATGGACCGAGAAATGGGCGCTTTCGGTTGCTTCCTGAGGCGACCTTGTATGATCATTTCATTCTACTCGGAGCTAACGGACGAAAGTGTAACAAAAGAAACGGTAATTTCTGCAAGAGCTGTGGAACGGCACCGCAAGTCACCCGTCTCACATTCTGGGCTATGGGTTTGATGCGGAAAAAAAAGAAGAAAACAAGGGGATTTTCTTTTACCGAGAATATGATGTGCAAATGCGATGAAGAAGGTGAGCACAGCACATCGTAGGATTGGGACCAAACGCCCAACTACGACAGATGACCTCCTCTCCTGCCAAATATCATATTTTAAGCAAATAAATAAGTAAGACAAATAATTTCATTAATTCATCAGAAGCCACTGGACAGGTGTTTTGCATGAGTGGTGTCAGTGAGCCAGGGACTTTCTCTGGTTACTAAAATGAAAAACAATTCTGCCGCATTCAAGGCAAGCGTTGGTCAAGAGGGGCCGCATCTTTAACATCCGAAGTGTTCTAGCGGTAAACTGTGACAACTGCGTCAGTTTCTTTCTTCGCCAATATTCTGTGGTCCTTGATTTATATTGTCTCGCATATTTTTGTCTAATATAATTAAGCTGAGGAGATATAACACAGCGAGCCGTGGAAATAGAGCGATTGGACTAGCATTAAGAGAGAACGAGAATGGAGTAAACGAACATGAATTGATGTTATCCTACCTTTAAACAATTCAGAAGCAAAAGGACTCGGGTGAGGCATGAGGGCAAGAAACCGACGGCACATGAGGGAAACGGAGTTGATTCCGAGGTGAAGAAAGCACAGCAAGGGATAGTCAGATGGGGAGATTAAATTGAGAAATTTTCAGAAAGAGGATTACGCCGGCTGGCCCACGGGGGGGGCGTAATTGGAGGTCTGAGGGGGATGTATGTGTCCTGCAGTGGACGCACCCAAGGCGAATATGATGATGGTCGCGGTTATTTATTTATCTTATTTACTTATACAGGTTCCTACAGCGCCCTTCTGAGCAGTAGTGTAGGGGTAATGTATGAGACATGGACTGTAGACATGCGGTGCAATTAACAAAATAAAATGGGAAAAAAAGAACGCACTACTTCAATGATAACACAGTGTTTGGCAGAACGCAATGCACAAATGAAACATCGACAATAAAACTGGGAACAATGCAAAAATTCAGCTTTGTTAAAATATAGAAACAGGGTCATGTAAAAATGAAAAAAGATGGAGGAGGCGCAGTGACTGGCAAACTGCGCCTTTGGCAAACATTTCCAGTCATGTGTAGCACGGGGGAAAAAGGAAGACTTGAAAACATTTAGTGGGCAGTTGTCCTCTCATATTCTCATGCTGTTGTTCGCGCGGGCGCACATGCAAGCGAGTTCCTTTAGGTAAGTTTCACTACTAATTTCAGTTTTATTTTTTAGGAGGTTAAAAAGTACTTACGCCTCTTGGAGGGCAAGGGTCACCCCAAACGTTTTATAACGTTTCACGGGCAGGTTAAGGCAAAGGCATTCATCCAGCAGTTCGGTTAGATGAATTACGTGCCTAATGTGCCAAGACAATATTATATCATTAGTGAGCTGAACACCAACGCGCTTAATCGAGTTGGTTGGGTCTATAGTCCTGTTGTTAATTTTATATGTAACAAGTGTGCAGCTTCGGTGGTGGTGTAGTGGGCATAATCAGCATTGGAATGAGGAAGTAATGTAATAAAAAAACTGCATCGTTAGGTCGTCTCTATGCCTATAGAATAGTGAAAATACTGCGAGAGAGATGAGTATAAAGTAAATGCTGAGATAATCACAGAACTCTTGGCCTGTTTGCCGCCTCTCACGGAAAGAAAAAGGACAAAAAGGACAAAAAGACCGAAAGTGTGGAAAGTCGACAAAAGGGAGAGAGAGAGAGAGAATAAACTTTATTTATGGAGTCTTTTAAGAGGAAGGGTCCCTTGTGGCGCAGATGGGCTACTGTCTCTTGGTGGCCTTGATCTCTTGGATCTCGGGGACCTGGTCAGCTCTCTCTTTGAGCAACTTTTGCTGCCACAGGTCCGAGCTGCGCAGCGTGGTCTCTCACTGCTCCTCTGTGGTTATTCGGCTGAAAGGGTTCTTACTGCAGGCCCACTTGATGTGGTGGAGGTTAGCATACTGTCCGCAGCTTTTGCATTCTTCAGAGTATATTATATCTGGGTGAATTCTGGCTAGTATTGTGGGGCATGGGAATGTGTGCGTTTGGAGCGGCCTGAGAGCGGTTGCTTGCTCTTGAAACGGGAGAAAGGATGCATGCATACACAAAAGAGCCTATATGGGCTCCTAAGCTACAAGGATGAGCCTACCACCGCTCATATCTATGCCTGCCACCTGTCCCTCCAAGAAGCGCGTATATACATAAAAAAAAAGAATGAGCAGAAATAGAAAAATTGGAGAGGGTGCAATGTCGCTCGGGTTGTATTCCCCCGACCGTTTCGAGGAAACTCTGGGCCACACACCTGTCGAATCTTGCCGTGTGTATTTTGGGAAATGCCGAGTGTTTTCTGGAAACACTTGGCATTGCGTAACGCTGGCGTTGATGGCTATAACGCGAATTGTGTGAAGTTTTTTTACGAATGGAAAAATAAAAACAAACCCATGCACAGGGTGGTACGATTTTAGGGTGAACACGCGAGTTTGCTGCCAACTCTGACAATTCGCTTCGATGCGCGGCTGCACACTTGCGTGTTCACCCTAAGAGTGGACCACACTGCGCATGCTTCGATTTCCCTGAAAAAAAAAACAAACCTTTTACTCTCATGGTTTCGGTAGCTAGGACAAATCGGTTAGTTAAAAAGAGATTTGGTAAACTGGTTGGTTTTTCAGAGAAGGAAATGACGCAGCATGTGTCTCACATATCTCGGTGGACACCTGAACCGCGCCGTAAGGAAAGGGAGGATGGTGGGAGTGAAAGAAGAAAGAGAGGAAAAGGTGCCATAGTGGAGGAGGTCTCCGGAATAATTTAGACCACCTGGGGATCTTTAACGTGCACTGACATTGCACAGCACAGGGCTGCCTTTTGCGTTTTGCCTCCATCGAAACAGTACAGGAAGTTATTCCCGCACACATGTTCATTAAGCCTGCGACTCCGGAATGACTAAGCTGTGATTAGGCTCGTTTTAATAGTAAGATCCGCGCTTGGGTGAGCACCTAAGTAATGGCATCCTTGTGAGATGCAGCTCTAGTGAGATGAAGGGGTAACGAGAGAGCCCAGAAAATTCAGCCACGACCATGGCCATGGCAGATTATTACGGTGGACACAGGCGAAGGAAAGAGCAGGAAATGCCTCAAGTGAACGCATTTACGACTTCTTACCTGCTTTGAATGTGAAAGCAATGTCTCATCGTTAGCTCGACTGTGGGGTTCATTAAAGATGTTCCTTTTGCGCTACCCGTCTTTGCGCTACAATGAACAAACTTGCCCAACAACTCATCTTACTGAGCTACTCATTAGCATACAGTCGCAAGGAATATTTGTTGGCCAAGAAGCAGCGCAGCTTTGTGCCTATCAATTGTGGGCTCGCATTGCAGTCTGAAGTTCCTCGGTTCGATTCTCCGCACCTTAGGAAGAATTTTTATGTTTTCCTCCTTGCTGTACACGTCACTATCTTATGGTCTACTGCTGACGCCGTGCCAGAGCATGGTGACGTCACTGGGAGGTTTTTCGGACCACTGCTGCTGGTCAACGCCACCAGGTTTCGTTGCCGATGAGCCATAGAATGCTTTCGCTTTAAAAGCAGCAGTCAACAGATAACTGGTGCACCGCAAGAGAGGCCTAGTGGCATGAGGATCAGTCTCGTATGCGCTAGGTTCAGGGTTCGATCCGCTGTTGCCGCCGGGCACTCACCGGCTTTACAAGGAGTACTGGCTTTCCCCCAGGCTAGTGCTTGGTATTTTAGGGGTGAAACACTGAAGGGCACTCTGAGATAAAATGGGTGTTAAGCCCCACTTCATGCGGATCAAAATAAAAAGGAAAAATATACTCGCTATTCGTGGTTCTCTTCGGCGAAGCCGCCTTCGAGCTATTGAAATAAAGTAAACATCACCGTCAGCAAATTGCTAGCCAAGAACCAGTAAGTCTACAGTGACGTCCACGTAAATTGAATGAACGCGCACTGCGTGTCACAACTGGTCTCACGTTTTGCCGAGCTCTTCAACGAAATCATTTCGAGCAACTTAAAAAACCACTGGTCGTAATGAAGTGACGTAAGCAATTTTTTTCCGCTGTTCGCAACCGGTTTCAAGGTAAAGGTTTACAGCGTGACGCGAATGTGATCTTAGAGTGAGGAGGCGATGACGTAACAGGACGGAAAATAGTGGCACTTAGCGGAAAAGTGAGAGAAGACGACAGTGAATGAAAGCTGGCAGTGGTACGAGCAGTTATGGGTGGCGTGCTTCACAAACTTATTCGCAAAATTGTCGCAGCTTTTGAATGGCGCTTAAACTTTCTTCGCTTGTGCCTTTCGCAGCTCGCCACTGGTGGTTTAACCTGATAAATAAAGGAAAAATAGCCAGAGGTTCACTGGAAGAGTGTGGCGCAACACTCTGGTCATCGCACCCTCTCTCCGGCAAATACGGGTTGCGGGTGATGAGCTAAAACCGAGCTGCGTACACAGGGCGAACCAAACGGAGCGTTGCGGAAGACTTCAAACACCTTGCAAAACGGGGTCCAGAGCGTCGTCTCCTTATGATGGGGCCGACATTGAACGAGGGAAAAATAAACTAAAGCTCCCACAACACTCCGGGTGCAGTGCCGGCTGCGGGGAGCAGATTGTACGGGCACCAGCAGCACCGGACTACAGAGGAGTCCTATTTGCGCAACCAAGTTTGTGCTTACAAATCTCGCAACAAGTGTCAGCCCGCTTGCCGTAAAGCGAGTTGAAGAAAAACAAACAAGAGAAAGAGGGTGAAAGACAAAAATAAAAAAAGGAAAGCAATAGACTCCGCAACAGTGCATGTAAGCAAAGAAAGCTCGTGCACGCCTCGCCAGTCTTGGGGCTACTGTGTTGACTTACTTCGTCCATTGGGGGACTAAATTGAAGACCCAGACTTCACCACCTCTGTTGCCACACTGCCCCCTGCGTGCCCTCTCGCCCCTCTTCATCCGGTGCTGCCACCATCAGCGCCACTGTAGCGCAGCTTCCAGTTCGGTCAACAAGCACGGCGCGTGTTTACCCTCAGCAGGCCCATCGCCAAGAAGAACCAGCGGTGCGGCGATGTTTGCGTCAATTACGAGGCTTCCCTGCGCCTGCCGCTTTTCCCCTTTCCACGCTCGAAGAGGTGCACTTGCCCTGCCCCTCGCCTTTTCACACCCTCCCCCCAAAGCTGCGCCTCACAGAAGCCTCGCGTGTGCTCCAAATCACCCAGCGACAGTGGTTGCTCTCGTTGGCCGGAGACAGAGTGAGATAGCTATGGTTTATCGGCGTTAAACGTTACATCACAGCGATGCATTGACCCGTCTTGATTTCTCAATTAACGATGCCGCCATAAAACCGCCATCAGCAAACGGATTTAGTCAAGCGTCTGATTCAGCCTTCTCTGATATCAGTCTGGTCGTAGCAGTTGAGCAACGTTATGGACGGCACTGCGGACCGAATAAATTGCAGTCTACTGGAAATTTGATTAATCGAAATATCACTTACTTTCTGTCTTGTCTGTCGCTAGGTCGCGTGTAATTTTCTTTGGGACAGAATATATATCTTTTTCTAGGAAGTGCAACGGGATCATCGGCGGCAAGCACTAATTCAAAGTGGTGACGGATGTAAAAAAAAAAAAAATTCCTACATTTGGATGTCTTAAGCTTTCCTAAGATTTTTAAGATTTGGCTCAATGGATATTAGTGAACGAGATCTGTCTTGCAGTGGACTTCGGTCGCCTAATCACGACTTTTGACGCCCATTCTGTTAAGTTGTGCACTGATGCGCTGGATGCAGTAAAGGTTTTAGAGCGAAAACACTACTCCATGCAGACGTCGCAGCCCCCAAGCAAGAATCTTGTAATGTCTTGTCGCGCCAGCTGGAGCCAATGGAAGGAAGCTCAAGGAAAGTTCGGAGGAGCGTCGCGCCAGCTGTAGCCAACGGGTGGAGAATGCGAAGAAGCAAAGGCAAAGAATGAACACACGCTTTCGCACGTATACTCGGTTTAAATGTGCGAATACCCTACTACTTTTTCTGGCACAGAAAAAGCCAGCTTTGCATTTTTGACTGCAGAGCGAAGCATGCGCGTCTTGACAGCACGCGCATGTTTAAATTATCTCAATGGTTAAAGGGCAATACAGTAGGCCCGAAGTGACCCCTGGTGTGCTGTTTTTACTTTTGCATACAATCGACGTGATGCCAGAGCTATGTGTAGGCGCGAAGTTATAAGAACGTCTTTTCAATCTCAGTATGCGTACGCCTTCCTCGTTTCTCAAGGCGGGCACGCGCATTTAATATACGGGAATCATCATTTAATCATTATTTTTCTGCTCTACAGATAGTAATTTTTGTCTTCTTCATCTAGACTTTTGTAGACATTCAACAAATTTCTTGAGTAATGCAACCAGCTTACTCAACCAGCTTTGTCTGACGCTAGTATTCACTGCATCTCAACACATTCACACCGTACACGCAGCCCAGTAGGCTAACCGGTGCGAAAAAAAAAAAAAGTAAAGCAATCAGAGCCATATTATTGGGATATCAAAACGAAACTATGAATGGGGCGTTGTTATAGGATAATGAATAGACAACCGTTGGGATTTGGTCGCTTTACGATCAGCGTTGGATTTTCACCACTTTCCTATGTGATATTTTCGTGTATCTTCAAACAACTCACCATTTGACCACTGTTGCGGAGAGTGGTTGCATTGGAAATTCTGAGCCAATTTTTCTAACGAAGGCCGCTGAAACAATCTACAAGATTTATGCTTACAGTAGCGATAAGACACAAAAATTCACAGCTGTTTCTTGTTTCACGCAGCGCATGGACAATGTGCTACATCCATTGCTAGCCTTTCTGCATTCTAAATTTTGCAAAAATATCTGCGCTGGGTGAAAACATCCCATTCTCGTCCCATACAATTCAACTTTAGGACATCTAGTTCCGTCTACAGTCGGAATACAACTCAAGGACGAAGCGGCTTTTCTCCCTCAAGGGACCCCCTTCCAGTAAATGGCGGCAGCCGATTCTCATGACCCTGCTAGCGTCAAAATGCAGGAAGCGGCAGAGGAAAGGGAATAGCCTCCTCCCTGCATTTATTTATTTATGTTGTGCACCCTCAGGGCTAGAGGCATTACAGAGAGGAGTGGTTACGTGAACTTCAAGAAAAAAATGTACAGTGCAGCAAACTAATTAGTAATACAGAAATCATGGCTCCTAGTTACACAATATTTACTGTTGGGTTCATGGTGTGCTGGTTAATAGACTATAATGTACTACATACAACGCAGCAATAGAATGAAGAAAACAAACAAACAAAATGCTCGTACAAAAAACAACAACAAAAAATAGAAAAATAGATGCTCCTACTTATACAGTGTTTTCTAATGCTGTCTTGAAGCTTTGGTTGCCAGTAATTGTAGCGGTTGACGCAGGAAGGTGATTCTACTCAGCAGCTGTGCGCGGAAGGAATGACTGAAACATGACTTTGGTTTTGCAAAATGGAATTCCGACTTTGTTATTGTGCTTTAGCCTTGATGAAATGTATTGGGGAGGGGAGATCAGTTCGTCACGAAGGGAAGGATGATGAAATATCTTGTGAAAAAGTGAAAGTCTAAGGGCTTTACTGTGAGATGCTAACGATGGCGGGCTAAGATTTAATTTCATTGCAGATATGCTGGCAGTTCGGTTATAATTACAAAGAATAAAACGAGCAGAATTGTTCTGGACCATTTCTAATGAGTGAATTAGGTTTCGTTGAAAGGGATCCCAAACTGTTGCAGCATACTCTAGCTTTGAGCGGACCAGTGACTTAAATAACAGTACTTTTAGGGAAGAAGGTGCCTTAGAGAAATTTCGTTTTAGATATCCCAGTATGCATTAGCATTATTAATTGCGTAAGAAATGTGAATGGACCAAGTAATGTGCTAGTAACGTGGATACCAAGATATTTGTAAGACGAAACAGGATCTAGAGGGACTTTATTAAGGTGATAGGAAGGTAGCTGGCCTGGAGTTCTTGACACATGCAGAAATCTACATTCTTTGATGTTTAATTCCATTGACCATGATTGGCACCAAATAGAGATAGCGCTAAGGTCAGCATGAAGAGAAAACATGTCATTGTAGCATATTATTTCCCTGAAGATGACGCAATCATCTGCGAATAAATCAATGTTAGAGGAAACACAAGAGGGTAGATCATTACTGTAAATTATAAAAAAGGAGAGGACCAAGTACCGACCCTTGAGGTACGCCAGACTGTATTTTACTTGGTTGCGAGGATGAGTCATTAGCAGAAAGAAATTGCGAACGGTTAAAAAGAAAGCATTCGATCCAAGCAAGCAGTTTGGGATCGATGTTAAGTGGATTTAACTTAAACATTAGAAGGTTATGGCATACTTTATCAAACGCTTTCGAAAAATATACAGTCGGCAAGTGAAGAACGGTCAAGAATTACGTTTATTCGATGCGTAAATGATACTAGTTGTGCTTCATATGAATAAGTCTTCCGGAGGTCATGTTGCGATGGAAAGAAAAATGAATTAGTTTCGAGAAAGCTAGCTAGCTAGGGTAGACCCCTTCCCTGCACTGTCATGCTAGCAGGGTCATGAGGACCGGCCGACGGCATTTGCTGGGAGGGGGTCCCTTGAGGGGGAAAAGCCTTGAGTTGTATCCTAATGTAGTCTGTCTTCGTCTTCCCTCCCACCCCTGTTTTTTTTTTTTTTTCAGATACCACGGCTCTTTTAAGCATGCTCAGTTAAAATAGATGTGATTGAGTTCGCACTCACCAGACAGATTTATATTTACATCCGCCCCTAACTCAAAAACGAATTTGAGAGCTGTTGCTTTTAGCTGAAGACCACATAGAAGAAAGCGAAAAACCTTTTTCTGCGTTGTTATTAATAATGAAGGAGTCGCTGAATCAACGCTAATGAAGAACAGATAACTCTTCCATATTTCTTCGGCCAGCACAATGTAGATCCGGGCCTGTGGTCCAGACAAACACCAACGCATCGCTGTTTCGTGGGACACGCGATTAGGCGTGGACATTCACACGTGGGCCCTGTGCATGGAGCGCCGTCGGCGACAAGGACAATTTGTCTTTGTCACCGTGTTGTGGTCGCACGATAATCACGTGTCACCCGCCGACCGTGCTCTGGGGGGATAATTGTTTCTCTAGGGGGGGTGGTTACGACCGAGCCCCCCCTCATCGTCTTTCCCGAGGCAAAGATAAAACGGAAGTCTGTGAGGCTGTCCACTGACGTCTCCGTATCGGCGTACGCCGTGTTGTTCCATATGCCTTCTCTCTGCTCATTGCGGTCGGGCTATTTCCAGGCAGGAGAACCTGTCGTTTCTTCCGCCTCTCACTGCTTCCAGAATAGGCCCCTAATCATGCAACGCGTGAAAGGGAGCTCAGACACGTGTCCACGTCGTCAACGTTTCGCGTGAGATAACGGACGTGCAGGAAGAGCCACACTTAACGGGAACACTTCAGCGCTTGGATCAGCACGTCTCGCAGCGCCACTTGTCACGCAGCTAGCGCACTGTCTGCACTCCCCTGCACTGTTTGTTCACGCTGTTTAAGCGAAGCGCGCGCAGCGTGCACTGTGCGCCCTGCAAAAACCACACGCTCAAGTGCTCCCACTATGTGTGGTCCAACATGTATACCCGATGCCTATGGGGAAAAAAGACAATTCACCGCTCTGAAGAACGGAAAGTGCACCAGTTAGTTTTTTTAGCTTTCTGTGTACGGGATAGGGAAAGGATAGAGCCTATTCTTGCTGTGTGCAAGGGAATCCAACCCCCTCTACACGCGGCTACCTCAGAGAGACGAGATTTTCTGCATACTTGAAGATATAGAAAGAGCCAGAATTCAATGTTCGCAAAATAAGCAAAGCAAGATTACGGGATCGGGTGTCATGGTTTTTAAAAAAAAGGCATGTTTTTAAGTTGTACTTGTTAGCCAGGTGGCAACTGCCCCCCCCCCCCCCCCCCCCCCCCTCCGCACGCCCTCCCTGCATTTTTTTTTTGTTGTAAAGATGACGCAATATTACAGATTGAGTTTCTCAGTTCACCTTTTCATTTCTCTTCACTTTTTTTTAAAGGCATATATTCTAGACCCAGTGCCTCAATTGATACAATCGAGGAACTTGGTATTTGCACAGCCTTTGTCAAACGTATGGAGCCCGAGTCGTTTGCTGCTAAGCCGTGTATTGGGGCTCTTGTAGAGTTCATAAAAGAACAATGTTTTGCAGGAGCAAGGAAGCGAGTTCCACACGCCAAGGCCTAGTTAGAAACCTCTTGGGCTCCTTTTGAGAAAAGTAGCACATTTCTCTATGCTGGGTCCTTGTTCCGAGAAGCCTAGGGTGCTTGCATAAACATTAAGAAGTAGAAGACAGTTCCAACTGTTAACGGCCACGAATTGCAACTGTTTTTGCTGTTCGTCGCGTTACCTGACTATCCAAAAAAGATGCAAACGACAAACTTGGTCACTTAGGGACTTCAAGACACGCAACGAAGTGAGTAAAGTAAGCAAGGATAAATTAAAGCAGCGAAGTAATTGTCTACTTTATTCCTCGCACTGGGAAGGTTTGTGATGAGCTGTAGTTCTGTGCACAGGCAGGCGAAGTGGTTCCATTCTTTATGCTTCACGCGCTCTGGACTTGGTGATGTATGCGAAGACAAAATTCAGCAAAGATGGAAACAGAAAAAGATATAAACTTATCACTGCGAATTTTGCACGCAGTACACATTATTCAACTCCTATCTTCGTTTGCATGGCATATGTATGCAGGCTCGCGAAAACAGATGTGCGTGTGCTTGTTAGCGAATTTTACGCAGTCTGCGGCTTTCGCACGAGTCTGGTGTCAATTGTTCAGTCAATTACATTTCGGATGACGTGGGAGTGAAACACTGCCAACATTGCAATGGGAAAATCTGCTTCTCAAGGCTTGGTGGTGAAGTTTCATTGATCGGTCGAGAGGCCACTCTTTCGTTACTTTGCCCTTTTTTTGCCGCTGTGGCCAACCCGAAACAACATCACGTGTTTAGCTGGCGACCCCAAAGCAATTTTAACTTGCAAGAGAATATATTTTTTGTTTGTTCTGGCTCATCGGGACAAAAGGCTACGTGATGCGATGAGATATTGTGAAGAATGTTGCCAACATGCAGAGACAATCTTGACTAGCCCAGACAACTTTTTATGAAACATCGCTCCGCCTTCGAGTACGTTGTCCCCTAGGCGGTTCCATCCGCTACTGTTGCCGCTGCTGCTTCTTTTACTCTTGAACGCATAGTGCCTTCAGGTTGCCCTATGAAGTGCACGAGAGCTTTAGTAGCTTGTGCAACTTCCGCAATACAAAGAGAACTTTGTTCAATGAAGCAGCAGTGTGAGTACGTTGGTTTTAAATAGTTGTGGAGGAGACCAGCGCACAGCTGACTCAAAGCTAAGAAACACACAAAAGTGGTGACTTTCATGTGTGTAGGCAGCCCGGTTAATATGTGCACAAGCACACCATCTCTACCGCTACAGTAGCAAGCTAGCTTTTCTGGATGCTTGTGAGTATTATGCGGCGCAAGGGTGCCGGACTTTATACTAGTACACACTGTCATGTGTGTTTCTTGGTGACACCTTTGGCCTTCCCAGCCAACACTGAGTTGTGTAGTGCCCACGCCTCAGATTAACATAAGCGGTGAACTTGAGACACTTCACCAGCAACTGGCATTGTCGATTGGTTCTTTTTTTTTTTTAATAATAATAAACACCTTTATTTTCAGAGAACAGAATACAATCTTTAAGACAAGTCTGCCCAAGCCATAAAGGCTTGTAGGGCAGTACTCGGCAATCGATGAAAGACAGATATATTAAACAATAGTTGTTACAAAGCAAACAAACTATGATAAACCGCAATACCTAAGGCAAACAAGAACAAAGAAGCAGTTTAGGTTACCGACATATGTGTTTTTAAGAAGTTCTTTAATAGAGACAACGAAGAAACTGAAAAGATTGAATCAGGCAGAGAATTAAACATTTTTGGTATGTAATAATTACGAGTGAAGTGGCCATAGTGAGTGTAGCAGCGAGGTACCGTGAAACGGGGATGATGTCGAAAAGGACGAACAGGAATGAAAGGCACCAAAAATGTACTCTCCCAAAAGTGAGCACGAATGACTACATGATGGAAGAGGGCATCAAAAGAGGGCAGCTGTAAAAGCGAAAACAAATTGCAATCAGGTGAAGCATTTGTGTTGTATGCCACGGATCGAAGGATGTTCTTTAATATCGCATTTAATTTCATTCGCCAAGTCTTTGAGCAATGGTAATAAACAGTGACTCCATATCTGAGAATCCCATAAATGAGAGCATGTGCAATAAGCTTGCGAGTCTGAAAAGGTAATAAATAACGAACATTGTATAGTACACATGATAAACCACGAAGCTTGTTGCATACTAGGGTAAGATGACTGTTCCAAGACATATCACTGTCAAAAAGTATACCAAGGTACTTGACACTATTTGAAAAATTAATTGGAATGCAAGAGCAATTAAGACAATGCGAAGAATGTAAAAACAATGGTTCAACAAAAGAAAGCTTTTTATGAGGATTACGAAAACAAATGAGTTTAGTTTTCTGTTGATTAATTGCAATAGAATTATTTAAGAACCAGTTCATAACATGCACCACATCTGTTCTAAGAGCATCCATGGCCAGAGGCAATGAAGTATTTGTTGACAACAATAACGTGTCATCGGCGTATTGAAAGATGTAACATTTTGCGACAGCATTCGATAAATCATTTACAAATAAATTGAAAAGCAAAGGCGATAAAACAGAGCCCTGTGGAACACCTGCCGACAAAAATGATTCAGAACTTCGATGCCCGCTTATTTCAACAACTTGAGCCCGATTAGAAAAATATTCTTTCAGCAAATCTTTAAAAGGACCCCTAAAGCCCATGACATCAAGTTTTTCTAGCAGTAGGTCATGCCGAACACAATCAAAAGCTTTGCTAGCGTCCAAAAACAGACCACATGCGAATTTGTTATTATCAAAGCATGAGTAAATGATATCAGTAAAGGTTTCTAATAACAGAACAGTTCCTTTACCTTCAATAAAACCAAACTGTGCCTCTGATAAGATATTATTCGTGAAAACAAAACTGTTCATAACTTGGAATAGGTGCTTTTCAAGGATCTGCGCAATCGCAGGTAGAATTGAAATAGGCCTGTAATTTTCAATAGCTTTTAAAGAGCCACTTTTATGTAGCGGTTTAACTATGGCAACTTTTAAATTGTGTGGAATGAAGCATTTAGTGATAAAACCATTCAACATAAAAAGAAGTACCGACTGCAGTTTCGTGAAGTTCCGTTGGAGGTCACTCATCCTGATATTGTCAATACCTGCGGCTTTCTTCGAATTGAAGCTAAAGATTATGCTGTGAAGGTCCTGGGGTGTAATAGAGGGGAGAAAAGCTGAAGAAGCTGTGCAGTATAAAGACCGAGGAACCTCATAGTGGGATAATGGAAACTTCCTGGAAACCTGAGAGAAAAATGCATTAAACTCAGAGGCAGCAGAGGGAAGGTCTTTGAAGGATTTGGCAAATGCATCGCTAATGGATTGTTTAGGGTTTCGTCCAAAAAGGCAATTGATAGTTGACCAAGTTTTACGCGAAGAGTGTTGGTTATTATGGAAAGCCGAATTGAAGTAGTTACGTTTCGAGGCTCGAATCATGGCAGTGACTTTGTTTCTAAATAACCTGAAATTATCTTTGAGGCGTGTGTTGTTGGGAGAACGCTTGCAACGTGTCCAAAGGGCGTCTTTTTCTGCAATGGCCTTTAGAATGTCCCTTGTTAACCAAGGAAGGTTTGGGTTACGTTTTTTAATCACTTTGACCTTTTGTGATGAGGCTGTTATGGAACTGACAACCTGCACAAATCTATCGTATACGTTAAAAGAATTCGCTTCCTCGAGGAAAGAGGCCCAGTTAAAGTCGGCTATAAGTTTATCGAATGTGGCAGTGTCTGTATATGTAATTTGCTCCTTATTAAGGCATGATTTATTTGAAGAAGGAAAAAGGATATGAGAACCTACAAAGTAATGATCTGAAAGTTTGTATGTAATCACAGAAGAGAAATTCTGGGCAAACGGAGCTCTTATATTGATGTGATCGATACAAGAAGCTACGAAATGTTTTCCCAGGTACTCTTCTCTTGTGTAGTCTTTTATCGTTGGTTCAATACCATGTTTTGCCAAAGTGTTGAGGTACTCGCAAACAGATGAACGTGCTGGTGACAAGGTGTCAATATTGAAGTCTCCAATGAGGCATATAGCATGATTTGGCAATAGGGAGCCCAAAAAATTGTCGAGCTCAGAAAGAAATTCTTTCACATTTTGGGAAGGAGGCCTGTAAACTCCTAGAAGTGTAACCTCCGAACTTAAAAGTGATATCTGCAATGCAACACACTCAGCAAAGCAAAATGTTGACTTTAAAGGGTAAGCATTCCATTTGCTGTGAACGAAAACAAGAATTACGCCGCCTATCCGATTTGGGCGTGTGTAAGAGAAACTAGAATAATAATTCCACCCCTGTTTTGGGAAGGCGGGCCTTTTGATCTGCTATCAAATTCTTGGATGTGAGCTTCGCTCGCAGTGTTCACTCTTTGATGCAATTAAAAATCACTGTTCGTGACTGTCCGATAGCGTCCGCTTCAAGGGAGTCTTTACTTGAACACCCGCTTGATCACATGGGAGCATCTCACTGTGTTCGTTTAAAAAAAATGGCGGATGATTTAGCATGGTTAGGGGAAAAGCGAATGAGGTGCGCTAGCACTTCGTTCCACCTAGGTTTCGGTTCAAGGCTCCGTTTTCAAGGTCCAAGAGGCTTCGGATAAAGATCGGTGAGATCGGTGAGTTGAGCTCCGCCTTAAAGGTGCACTGAAAAGGAATCTGAACTCGCCTTTTTGCCGCGAGAACTCGATCTACACGTTCCGAGCATTCTTAGAAACTTCGAATTATTGCCCTATGTGGTCGATTTCCCTAATTAAATCGAATTAACGTCCGGCTCCCGCCTTTATTTTTGAATTCTCCGCCGTACGGTGGGCGGAGTCGACCAACGCGTGGAGTGCCTTTCAGACAGCTCCATGGAGCGTTTGCTTTCGCTTTATTTTGTTTTTTAGGTTTCCGTGAATAAATAGTTTCATTCGCAGATAATATAGCCGCAAAATAAGCCCGCAGAAATACAAATACGCGCGGACTTTTTGCTTCTACGGGTTACTACGTACTACTCCGCCGATGGCAGAGCGGCAAGCCGCCACGGGACTGGGTGAAAGGCACTCCGCGCGTTGGTCGACTCCGCCCACTGTACGAGGGAGAATTCAAAAAAAAAAAAAAAAAACAAGGCGGGAGCCGGATGTTAATTCGATTAAAATTGGCCACACAGGGCAATAAATCGGCCCCACAGGGCAATAAATCGAAGTTTCTAAGAATGCTCGGAACGTGTAGATTGAGTTCCCGCGGCAAAAAGACGAGTTAAGATTGCTCTTCAGTGCACCTTTAAAGTAGCTCTGAAACACCTTCCGAGGAGAGCACACAAACTCGCACAATCACTGCGTTGTGTTGTCATGAATACCTGAGCCAAATTATTCACTTATACACGCAGCACAGAGCCCGTAATCACGCGCGAAAGTTGACGATCCCTTCCTAGTTAATAAGAACGGTAAACTGGGCTAGTTGGTAGGAATTCATACTGAAAACTGCGCAAAAAACGAAGACACAGAACGAGAAGGCACGACACGGGCGCAGACTATCAACTGAATTTTTATTCACATGAAGAGGCCTATATATGTATCTTCTACCCACAGTGAGACAGCACAAAAACACAACAACCGCGATAATCAACCCAAAACACAATCACCCACTATCCCTTCGCGTGCACCGTGATGCAACCGTCAATTACACTTCCAAAAAACTGCGCACAAACAAAATCACGACAACCTTAACGGTCACGCTGATGTCACGCCAAAGACCCATATCGCCTGCTCGCCTTCGTTTTTTGCGCAGTTTTCAGTATGAACCCTTCCCAGTGACTTTTTCATGCTTGCAACCTCCTCCACGTCGCTCGAACCTGCATATACAGGTTGAGAGGTGGATACTTTCAGACGTCAGGCAGCTACCATGGCCGCGGCCAATAAGACACGTAGCTCCGGTGGGTGTCTCCGGAGTTGGTGCCGGCCGAGCAGCGCCGACCTTCGAGTGCGCAAAAAATCCCGAGAGGAGAGGAAAAAACGCGCAGATGATGAAATTCAAAGTTTAAGTACAGATAATTCTGCTTTTACAAAACCCATTAAGAAAATAGTTCTTCCTGGATAGTATTCGTGAAGCGGAGTGCTTTAACATCCCAGGCATAGCGCAACTTTATTAGAGCCCTTTCAGAGCCTCTTTAAGGGTACGACGCGATAGCTTTAATTCGTTAATGCCAATTTATGCGGAATCGGTCATTTTGTACTTTACATTCATCGATCACTGCTCCACTCTTGGTGCACTGGTCGCAGCGGTTAAGCGATGCGCCACTCCCTTCTACAGAAGGTGCTGTCATCGGTGGGGTTGCTCTTCCTAGGCAACCTCAAGATCATGGAGAGAGGATTCGGAAAGACAAACGTAGGCAAAAATCTGAGATTGGGGTTTTAGTGCTCACGCACTTGAACAAGGAGCACGAAATTTCACTGGATATTGCTTGCAGCGTACGCGGAAGCCAGTTAGCGACCAGATAGATTTTCTTACTGTGCATACGAAGCCTTCAAGCCACCCCTCCGCTTTTCCCAAAAATACAACCTGCCAGACGATATAAACCATATTTTCACCACAAAAAGGGACATAGGCACACAGGGAAATCTAATTTCTTGAAGTGTTCGTAATGAGATAGCATTCGAATATTTTGTAGTCTTTGCGAGGAGTGAATAGTGGGGCTTGTGCACCACCTTCCACGGTTGGCAGGTGGAAGCTTTTTCCTGTGTGATGATGTTACGTCCCTGCAGTCAATAGGATTTCTCCGCTCTGGTGACGCCACTGATGACATCACTGCACACCAGCCAATCGGGATTTTTCTGGACAATGCCGGACGTCTGTGGGTTTTTGCTCTGGTGGGCGAGAAAGAACAAACTTCGTTTGTTCTCTCTGTCCAGACTCCAGTAGCTTCTGCCGACGCGATGACCACTAGCGCCTCTTGGTCTCCCAGGTAGCCGCTGACCGGCGTCACCTACCACTGCTCCTGCGCCACGTTGGGTTTAAGTGGTTGGGTTTAGCTGTGCATGTCAATTTAATGCGTCTGAACATTATAATATAAACACACCAGGAACATGTATATGCATGCGTACTACGTCCGGTGAAAGTCCTATACGATCATATAAAAAAACCTCGAATTCCAACTGGAAGTGTTGCAGATATACCATAGCCTGTGCACAAAAAGCTTCACTGGGTGTTTAATTCTATCCATCATGGATGCCTCTTCTACACGTGGCTTAAGTAAAAGCAGTGTTCAAAATAGAGCGTTTACTTCATTCACTGCTGCGGAAACATCGCAAAACTCCCATCTTACTGGATTGCGAGGGCCAGTACAGTGCGCACATCCGTAAGTATACATGGTCTGGCGTGTAACCTGATCCAAAGAAAGCAATAAAAAATTGGAGGCTTATCAAGGTTAAGCTCAGTGGATGCGAAGCATGTCCTTAGCGTTTGGAGGCATCTTGACCGCATACACGCCCGGCGCAAAGACGCTGGCGCGGTTGCGGGCACAGAGACTGGCGCGACGGCGGGCGAGCGCCGCCGCATCCCTAGCGTGACGTCACATATCACGTGATGCAGCGATGGTGGCGCCGCCGCCGCGTCGCAAGCGACGGCGCGAACCGAAGCGTGGAGGCCTCCGCCGGGCGACGTCCGACGGCGCGATATGAGGCCCCATCTGCAGCCGGTGTGACGTCATCACGTGACGTCACATAATGTGATCTCACTTCAAGGTCAATGGTGGCCACCGCCGGGAGGCGACCGACGGCGCGATATGAGGCCCCATCTGCAGCCGGTGTGACGTTATCACGTGACGTCATGTCACGTGACCTACTTGAAGGTCACTTGAAGGTCAATGGTGGCCACCGCCGGGCGTCGCGCGAAGGCCCGAAACCTACGTTAATATGCTTCGCATAAAACTGGTGCACCTTGCTTCTACAGAACCAAACAACTATTTCGGGTGGCCTGATGGATCAAGCAGCATTGTTTAAATGCAGGCAAATGTAATAATCTAGCGAAAATTTCAGCTTCTAATCGTGGAACCTCTCGTTTCCTTTTTTCAGTAACGACACAGGATATTTACGATTTCTTTCTTTTGTTTGTATAGAAGTAAACTGACATTATCGCGTTCCTTGTCCACTGTTTCCGCCGAAATTTTCACTTCTATTCCGCTTCAGGTGCCCCTTTTCAATAATCATAGCATTTTTCCTATCTAAGACAAATTTTCTATCAACCACCTCGGCTCAGTTTTTGGTTTTGCCACTTTGCACAACTACCAGAAACAAAGCACGCTTTACAGAGACAAAAGGGAAAACGTGGCCAGAAGAGCTGCGCAACTTCTATGAAACAACGTTCATTTCGGTTCAGTTCAGACCTCGACAATTTGGAGGACAACAGATGAAATTACCCGTCGACAGAGTTAGAGTTATCACGTATAGCCAGGGATAACGGCAATCCTACTACGTGACAGTTCTGCAAGCTGCTGTCTCTGGTATTCTTCTCTTAGGAGGTTATTTAGAAGGAGGCGCGAAGAAACAGAAAGATAGAGAGTTCCCGGCGAGGTAATACTTCGACCTGTGAAACAGTTACGCCACACCAGAAAAATGTGATCATAAAACAGCGACAGATCCGAGGGAGTAAAAACAACACAAAGAATTAAAGACGAGAAACGACCCAGAACAAGAAACAGTATCACGGTTCGCTTGATCTGTGTCCCTTAACGGGTGCCGTTTACTCTGTATTACCTTTCCTCCCCCTCTTCCACACTTTCCCCCTCTCCTTACCCTAACGGTGTTGACGCCCAAAGGTCGCCGTTAGAACTCGTAAGCTGTGTTCTTCCTGGTATCGAGCTCTTCGCAAAACCATACCTTCCTACACCCTATTCACGCTTTGATTTCAGAGATAATTGGAGAAAGTCGGAAATACGTCGCATGAAATTGCAGTGCACATAAGACCCCTTTCATTCAGCATCGATTCGTCGCTACGCCAGCTGACGGCGTCGCTGGTGGATACCTTGTTTTGTCTCGGCACAAGGCCCGGGTCGCGTTATGCAACGCCCTCCTCTTTTCCTTCACTATTCACCTCCCTCTATCTCTCTTTGTTTGCAATAGATGACTCCCTCCCACGTAAACCTTAAAACAAAGGGCATTTTCAGCGCGCGCCAAATAAATGAATGTGGAGAGAGGGCCAACGTGCCGAAAATACCGTTCCTTAGAGTACGCCCTCACCTTCTTTCAAAACCTCTTTCTCTCGTCCTCTTTACTGCCTGTTCGCACGTTCGGAAATCTGTTCGCGCACGCCAGGGCTGTTCCGTCCTTCTGCTTGGCTCTCGGCTCGCTCAACGGCACAGAATCATGATCATTAGACGAGGCTGTTTTTCAAGCGACCCTGTTGTATGTTTCGCGAGCGCTGCGGTTTCTGCGTATTGTGACGTGCTTCTCCTCTGGTGTTTGTTTTTTTTTTTACTTTTGGTTAGTGCTGTCTTTTTTTTTTCACACTTTATGCCTGCTCATCTGGCGCCTGGAATGTTTCTCCCGTCGGGTAAACATTTTGGCACGGCTGCTCGGAAAGCAGGGAAAATAAATGGGAAGAGAAACGCACGGAGTCACGTTCGAAAGAAAGCGTGGCGAAAGGAGCGCGAAGAATTTCGCCCGTTATCACTCAATAAAATGAGCAGGGCGTCGGTTGTTTTGCGCCGCGCACACCCCGGTTTTCTCCGGAGATTTCGCGAAGGCCGCTCGTTGCTAGGCTTGCGACGGCGAGCTCAGGCCGGAAAGCCATTTGCATAGTGCAGCCGTGCATTTGGGCTGGAAGTAGAGCAGAAACAAAATTTTTTAGGGAAGCCCGGAGGGAAAAGTTAAAAATCAAAGGCCAGATTACATGCAGCCACTCACAGACGCTTTTTTGAAAACACCAGGGCGCTAAAACGAGCGAATATGATTTCAGAACACGGGGTTAGAGACCGCTAGGTTAGATTTGTGTCGTGTACGCAGATTTCTTTGGAGCTTTCGAAGGAAGAACAGGTTCTATAGGCGAGTGTTAGTGAGCAGTTAGCGAGCATTAAAGAAACCTCTTGTGAATAAGCGCAAGGTGAACTTAGAGTCCTGGTGATTTATGGTTGGAGATGAACATTAAAGGCAGGTGACGGCGCACTACTTTCTTTTTTTGCTTCTTTATTTTTTTGCTTCTTTATTTCTTTGCTTTTTTATTTGCTTCTTTCTTTCCTTTTTTCTATTTTTGTTTGTTTCTTTTTCAATTCTGCCCTCCTTCCTTTCTTTTTCTCTGCCCTCTTCAAAGAGAACACGGGGCTGCAGTAAACTTCCATTGTACAGGCACCACTAACTTTCAGTTAGGTGAGTAACCCTTTAATGTGACAGAAAAGTGAACCATCACTGGCTTTAGGCAGCTGCTTTTGTAATCGGTATTCAGGTGCTGCTGAGTATACGTACAGATATTGAGTACAAATAAAGAAAAATATTATGCAATCTTAGTCGTGTAGCGCGTGTTCTTCATGACGTACATTGCTCCGGCAGTTCTACCGATGGCCTCTGCTTTCCTATCGGCATACATGTAACAATGCGCGTGTTGAAGTTCCCGCAGTGCTCACGCACTGCTAATAGTGGCAGTATTATCTGAGTAGTTCACAGTGCTTATGCAATGGAGGCTGCATTTATTGCGATGTTGTCCTGCCTAATTGCGAACTGCCACTTCAGCCGAGAGGTTCTGTCGCTGAGGCTGCCTTTGAATACCCCGTGTGCGTTTTATATTTAGTAACCGAAAAAAAAAATACAAATGAAATAACGCGAATAAATGCAATTAAACCATTGCGAACATTGCAGTAGCTCTTTTTCCCAAAATGCAATTTAAAATTTCTCATCGCTAGTCGCATTCTTAGAGATAAGAGCCGCGCTGGTTGTACAGACAAAATATGTAAGTGTTATAAACTATATGTTCGTTTAATCTCAACTGGTACGGGTATAAAATTGCGCTGAACTTTCAGGAGAAAAAGAAAATAGCGACAAAAAGCATCACCTCTTTTCATTTTCATGCTTGACAACAGTCCATATTAAAACGCGCATTTTAAGCTCGGTGTGGCACCTCATCGCTTTCGCGGGCCAAGCTAAGCCAAGCGGGAAGGAAAGAGGGAATCCGAAACTGAGTGCTATCGTGCTCATTCAATAAGATCCTTCCATTATGATCGACTTGTCGAGCCACCGAAGGAGACGGGGAGGGGGGATAAAAAGCCAGGCAATACGGTAAAGGAAGGCTCCGCCTTGAGCCGCCTTTCCTGGATAGAGAGAGAGAGCCTGGAACGCTCCAACGCGCTTTCCGGCCCACCCACGCGCGGTGAGTGATTTCGACTCCGTATACGATTTCGAAAATGGCGCTTTTATTGCACGTCTCCCCCCCCCCCCCCCCCCCCTCCATCCCCTGGCTGCACCCACGTCTTGCACCAGCATAGACTTAAATTCAATTCACTTCCACACACTACGTCGCCGTGACGCATGATGTACGCTTTCGCGCTCTGAGTGCACCGGTATTATTTCTTTTCCACTCGGGAAGGCGAACATTCTAAGGAGCCAGAAATACGACGAGCAGAAACGTACACTATAATCTCAGCGGGCCCTCGGCGAAGATAAACAGTCGGCAGTGGTGTTTCTGCCTGTGGGATTATCCCGTGGAAGCGCTTTGGATTTACGTATCCCTGCGTCACGCTATATTTGGCCGTTTCGACACCCGCTCAGAAAGCACGCCGTGCACGCATGCCACAGAAATGAGGTTTTTCGGAAAGAATTGCTCGGAGTTCATGCGCCGTAACTGTCACACTTCTGCGCTTGGCTAAGCGATTATCCTAGTGTGTGTGCTTCGGAGAGTCTGGAGCTGATTGAAAGCAAATATTGAGGTGAGTCGTCGCGTCCTTGTGTAGTTGCAAGGAGAGCTAGGTCGACGTATAGCATGATGTGGTCCCGTCGGCTGACGATTCAGAATTCTTCATATATATATACACATATGTATATGCTGTTTTCGCAGCGTATCTGTGAAGTGTGTTTTTAGCAGCGCTGAGTGACCTTCTCAATTTCTTCCGCTGACTGTGCCTTTTGTTGGCTCAGTCACTCGGGGAGCCAGCTGTGGGTTCAAGGCTCGGTTGTCCTGAAGCTCTTTGGCAGATATGCTGAGCTCAGTTTATAACTTCTTTTTTTTTTTGAACGGGAGGGGGGAGAGTGACACTTGTACTGTTCTTCTTTTTGCGTTGCTGTGACAGAGGTTATCTCTTTTTACCAAATAACGCCTACATGGCTCTGAGAGGTGCGTCTCATTTCTGTTTTCAAAGCTGTTCAGCTCCAATTCCTGCCCTTCTCTGCAATATGCACTACAGTTTCGAAACGCCTAAATATAGATGTGCGAGCTAAGCAGGAACTTTTAGAAGGAGTCGGTCACAATGCCGCGGAGAAAATGATCTAGCCGTTTGCTCTGCCGAGGGCTCTCATTCGCTATCCCGCTCTTTCACTACTTGCAAAGGGGACAGCATTGTTGAAAAAAGAAATAAAATAAGAGGCAACTGTTGATCTTGCGGACATTTTGCAACAGTCGAAGCGTTCTCTGAATGGCCGCATATTCGTTTTATGGTTTCAGAAGCTGCGGCTTGCGCATATATCTTCCGCCTAAATCCGCCATACGTTAGCATGAGAGAGTTTGCCTTCACCCACTAAGTCAGTAGGTGATACTAAGCTTTTTATAAGTCGGCAGACTCTGGCACTGAATGCGTGACCTTTCCTCTCGAGGATTAAACTGATTGGAAGAGAGGCTGGTGCGTAATCTATGCCGACCAGTCTGCCCCTCCGAAGACTTTGCCATGTTCAGGCGTTCAATGGCGTATATGCAGACCATGGGATTTTGTAACCTTGAGGGGCATCTTCCAAGCGTACCTCGTTTCTCGGCTGTACCTGAGAAAACATGACGGCGTGTTGACGATGTTAGCTTGATCGGCGAGTGTTATGCCCGGAGTAACAAAATGATGGCATACGGAAGAATTATTCCTTCATTCCTTTCCCTTTTAATTGCATACCTTTCGCGCTTTGTTTGCTCTTGTATTACAGGCATGTTTCATATATGTTTTATTTTGTTTTAGCTCCAATCCTGTGTATTTCTTTACTTAGCTTTGTATAATGTTCACAAGATCATTTAACTGATATATATATATACATGGTCTGTTCTGAAAGTAGTAGGACTGATTTTTTTAAACAAAATTTATTTAAGAGAATAGTGCAAATGATTACAATTTTTCAAGGTAGCACCCTTCCGCACCTACACGCTGCTGCCAATGAGTTTCACAATTTTCGTACGCCTGCAGGAACGCCTGGACCGGAATGCTGTTTAACTCCCTCGTCACGGCCTGTTGAACCACCTCTACCGATCCGTGATGTTTCCCCTTGAGTGTCGATTTTATTCTCGGGAATAGAAAAAAAGTCTTGCGGGGCCAAGTCGAGACTGTAAGGGGGCTGAGGCAGCGTTGCCGCCTTGTGCTGGGCAAAAAATCGGGGTCATCATTCACATGATGAAGAAGATCCTGCCGGTTGGCCTTTTCCTCCCTTGACAACACTCCCGGCACCAACTTCGCGCACGCTTTCCTCATGGATAAGTTTTTTGTCACGATCTCAAAAACTTGGGTTTGAGGAATGCTCAAGTCATCAGCAATCATTCTAATACTCCTACGATCACTGTTAAGTAAATGTTTCACTCGCTACACATTTTCGTTGGTCTTGCTGGTCGAAGGGCGTCTGGAACGGTCGTCTTCCTCCACTCTTTCCTTACCTTCTCGGAACAGCTTGTGCCACTAAAAAAACACCTGATCTACCCATGGAAGCGTCACCGTAGGCCTCCTTAATCATGTTGTGAGTCTCTTTGCCTGTTTTACCAAGATTTACTCAAAATTTGAACGCGTATCGCTGATCCAGTAAACGCTCGATGATTCCGCGTGACGAGACGTTTCGACAGGGGTTCACAGTACAAGCGACCTCCCCTCTTGAACGGCCGACAGCCGACTGCCGATTTTTCCCAGCATTCCCAATATCCCCCTTAACGATCCTGCACGCGCAGACCCCCTCTCATCCGCCCGTTCGCCCAGGAAAAAACCAGTCCTACTACTTTCAGAACAGACCATGTATATATATATATATATATATATATATATATATATATATATATATATATATATATATATATATATATATATATATATATATATATATATATATATAATGTTTCTTATTGCTTTTTTTTACGCAATTATTTTCTCTTTCTTCATGTGCTCTTCTTGTTGGCATAAAAAGTTTGCTCCCCCGTTATGTAATGTCCTCGGGCCTTTAACGGAAAAATAAATGAAATGAAATGAAACGGGCTGTTGTTCGGTTCTCAACGTTTCTCAATCATGGGATATAATTTCGGTACTGCTGTCTTCGAGATTTTTGGTTGCTGTTGAGCTAATAATTAAATAAGAAGAAACTTAGCTTGGCGATCCTGGGTGCATCGTTTGAATGCGCTAGCATCCAAACGTTCGTTATATCCGAAGCTGAACCACTAAAGTTCGTCATATCCTAGGTAGTGCACTTAGGTTTATCACATCCGAGATCAACGCACTAACTTCGTTGCATCCGAGATCCTGAATGCGTTTTTCGCAGTCATGAATAAATCAGTTGTTAGCACCGCTCCTTGTGTGTCGCTTCCTTTGTCTGTGTTCGTCTTTTGCGCTGAACCAAGTTTCAACTGACACGAAAGTTCCTTATATCCGAAGTGGCACACTACGGTGCATTATATCCGAGGTGGTATATTATTTCGTATAGGCAGTAAACTAAGTCCGCTCGTAACCCCGGTGGGCAGGTTGCCGGTGGTCGCCATTTCCGCTTGCATAGATTCTTTAATACTAACACAATAAAAACCAATTACAATCAACCATGCCGTCTGCGTCTCGAGTCTTTCCACGAGAGAAAGCAGTGCAGAGTTCCCAGCTCGCTCTACAGGCCAGCGCTTCCGCACTCTGCGGCGTGGTGCCTTCGTTTTCCGCGCGGGCTGCAGCCTCGATTCAACCGTCGCCGCAGCCCCGCATCGTTCAAGGTCTGACGCTTCGTTCTCCCCTCATCATTGTCTTTCCGGCCTCCTCTGTTGCTGCCGTCGCGCCGAAATTGGACCGCAGGGCGTGGCGAGTGTTGTCGCATCGTCAGGGCCACGTCGGCTCTCGCTGCTTTCCTTGTTTTCCCCACAGTGGTTCTTCGTTAGGGGAACCCACGTGGATACACGGAGCCGACGCGGGGGCTGGGAAGTAATGTGCGGCAAACGAGCCTTCTTTCCGCCGCGGCTATTTCCGCGCCCACTTCCGCTGCTCCCAGTGGCGTCCCGTTGTTGCCCGCCGCCGAATTACGGGAGTCACGCTGGGCGCACGGTGCGGATCGCTCCTGTTCGTAGCTAGGTGCCGGTATACTTGTGTGCAGCTCTGGCTTGGCCCAAAGCTGCAAACACACCAGCTCTGCTTTGCTGCACCAGATTTGCACCGCAGCTGTACTAGTGCAGTAGAGTAGCTGCAGCAGAGCTGCACCAGTTGTGCAGAGAGATTCTTTTTTTTTTGAGGGCATGGAATTTATTCTTCACATTTATATTTTCACTCTGTCATATCTTCTTACTCGGGTCAGTTCACTTTCATCCGACTGTCACTCAATACGTCCGCAGAGGTTTATAGGCGAACCTGTCCAAAGGTCAGTCTACTCCTGCTCTGCGCCTGTGAGGCGGACGACCGACGTCCTCTATACATCTTATTCATCCTCATCATCATCGTGATCAGCCTGACTACGCCCAGTGCAGGGCAAAGGCCTCTGCCATGTGTCTCCAATTAACCCTGTCCTTTGCCAGTTGCCTCCACCGTATCCCCGTAAACTTCATCTGCCCAACTAACTTCCTGCTGCCCCTGCTGCGTTTGCCTTCTTGAAATCTACTCTGTTACCCTTAAGGACCAGCGGCTATCTTGCCTTCGCATTACATGCCCTGCCCAAGCCCATTTCTTCGTTTTGATTTCAACTAGGACGTCATTAACCCGCGTTTGTTCTCTCACCCTTTGCATTGTTCTCTCACCACTTTCCCCCTTTGAATTGCTCGTAAGGCTTTCTTTACTTCCTCCTTCGTTACTGGCGGGATGTCCCATTGCTGTGCTCGACTGCCTCTCAGTTACTTGATGATTACATTCGCTACTGTATAGATTTGTGCGGAACTCTTGGGCTGCTTTAACTATCTTATCCATATTGCTAATGACATTGCCCTGTTTGTCTCTCAGCGCATACATCTGGTGTTTGCTTATGCCCAGTTTTCTCTTCACTGCCTTTAGGCTACCTCCATTCTTTAGAGCATGCTCGATTTTCTCCATGTTAAACTTTCTTAACACATCTTTCTTAACACATCTCTAATACTCGAGCTTCACTGGAAGGGAAGCCCACCTCACCTGGGCAGGCCTTGGCTCAATTGGAAAAGAGGGAGCACATTATATATTCACAATACATGACAGCCTAAAAGATTTAGTTTATGTCTATTGGTGCTCCATTGGGAGGAGATCAACAGACAGGTATCTAATGCACAAAGGAATGATAGCTTTTCTACGTGTGCACGCCATAGTAATTTACTTTTTATTCGTTACAAAATCAAGGGTAATCGACGTTAAAGAGGAAAGTTGCTGCGTGCTAAAAGAAAAACCGTTAACGAACAATACCCAGCACACTCTCAACACTGTCTCACACTCCCGACCCTGGTGTTCGCTTTCTTTTTTTATTATTATTATTTTACTAATGTAGACGGGTTCGAGAGCCTAAATTTTGGACTGAACATGCTCCACTTTTTTTTTTTTCGGTGGCTAACATCAACACGCATGTGCCATTGCTTGGTGCAATGCTGCTCCTCAAAACCTCTTTCTCGATATTAAATCGAGGTACGCCATCAAAAATGCCATGCAATAGGTAACGCGCTCAAAAAACACAGTTTTACGTTGTTGTAGTTTAATCTACTTATAATTATGATAATTTATAACAGGAGCACAATTTGGTGGTATGTCCTCTGAATTTATAACGGGCATTGTCGTCCAATCATACCTGAAATTAAGAAGACAGTAAGCAGTGGAGCACTGCCAAATTATTTTTTGAGCATCACAAAAACTTGTTAAGTGGGAACTTGGTTGCAGTTCTTTAGTGCAAAAAGGGTGTGTCTCCGCAGTGTTTGCTTGTCTGGACAGCGGTAATCGTCGGCACTTTGTATTATAAAATCCGGTGACTTAAACTCTTGCCATCAAGCAATCATCCATAGCACCCAGTGTACGTCCAATCTATTGTGCCTAGAAATCGAAGTGCGTTTCTAGCTGTTTGCGGTGCGAAACATTTGCTGCTCTTCGCACAGCATCAGCGCGTTTTTTTATTTGTCAGGCGAAGGAGAGAGTATACAGTATGTAGAAAGAAGTCCAGTATTCTGAGAGCGCCAATGAGTTCTCAAGAAAAAAAAATGAAACCGATAACGGCACTAAAGAGTAGCAGGCCTCATCCTCGAATTAGCTTCACCCCAGATATCAATTATTCCTCGTACCGCACGCGCGGTAGCGAAAGCAAGACGCAAGCCTTAGTGCCGGACGACTCTATAAACAGTCTGTGAAAGTGAGCCCGTTAGAATACACTTGAAAATGAGAGTTTCCAAAAGTGGCCTGTCCTTTCGAGTCTCGTTTAAATCGGAGCAAATCTGAATCGGTCCCAGTTGATCTGATAAACCAAAGCGTGCGCAATCTTCTCCCTTCAGGCGTGCATTATTAAAAATCTGCTTCCGTATTCTCTTCGAGGTGAGGGGGCGATAACGGAGTGAACTGCAATGAGAAGCTTAAGTGCACCGAACTGGCGCTCGGTTGGATCTCCGCGGGAGCGGTACCTTCGCTGCTCGGAAGTAATTTGGCCGCGCACAAAAGAGCCTAGTGGGAGGTCCAATGAGCAGGCCGCACTTTCGAGCAGCGTTCGCGTGCTGCTGATGCAATGGCGCCACAATCGCAATGAAACCTTTCGCTCTGCACCCCTCTCTTTCGCCCTCATTCTTTTCTTACCCTTTCCTGCACAGCCATCGCAATTACGATTCCTGAACACACACTGCTCGCATTCGCGCGACTACTTTCTCGATCACTCTGCGTCCCCATCTTGACGCACCCTGCCGTCCCCTCTCCCGCCTCTTCCTCCTTTCGGGGCGCCTGGGTGCATCAAGGCTGCATCAGGGCTGCAGGGCGTTCGGTGTTCTCCCATTCCGGAGCTTCCTTTGGCCCGTGGGCGGCGCAGAAGTCAATTGGGGTTTGGCACGTTTGAATGCGGTCTGAGGCAACAGCTTGCAACAGGGTTTGCCTGCTTGTGGGGCCCTGCTGGTTTTCTTCGCTGCTGAGGGGGAATTCTCTCTCGAAACGCCAGTGACGTATACAGAAGGGTACCTTGGGAAGAAACTAAGCCTCCTTAATCACTCGTAAATAAATTTTCTAATAAAGATTGAGAAAAAGCCCACTTAATGTAACAAAACCTAAACGAAAGCTCATTACAGAACTCAGTTTTCACAGATAAAGCAGACCTTTTTTTCTTCCGTTATTCTTCGACTTATGTGGTTATTTACCCTTCCCGCAGTATCTTTCGTACGTGTGACGCTAAGCCAGACCATTTTATCTGTCTATACCCCCAACAATAGGGACTCATTTTCCCGTAGTTAGTCAAGGAAATAACATTTCTTTTCTATTTTATGGTCTCAAATATAACATTTAAACGCGTGCTCAAGACCGGCCGGCAACCATACGTCCTGCGGCTTTATTGGTGGGTCCTGAATGCAGTGTTAAAAAGGCTTCTCAAAAATATTGTCATATTTTTGGCTGGCTCAGTGATAATTAATGCAATGACTTCCTGTCCCACTTGCCTCCTGGAAGGAATTCGTCGGACCTGGGTGGAGGCTTGAGTCAGCGCACGGTGCAGCAGATGATTCTCATTAATTATCTATATTTCCTGTTATTCTAAAATAGGGACATCCACTTCCCATGCTGTATTGTCTCCATGCTAGCTATATGTACTGTCGGGGACAAACGTGGTATACTACACGCAGCGGGAGCCGGAGCAACGGAAAACTGCGTCATTTTGGCGAGCGCGAAACATTGAAACGAGCCAAGCGACATGCCTGCTGATAATAAAGGTCACGCACTGGCTGTCTCGATCCCAGATGCCGCCTGTAGATGGCACTGCAACGCAGTTTTCCGTTGCTCCGGCTCCCGCCGCGTGGAGTATACCACTTTTGTCCCTGATAGTACATTACGTGGTGAAGCTGCACCTTAGCAATGAGAAGCACATTGCAGCGAAGGGCTCTGGAATAATTTCGTATTTTTATTATTAATATTTCAACTTCCACCAGGATATAACTATTCGAATTTTAGTTGCACAGAAGTACAGCCGCCTAGGCGGGGATCGAACCCGCGACGTTGTTCTCGTTCGCAGGACGCTCTTTACGCAATTCTATTAAGAGATTAATGCCACCATGCTATGGCAGCGAGATTAAAATCGTTTGGGCTGTAGACGACGTTCGTCCGTTGCTCATCAGCTAACTTCCAAGGTAACGTGCAAGCTTTGAAGAAAGGCTGAAAAATCGCACTACTGTTTGTAGAGACCTTTGGACAGCATCGAAAAAACAACTAGCAAACTCAATGAAGAGCTGCAATGCCTTATAAGTTTTAAGCCGCCGTGGTGGCTCAGTGTTTATGCGCTGGGCTGCTGACCCGAAAGACGCGGGTTCGATACCAGCCGCGGCGGTCGAATTTCAACGGAGGCAAAATTCTAGAGGCCCGCGTACTGTGAGATGTCACTGCACGTTACAGAACCCCAGGTGGTCTAAATTTGCGGAGCCCTTCACAATGGCTTCCCTCATAGCCTTAGTCGCTTCGGGACGTTAAATCACTATAAATCATAGCATTATAAGTTATAAGCAATCACACACATAATATTCACTAATATATTCGCTGATTGTTGCAGGTTAACCTAATCAAACGAATACTTGAACTATCCGCGGTCAAACTGGGGCTCTTTATACATCAAGACAGATGGTCAGAAACAACATTGACCAATCTCCGTCAGGTGGGGGACCAGGTGGGCCGCTTGGTCCGCCGAGTTGCTTGTTACGATGTTAGGGACGCCTTGCGGCTACCAGTAGAATTCTATATTCTATATTCTTTGTAACCAGTCGAATTCTATATTCGACTCCATAGCTCCACCTGCCGAAGCAAGACGAGGATTCACTCGAAGTCATCCTCCGCAAAATTATTAAGCGGGCTCTGGACCTCCCGCGAACACCTCCAACAAGCGCCTCCTGGGGCTGGGCATGATGAACACATTTCGGGAGCTCCGGGAAGCCCACTTGACCGACCATTACACACGTGTCTCGAAGACATCGTCGGGTCGCCGCCGCCTCCTTGCCCGACTGCAGATCCAACACACCACTCTCATGGAAGAGCGCGCACGTAATCCATCCCAGTGGAGATACGCCCTCCACGTGCACCCTCTTCCCGCGAGCATGAACCGTGAGGATCATAATGGTCGGCGCCTGGCGCGGGCGGAAGCCCTGGCCTGCCACCATGGATCGAAAACCGGCGTATTCTACATGAATGTCTCCGGCCCCCATCATGGGGGATGGTACACGGCCGCAGCCATCCACCAATCCAAAGTAGTGAATGGCCTTACTTTCCGAACCCGTGACAGAACACACGCGGAAGAGGTCGCCATTGCGTTGGCTGCAGCTGATCCCACTTCAAAAACAATTATTTCCTACTCGCGAGGGGCCTGTCGGAACGTCGAGCAGGGCTGGGTACCGTACCTAGCCTACCGTCTTCTCCAAAGCAGCGTCTACACCGGGGACCCCGCTCACCGGCGTATCGTCTGGGCTCCTGCTCACATGAGCCTTGAGGGAAATGAGGCAACTGTCGTCGCCGCCCGCGCCGGACATTCCCCTCCGACCCCGACGATCAGGAACTCGGATTCACGCCAGCTAACCCCTTCAAAGACATTGTTTTACTTGATCAATTTGCCCACGGTCTTTATCCTTGGTCGTGTAAAGGTCTCTCAAAACGGAAGAGTGGCTTCTGCTTCGCCTGTGTACTGATACTTTGCTGTGCCCGGCAGCCCTCAAACACTTCGACCCTTCTATCTTGGGCAGCTGCCCGCACTGTGCGGAGAAGTCCTCGGACATCTACCACATGGTGTGGGCCTGCCCCTCCGACCCTGCTATCCCCCCTCACCCCAACCCAACCCGGGAGGACTGGGAGGCGACCCTGCTCGGCTGCTTTGGCCTGCAGGCATAACGGGCTTTGGTCGCGCGAGCCCGGGCGGCTGCCGACGCCACTGGGGTCCCGAACTAGGGACCTCCACCTAGTACTTGTAAGGGCTGGCCCCTCTGGGCCAGCTCATGCATAAGCTCGTGCAGTGTATCTGTACATAAATGTTTTCCACCACCACCTCTCTTATGGTCAGGGCATGGAAACTTATCGATGCAGGCCAAGTACTTTTTTTCCTGAGTGCCCCTTAAATATAAAAGATGGAAGTTTCTGCCGCCAATACCCTCCTTTTCCTTTGTTCTTGAAATAAAGTGCTATGGCGACCACCTGCTAGCGTTTTTCCTCGTTTGTATAGCGTGACATTAATACAAAATGCACTAGTAAACATGAATTTCGCGGTATGGTTTACTATAAAAGATGAACCACTACAGTTGCTCACTATAGCTAAGCGTAGAAAGACGAACAAAATTTGTTCATTTCAAATGTGGGGTGCTGTTCCTTCCTTGTTTTCCTTCTTGACAGTATAGGTGGCTTACCTTAAAATTATTGAAAATACTTTACAATTCTTACTTTAAAATGTGCTGATGAGAGACTTGCCGGAAAGTTTGCAAGAATATTGTGCCTACACTGTGACACTTTCAGTGTTAGTCTACACGTAACATAATATACCCTCGAAAGCAGAAGGTACGCAGCCGCTGTCATAGCTCATTTAGTATACCACTCTACGCAACAAGGGCTCTAAGATGCCACTGGCGGCATGCGGTTGTCGTTTCTTATACTTTCGGCAAAACAGACTCCTACCTGAAATGATTACGGGCTAATCCTCCCCTCCCTCTTCCTGTCAACACCACCATTAAAAAACAAGAGGTAACGTTCTTCGATGCTTTCCTCTATTGTAATTACTATTGGCCCCTTTTGGTTTCCTAAATGCCGGAGCGTGTCAGTTCTATATTAACGCGCTGACATACTTTGTCCCAAACTTTCGATCGCCAGAAGCCAGCTCTGTTGGTCAAAAACACTGCACCCGTTTACATTTGTGACTTGTGCGCTGCCGCGAACCTAATTACAGCTCGGAAAAAAGTTACGCAAGCCTCTAGTATCAGCCGCGAACAGCCTTCTAGCCAGTGACGTGTTTTGAACGGGGGCCTCGTGTTCCGGGGATTATGAGTGCAGCCAGGAAAGCGACCGAGAAAAGGCGGTCTTCCTGCGCTTCGAAAAAGAGAGGCCCGCTACTCTCGCCGAAGGCCCCATCTGCTGGGAAATTGGCTGTCACTGCCACCACCGACAGGAGAGGGTCGGCCGCAATGTGCCCTACGCGTAGTTCATACACTTTGTCGCCGAAGCTGCGTTGGAAAAGCGTGCGAGGCTGCGTATCTTGCCACTTCCATGGCAGAGCGGTTGCAGGATGACGCCACCGTTTCCTTGTCCCGAATGCATTCGAAGCAAATGTGCAGCTTTATTTTTCTTGGAAACGGGAAATAAAAGGTCAACTTTGCAAAGGCTTTAGTGTTCCAACCGATTAAAGAATAGAGCCCGAGAGAAGCGATAAATTCATTCATTCATTTGTGAATTGATTAAATTCCTCCTGATAATCAATCACTCAATATACCCTGGCCTGCTTCTCGGCTTCTCTCTGGTGAAATGCTTCGGATAATGGGTTTTTCACGCACCCTTGTGCTCATCAAATTTGTTACCATGGCCCTTTGCGCTCAAGCTGTTCTTGCGCCAATAATATTCATATAACGATCATTATCAATCAGTCATTCACAGACTCATTCACTCAACCAATCCAAAGGGGCTCGTGTTTGCTGTCTTAATGTGAAAACTTGGGCTACTTTAGCCTGCCTATTCGCCGCTTTTTTTTCTTTTTTTTTTAGGGGGGGGGGGGGGGGGGAGAAGGGAGGGGGGCTCGCAGCACTTCTAATTCATAAAGGTCAGCTTGTATTCCGCGAAACAACGCAACCGTTATCTGCTGTTTTTCTGCGTTGCTCGGTTCTAGCTGGCGCTGCTTGGTCTTTCGTCAAGCAGCTTGCAGTAGACGTCTGATAAGGAGAAGCATACTTAACACTGAGGTGTCTGTGGCCCACGATACATCAGGCGTGAGCAAATATTTGACCGGCGAGAGATGCATCGCTAAGCAAGCCGTCCTCTCTCCGTACAGATTTGTTTCGGCTCTTATACTGTAAGCCCTCTCTGTGTACATATAACTTCAAGTGCTCAATGACCAAGATAGATTTCAACGAACATCTGTAGCGCTTTTCTTCATCGGTAGGTTGACCCCCTGACAAAAGGCAGAACCCGTGCCCCTGCAGAATAACACGCTTGCTTAGAAAGCAGTCTGACCTTTCGATTACGCTGTACCTCAAAACAACCCGCTGCTTCCGAAGCTCTGGTGCGATGACAGAGCACTGCAAGTGAACGGTGTGAGCGTGTCGCGATCAGTTCCGTCCATGCAATGGGGCTCTTTCATCGCAGGATTGCCGCAGCTGGCAGCTACTCTCGCTGCAACTGGGGTGCTTGAGCCGCTTGAGGGCAGAAGAGTACTCGAAGGCAAGAAAAAGAAAACACCTGGTAGGGCTCAAACATCTCAGTGTTTGTACTAAGCATTGCGCAACACTAAGAACGTGCAGTTTTGGCGCAGGGATCTCTGATCAGACGCGCAGGGAGGCATTTCTGGCGCACATGGAGCTACAGGAGTTACCGGTTGCGCAGGATTACGTCAAATCGGAATTTCGTTGCACTTTAAAGGACACCAGGTGGTAGAATTTTATATGGAGCCATGTGTCCCTCACAGCTCACAGTGTTGCTTTTGTGGCTTAAAGCAAGCAAGCAAGCAAGCAGGAAATGAATGAATGCATGAATGAATGAATGAATGAATGAAGGAATGAAGGAATGAATGAAGGAATGAATGAATGAATAATGAAGGAATGAATGAAGGAATGAATGAAGGAATGAATGAAGGAATGAATGAAGGAATGAATGAATGAATAATGAAGGAATGAATGAATGAATAATGAAGGAATGAATGAATGAATGAATGAATAATGAAGGAATGAATGAATGAATGAATGAAGGAATGAAGGAATGAATGAATGAAGGAATGAATGAATGAATGAATGAATGAATGAATGAATGAATGAATGAATGAATGAATGGAAGCGCGTGAAACAGTTCGTGAAGGCGCGCTTTATCCAAGATCAGGCCAGATTGAAAGCGCCCAAGTAAGTGATGTGGCAAGAAGAGTATCGTGAATTGAGGTTGCGTTAAATAGGCACGAAATGTGGACAGCGTAGTCAAGAAAGACGGTACAGTCTATTTTTTTTTTTTTTGCTTTCGCTCGTGCAAAGATCAACGTTGAACCTATAGGCCGCTGGAAAATCGTCCGTGGTTAACGACCCACTTGCTTGTTAGCTTGATCTTTGTGGGCATGCGCTACTAGGGCGCGACTTTGCAATTCAAAGTACGATTAGGGTTTGCGGACGGTTCCGGAACCTGAACGCGAGGACGGGGAAACAAGCCCGCTGCTTTCAAAAGGATCGTTCGCAGCTATAGGCGGCACCACCACGGGTCTTTACCCGTTCCGAACGCCGAAAGGCGTTGGTTTTGTTTACTTTTTCTTTTGGTACTGCGTACGCAAGTCGGGAGCTGTGTTTGTGAACACGCTTGGTTTCCGCGTTACGGCTTCGTCTTGAGAATACTGCTGCACCGATCCCATTCGACTTCGCCGTCTTAGGACTCCCCCGGGAGGTATCAGAGTGGCGCCGACGACGGTGGCCCGCAAAGCAGTACTACACGGGTCTGTGCCTTCAGCCAATGTGTCGGTTTACGATTCCACGCACTTCTTCAAAGATTGGCGTGAATATATACGGTCGATGTTTTGGTGAACGAGATGAACGATGGGGCCGCGAATCCAGCGCGTTCTCTTCCGGTAAACGGACTGTGAATCTCGCTGCAGTGTGCGTCTAGACCAACATATTGCCTCTTAAGAGGTGTGGAATGCGCGGATTTCGCCAAAAACGGGGTGAAGGCGTTAAAAGATTTAAAAACCCAGGTACTGTCAGCAACGAATTAAACACGAACAAGACCGTTTAAACAGTACTTTCAGTTGCGCTAGTTAGTTCCTCCTATAAATTTGAACGGCGCAAGGGAGAGGAACACAGGAAGTACAGGGTGGCGCTCTCTGTATTTACCCTGCATTTCCTGTGTTCGTGTTCTTTGCGCTTCTCAAATTTACAGTTGAAGCACGAACACCGAAACAAGAAGCTCTCTGCCAGGGAGAGCTCAATACTACAGGGGAGGATGATTTCACTTCGAAGGCGCAAGGAGTGTCATTTGGAGGTGTTAATCCACTTCGAGCGTATTTCCTCCCCAGGAGCTAAAATGCTTGTTCATTTGCGATGGCACAAATCTTGTTGTTCACTTGTCTTGTTCGTGCTTCATTCATTGTTGATTGTGCCTGTGGTGACTCGGCGGTTTTCCCCACTACGGGTGACGACGATTGCGCAGCACGCAAGGTTCGAAAGCCTGAATTTTGCTCTGAACACATTCCACTTTTTTTTTTAGTGGCTAACATCAACACGCATGTGCCATTGCTTGCTGCAGTGCTGTTCCTCAAACCCTTTTTCCCACGAGATTAATTCGATGTACCGTCGGGGACAAAAGTGGTATACTCCACGCAGCGAGAGCCGGAGAAACGGAAAACTGCGTTTCAACGCCATCTGCAGGCGGCATCTCGGACCCAGGCAGCATATCTGTGACCTTTATTATCAGCAGGCATGTCGCTTGATTCGTTTCAATGTTTCGTGCTCGCCCAAATGCCGAGCGACGCAGCAGCTGTAGCAATCTTGTAACCCTCTTTTCATTTTGTGTCTTTTTTTCAACGCGCGTTCGAGATACGGCTTGAGAGCCGGCGCGCGCAACCTCATAATGCGATCAAATGCCCGTGCGCGCGTGGCTAAGTTGCCGTGGAAGCAGCTCATTTTTTAAACATTGAAACGAGCCAAGCGACATGCCTGCTGATAATAAAGGTCACAGATTGGCTATCTGTGTCCGAGATGCCGCCTGTAGATGGCGTTTCAACGCAGTTTTCAGTTGTCTTGTTCGTGCTTAATTCGTTGTTGATTGTGCCTGTGGTGACTCAGTTGGCGGTTTTCCCCACTACGGGTTACGACGGTTGCGCAGCGCGCAAGGACGTTGGTAGCGCTTTGGGAATAGCGATGTATGAAGGTGTCTTTCAATATGGGACTGAACTTCAAGGCCCCGCAATACGCGGGACAATGAGGCGACTGCCATTACGACTGCACAGGCTAGAATGATGAGTTGCAGTTTGCTGAGGCACTCGTCGGATCCACATCGTTGGGTTTCCCAAAAGAGCGTCGAAACAGTAAACTCCTGGTGACGACTCCCTGCAAGTGAGCCACCGAGGCACTATACCAAGTGGAAAACGTGCAATTTGTTGATTTGCTGTAACTTGATAGCTTCATACTGGTGTGGCACCACAGGGACAGGGACAGAGTGACAACAAGACAAGTGCTCACTAACAACTGACAAAGTTTATTAAAAGCACAAAAAATATATAGACGAAACCTATGGTTACATGCACAGTCATAACATGGTTACAAGGGTTACAAGCAAGAACACGCGTTAAATCACAACGAATCTATCTGTTATCATGGTTTAGTGTTCTTTGAAGATAATCAACCTCGGCGTCAAGCAGTAGCAAGGATGGCAAACTCACGCATACATCTGCCGACTTTTTTATGCGGAAGGCCTCCATAAAAAAGTCGGCAGATGTATGCGTGAGTTTGCCATCCTTGCTACTGCTTGACGCCGAGGTTGATTATCTTCAAAGAACACTAAACCATGATAACAGATAGATTCGTTGTGATTTAACGCGTGTTCTTGCTTGTAACCCTTGTAACCATGTTATGACTGTGCATGTAACCATAGGTTTCGTCTATATATTTTTTGTGCTTTTAATAAACTTTGTCAGTTGTTAGTGAGCACTTGTGTTGTTGTCACTCTGTCTCTGTCCCTGTCCCTGTGGTGCCACACCAGTATGAATTCGTACCAACTCGCCCAATTTTCAACCCTTTTGAACTTGATAGCTTCGCCAAAATTATGGCATGCTCTTCTGACAGCACAGTTTTTGTTTCTTTTTGTTTGTGAACCTTGTCTGGTTTCTTGGTTGCACAGATGAGAAAACTAATTACCCGCATTCTTCGCAAGGCTGAATCCCCTCGTTTATTATACTTCCGCTTCCTTTCAGGTCTGAATTACAGCGCCATGAGAGAAAAAAACATCAGAGAAAAAAAGGTGAAACATTAATGCATGCAATTTAAAAGAAGACTGGATGATGAGCATGAGAGTGAGAACTTATGGAGTGAGTGCTCAGGAGGTAAAAAAGAAGTAAATAGTGTTCCTGAAGGGGCCAGAAGTTCATTAAAATTAAATAGAAAATCATCGAGAGTAATTGCAAATATGAAATATATTTAAGAAAAGGCGCAGCATCATATTTTTGCTTTCTTCCTTTCCTTTTTGAGTTCTCTCTTCTTCCATTCTTTCCTTTTCTATTTCTTTCTTTCTTTCTTTCTTTCTTTCTTTCTTTCTTTCTTTCTTTCTTTCTTTCTTTCTTTCTTTCTTTCTTTCTTTCTTTCTTTCTTTCCCTTCCTTCCTTCCTTCCTTCCTTCCTTCCTTCCTTCCTTCCTTCCTTTCTTTCTTTCTTTCTTTCTTTCTTTCCCTTCCTTCCTTCCTTCCTTCCTTTCTTTCTTCCTTTCTTTCTTTCTTTCTTTCTTTCCCTTCCTTCCTTCCTTCCTTCCTTCCTTCCTTCCTTTCTTTCTTTCTTTCTTTCTTTCTTTCTTTCTTTCTTTCTTTCTTTCCCTTCCTTCCTTCCTTCCTTCCTTCCTTCCTTCCTTTCTTCCTTTCTTTCTTTCTTTCTCTTTCTTTCTTTCTTTCTTTCTTTCTTTCTTTCTTTCTTTCTTTCTTTCTTTCTTTCTTTCCCTTCCTTCCTTCCTTCCTTTCTTTCTTTCTTTCTTTCCCTTCCTTCCTTCCTTCCTTTCTTTCTTTCTTTCTTTCTTTCTTTCTTTCTTTCCCTTCCTTCCTTCCTTCCTTCCTTCCTTCCTTCCTTCCTTCCTTTCTTTCTTTCTTTCTTTCCCTTCCTTCCTTCCTTCCTTTCTTTCTTTCTTTCTTTCTTTCCCTTCCTTCCTTCCTTCCTTCCTTCCTTCCTTCCTTTCTTTCTTTCTTTCTTTCTTTCCCTTCCTTCCTTCCTTCCTTCCTTCCTTCCTTCCTTTCTTTCTTCCTTTCTTTCTTTCTTTCTTTCTTTCTTTCTTTCTTTCTTTCTTTCCCTTCATTCCTACTGAAGACACAAAACTACGCAGGAAACAGGACACAGAAAAGAAGCAGACAGGACGAGCGTAGACTAACAACTGATTTATTGGTCGAAAACAACCTTCCTTCAAGAGCAACGCATGCGCAACCAAACTTAACGCCCAAAGCAAAGGTACACAATCTTATCAACCCAAAAAGTCAAGTTCCTTCTGATACAGGTGAATTGATGATTCGCTAACACATTTTTCCGCAACGTATCTAGCAATTTGCCAGGCTTCAAAGATCTCGCGTGCCTTCTTGTCCTTCGCGCAGCCTATAATCTTCGTTTGCTTGAAAAGCGGCGTACAAAATACTTGTTTCTTCTGGTCATTGATCTTACAAGACTGGCAGTGCCTTGCTAAGTGCTGCCCACCGTGCTGGCTCAAAGAGTTATTATGCTCCTGAAGGCGTTTATTAATGCAGCGCCCCGTCTGCCCTACATATACGGAACCACAGCTGAATGAGATCTCGTAAATAACTCCCATCTTACAGTCTACAAACTTAGGTCTGTGGTTGACTCCGCACCCTACTTTCTTTTGCAGGTTATTGTTGGTTAATCGGCATAAACGAGACAGTTTACATGGGGCGGAAAAGAACACGTTAACACCAAATTTCCCTCCCACCTTCTTCAAACCGTGCGAAGTCTTGTGCACATAAGGAAGGACTTCAAACTTCTTCCTCTCGCTTTCAGTGAGTTCTTGTTGGTTTTGCTTCAACCGTAGGGTTTTCAGCAAAGATTCTGCAACAGCTTTCAGAAGAGGAGGAGGAAAACCCGCAGAGTAAAGCCTTTCCTTCCTTCCTTCCTTCCTTCCTTCCTTCCTTCCTTCCTTCCTTCCTTCCTTCCTTCCTTCCTTCCTTCCTTCCTTCCTTCCTTCCTTCCTTCCTTCCTTCCTTCCTTCCTTCCTTCCTTTCTTTCTTTCTTTCTTTCTTTCTTTCTTTCTTTCTTTCTTTCTTTCTTTCTTTCTCTCTTTCTTTCTTCCTTTCTTTTTCTCTTTCTTTCTTTCTTTCTCTCTCTCTTTCTTTCTTTCTTTCCTTCTTTCTTTCTTTCATTCTTTCTTTCTCTCTTTCTTTCTTTCCTTCTTTCTTTCTTTCTTTCTTTCTTTCTTTCTCTCTCTCTCTCTTTCTTTCTTTCATTCTTTCCTTCTTTCCTTCCTTCTTTCTTTCTTTCTTTCTTTCCTTCCTTCCTTCCTTCTTTCTTTCTTTCTTTCTTTCTTTCTCTCTCTCTTTCTTTCTTCCTTTCTTTTTCTCTTTCTTTCTTTCTTTCTTTCTCTCTCTCTTTCTTTCCTTCTTTCTTTCTTTCATTCTTTCTTTCTCTCTTTCTTTCTTTCCTTCTTTCTTTCTTTCTTTCTTTCTTTCTTTCTCTCTCTCTTTCTTTCATTCTTTCCTTCTTTCCTTCCTTCTTTCTTTCTTTCTTTCCTTCCTTCCTTCTTTCTTTCTTTCTTTCTCTCTCTCTCTCTCTTTCTTTCTTTCATTCTTTCCTTCTTTCCTTCCTTCTTTCTTTCTTTCTTTCCTTCCTTCCTTCTTTCTTTCTTTCTTTCTCTCTCTCTCTCTCTTTCTTTCTTTCATTCTTTCCTTCTTTCCTTCCTTCTTTCTTTCTTTCTTTCCTTCCTTCCTTCTTTCTTTCTTTCTTTCTTTCTTTCGTTCCTTCCTCCTTCCTTTAATTCCTTGTTTTTCGCTTTCTTTGTTCTTGCCTTTTTCTTCCTTTCTCTACAAGAAATTGCCTATCAATACGAAGAGTCCAATCAAACATTTCTTTAATTATGTTTGTCTCATGGCATAAAGAGGATGTGTAAATGGTAAATAAAAGAAAATGATGGCTTATTATAGGAAAAAAAATATGTCCGACGTAATGACGTCGAGGGCCACATCGTCCCTAGAGGAAGATTGTATTGTGCGTCGTGAAACCGGCAAGAGAGAGAAGAGAGAGAGAGAGCGAGAGAGAAAGTGATGAAGAAATCTTTCATTTTTTATTTAAGGTGAAATAGCCTCCATTATTTCAACATCCTGTATTTGTACATAGTGTATATTGCCGTCCTTTCTTCTGTCGCTCCCCCCTTTCTTTCCCCCCTCCCTGTCCTTTTATTCCCGCTAGCTGCAGCTCAGGTGCTTCAGGCTTCGATGGCAGATGCCGCGGCTAGCAACATGTATTCCTTCCATTTTCATTTTTATTTTTTATTACCAGTAAACGCCACTAACAACAACGACAACAACAGTACTTGTCCCGAAAAGCCAGCCATGCGGATCGCTAGAACGCTGGTGCAATGCCTTCCCGCCTCCGATGAGCCTGATTACAGCGTTGCCTGTTCGCGATAAGTAAATAAACAGGCCTTCTTTAAGTGGCGCTATCGCACGACGCGAACGCCAGCGATTCTCTTCCCGGCCGCCTGGACCGTCAAGTGAGTGAGCGCCGTGATAATTCGCTCTAATGAAAGCAGAAGCGTCGGCCACGCGCGCCATCTTTCATCCATATATGCAGGATACAGAGCGGCTCGTTCGGGGGGAAACCCGTCTATAGTTGGCGAACGAGTCTCGCGGGTTCAAGTAGCGCGCCGAGGGGGCTCGGCCATGCGCGGAACGTTTGCCGGCACGTCATTCGCTCGCGACGTGACCGGGGCCGCAGGGCGCATGTTCGGAACGCCGATCCAAATGGTACTGGCAGTGATATGCAGAGCATGCGCTGGTGCTTACAGGCTGAGCGTAATCCGAAGTGGCGGCTGTCCTCATCTGAAGCGTTATTGGCTGGTGTAGTTAAGTGCAGCACTGTGGGAGCAGGCCAGCGAATCAGCAAAGTGTATGGCGAACGATCAGAAGACATGCACTAGCTGTGAGAACAGTGTGACGCTGTGCAATATGTAATGCTGACGCGTGGTTTCATTTTTGGTTTTATGGAGTTTAACGTCCCAAAGTGAATCAGGCTATAAAAGACGCCGTAGTGGAAGATAGCGGGTAGTGGAAAAAAGCGCTTTGTGTCTCGTCCATGTCTTTTCGTGGTTTGCATGCTCTGGCGCTATTTTCTTCAAATCAAGTATGCACCAGCTCGCCCAAGAAGAAGTGTTAAAACGGGTAATTCAACCACCTGTCGATCATCAACGAGCACTGACATCGCGCAGTGCACGGGCCTTTAGCTTATCTCCTCAGTCGAAATGCAAGCACCCCTGCCGCGGTCTCACCCGCGTCTTTCGTGTCAGCAGCCAAGCACCATAACCGCTGAGCCACCACGGTGTTAGTGCTGGTGTCAAGCAATCGGTGAGAGAATCAAAAGTTAGTAGCTCGAAAATGGAATATTCCCTAATGGCATTTCACTCCACGCAAGTTTCGTGATTTAAAGTGTTGTTTGGCTCGCGTCAGGCTCTAGCGTCTGTGATGTCTCGCAATTTTAGTTTTTTAAGGATACATGCGGGGTGTTTCAGGGAGGCTCAGCGCTAATTTTTAAAAGTAGGACTTTTCAGGTAAAGAGAAGGTCTTTGTGTCATAGTGATACCATTAACCATATAGTGATACCATATAGTGATACCAGTGCCAGCAGAGTGGGTGAGGGAACAAACGCGGGTTAATAACATCCTAGTCGAAATCAAGACGAAGAAATGGGCTTGGGCAGGGCATGTAATGCAAAGGCAAGATAATCGCTGGTCCTTAAGGATAATATAATGGATTCCAAGGGAAGGCAAGCGTAGCATCGGGCGGCAGAAAGTTATAAGTGGGAGGATGAGATTAAGCAGTTTGCGGGGATACCGTGGCCGCAGCTGGCAAAGAACTGGGCTAACAGAAGAAATATGGGAGAGGCCTTTGCGCTGCAGTGTGTACAGCCAGACTGATTACGACGATGCTGATGAATATCAGTGCTCCCGGTCGTTAGAAAGCAGACGAAACGTGTAAACTAGTACAGTGTTTAACTAAGTTTTAACTATTACTAACATAGGCGCATAATTGCAATTAGCGACTTACAGCCGGCCTTCACTAACAGCCATCTCAGTTTTTAAAATTTCGAAAACGCGATTACCCTTCCGCTGTGCCTCAACAAGTTTGGGCCCGACCGCACTGCGGTGCTCCCCGCTCCTCAGCACTCCGCTGCTTCACCGCGGGCGGGGCAGAGAATGTCACGTGGAAAGTGCGTCACGGAATGTCACGATTTTATGGACACGTTGCTCTGCGCTGCCCGCAGACGCGCGGTTTTTGAATGGCGCAAGAAATGGCCCAAGCTTGTTGAGGCACGAAGGCAAGACCAACTGCATTTTCAAAATTTTAGAAACTGTTATGACTATTACTAACGGCCTGCTAGAAGTCGCTAATTGCAACCGTGGACCAATCGACAACAGTTAAAAAGGTAAATATTAGAATTTAGTTAATCTACCAGTTAACATGATTCGCCTATTTTTTCAGGTCCGCCAACACTGTAACATTGGTGCAACCATGTTACTGAATGGTAATTTATGCCGCAGGAAGTTTCTCTTTACTTCAAAAACCTTATTTTTAAAATTGGCGGCTGGCGTCTCTGAAACATCCGGTATATATAAGGGGCGTCTCAGGAAAAAAAAAAGAAAGTAACCAAGGTAAAAAAAAAAAAAAACGCAGACTCCTATTAGAGCGAAAGCGATTGACTGCTGTTCACTGTCGTATAGCTCAGTCAGCAGTGTTTTCTCTTCGTAGGAAAGACATTATTATTAAGGGCCAATTAGCAAACTTTTTAAAACATTCGTGTCAGGTAAAAAGCTTCAATGGGCAAGTCGTATATCGTCCTGAATAACAGCCTGCCGAAATGTTTGCACCAGGTACCATTTGTGTAAGGTATATTTTCGTACCTGCCTTGAAAGAAAATTGCAAAATACAGAAACTTCCGCCTGATATCGGTGTTGCTTCCGTGTTCCAAGACGCGTCTTAGACAACAAATTGCTATTTTCTATGGAGCGCTCTCCACCGACGCGTCTTTGTTTGCGCACTGCGCGAATGATACGCGCCAGCAGCTGTCACGAGGTAGTTCTATTTCAATGCTATTGAATAAAAGGTGCGTAAACAGTACCTTGGTCCGAATATTTCAGCTCGCTGTTTTTCAAGATGATCTAGAACTTCTGAATCCATACTTTATTCCTGAAGCCAATATTTAAACCGTTAAATAATTACTCTCTATAATTAACCCCGGTGAACGACAAACTACTGCTGACTAGGCCACGCGACTCACAACAGCAGTCAGTTTCTTTCACTGGAGCTTGAACACTCTGTCTATTTAAAAGCTTGATTACGTTTCGATGACACACCTAGTAAACCTGGCATCCCATGCAACATGCACCTATGATTTTGCTGCTAACGCTTTTCACAGACATGAGACCATAGTAACCCTTGTGGTCACTAAGGGTATATAAGTGGTATTTTTTGTTGTCTTAAGCTGGCTATTTAGCTGGAGCTCCATAACCAAAAAAAAAAAAAACTTCAGAATATACACCGGGTCAACGACAACTGACCCGCTGAGAAGCACGCTTTGATGAAAAAAAATGGGGGAGTGCATTGCAACGATTTTTTTTCCTGGCTTGATCTTTGACCGCCCGTGACTCCGGCTGCCACCTGTGACGTCAGCTAGCACGTACGTGTGACGTCAGGGCTGTTAGCAGCAAAGCAATATCAATTGTCATCGCCGTTATGAAAGGGGACTACCGTTGCTTGGAGAGAGAATATTTTATCTGGAAAAAACGGTCGTTACTAAAGATACCTCCCGGCCCCTCCCGTTGTTTCACATTTATTTTCCTTCAGTTGGGTGGAACTCAGGTCGTAATGAATCGAGCAAAACTTTCTTCGCGCGTCTGTGCAGCATTAAACCCTCGCAGGTCGACCATGGAGGAAAACTCAATACGAGCAAATTAGTTTTACTCTGCACTTGAGCACAGAATTCACGAAGGAAAGAGCGGGACCCGTAAGCGGCTGTGCAGTGCTCGGAATCGCTGCAGCCACGCGTCATGAGGCGCTTCGTTCTCGCGGCTGCGGAGTTAGTATCGATTTGTCAGCGAGAACCGACGGCGAGTCATGCGTCACCGAAGGCGCTGCGTGCCTCGGCCGCAGCTGGCTTCGCTCGGCTCGGCTCCGCACGTCCTGCACCGAGCTAACACGCGCACACGTCGTATTGACAATTCCTATCCGTCCGCTGCTACAGGAGCTGGCTGGCAAGTAGCTTTGTTCGACTGCGACGTAGGGCTGGCGATAGACAAGGAGCAAAAGAATCAAAAGCCAATAGAAGAAATCCTTGCTCTTCGTAGAACGGTGATTGAGCTGGATAGGTCAATAACATTGAAAGAAAGATACAGCACTATCTCAAAAGCGCTGCGTTTGAAGCTGACAGCGTAATATTGCTACTCTGCAGGGCCGGCCTCAATGCGGCGGATGGTTAAAAGTTTGGAAAGACGAAATGTTTCTAATCGCACAGTTTTCCGCATGCATCTATCCGGAGGATAGGTTGAAGCACGTTTGAGAGCTCTCAGCAGTGATCGATGGATGTAACCATACCCCTAATAAGGGAGTAATTACTCATTGGCATCCACCCAAGCGCAGTCATACGGCTACAAAGGAAAGCTATACAGCTTTCTCAGAAATTTCGTAGTTAAAGAAAAATTCGTCCTGCTCCGGGGTTCTAACCCGGGACCACCGCTTCACCGGAGCAGTCGCTCTACCAACTGGACTAACTGGGACGGCAAGCTTATGGTAGGGCGAGAGCGAATTGATCAATAACACGAAGTGGGAACAGCGTTGGTCAAATGTTTAGGGGAACCTCCAAGGTGGAGTAATTTGTAATAAGCGGATCTTATCTTGTATAAAAAATTGTTCACTGTCCTTGGGAATTCGTGCTGATCCGGGACCTTCGATTTTATTTCTTACACAACTTTGTCTATCTGTGTTAAATTAACCAGATACTAATTGTTACTAATTGGTGGAACTTATTTATAAAATTTTAGCGGCGCTGACGACATACTGGCTTTTGAATGTGTTTATCAGCTAGCATAGTGTGGAGGTAGTTTTTCTTTGGTTATTTATTAACCTAGACATACAAAGCAAAAAAAAAATCCTAGGTGTTCAAGATTAAGGTGTCCTTGCTCTAGCAGTTCTCTTCAAACATATGTACCTGCGATATCGTTCATTATTGTAGCCCAAACGTATCAAGGCATATCGTCTTGAGTCCACCCTCTGCTGGCGTAGACAGTAGCGTCCGCGTGTTTTGCAAGAAGATTTTTTTACTCAAAAGAAAAGTGCAAGTCACTTCGAGGGCTTTCACTTTTCGAACGTTTCAGATTCCAGCTAAGAGGTTTACAAGAGCAAGTTACCAGGCTATTTGGTTCTGCGTAAGCTAAAAGGTGGCTGTCATGTGAGTGCAAGCAACTGAAGCTACGTTTATTCGCGTATTAAGCCCGAATATGGGACGGTACAGTACCAGGGGCGTGATGTAATCATCGCGACGCCAAAAGTAAGCTCCAAAATAGCTTTGTAAAACTGTCAGAAGCTTTTCGCTCTTTGCCGAGTTCGCAGCACTCGGTGTTTAAGCCGCTTAGTCGCAGCGAGGAAAGACGTGTCCCGACAATGTTTTTAGGAGGATTGTGAACAGCCCGCGAATAACGTCCGAAAATGTACTTTGTTAAAGCGCCAGCATACGCCGTGAACTGTGAAATAAAAGCGCAAAATGATGCTACTGTGTATGACGCAGATTTCCGCGAAAAGCAAAAATGTCAGCAACGAGGTCTGTTCCTGAGGCAGCATCATCATCATCATCATCAGCCTGACTACACCCACTGCAGGGCAAAGGCCTCTCCCATGTCTCTCCAATTAACCCTGTCCTTTGTCAGTTGCCGCCACTGTATCCCCGCAAACTTCTTGATCTCATCCGCCCACCTAACTTTCTGCCGTCCCCTGCTACGTTTGCTTTCTCTTGGAATCCACTCCGTTACCCTTAAGGACCAGCGGTTATCTTGCCTTCGCATTACATGCCCTGCCCAAGCCCATTTCTTCCTCTTGATTTCAACTAAGATGTCATTAACCCGCGTTTGTTCCCTCACCCACTCCGCCCGCTTTCGATCTCTTAACGTTACACCTATCATTTTCCTTTCCATAGCTCGCTGCGTTGTTCTTAACTTAAGCTGAACCCTCTTTGTTAGCCTCCACGTTTCTGCCCCATAGGTGAGTACCGGTAGGATACAGCTGTTGTATACTTTTCTCTTCAGGGATATTGGTAAGCTACCATTCATGATCTGAGAGAACCTGCCATATGCGCTCCACCCCATTCTTATTCTTCTAGTTATTTCCCTCTCATGATCCGGATCTGCGGTCACTACCTGCCCTAAGTAGACATATTCTCGTACTACTTCCAGCACCTCCCTACCAATGGCGAACTGCTGTTCCCTTGCTAGGCTGTTGAACATTACTTTGGTTTTCTGCATGTTAATTCTTAGCCCCACCACCCTGATCTGCCTGTCTAACTGATTGATCATGCTTTGCTGTGCTAGTACCGCTCAGCGTGGCGCGCGCCGTTGACATCGCGAGTCACATCATTGCATGCCGACCAACAAGCGTGGCGCTGTGCATATGCTGAGGCAGCGTTGAAGATTAACGTGTTTTGATGATGATAGAAATTAGGATGCTAGATACTATAAGAGCGTTAAACATCCTGAACGATGGTTTAGGTTCGTTAAATAACGCTTAATGGTTTGGTTCGGTTTTATGGGGTTTAACCTCCCAAAGCAACTCAGGGTATGAAGGACGCCGTATTGGAGGGGTCCGGATATTTTCGAACAACTGGGGCTCTTTATCGCGCTCTGACATCACACAGTAGACGGGTTTCCAGCATTTCGCCTCCATCTAATTGAGACCGCCACGGCCAGGATCGAAACCACGTCTTTCGGGACAAGAGCCGTGCGCCATAACCACTGAGCCACCGCGGCGGCAAATAACGTTTAACAAGCCACTCGTTGATACTACAAGCTTATTAATTCATTCACACAGTTGTTTGCCGACCAGAGCGCGAAGTAGTTTGTGCCTTCTTTTCGGTTCCCCGAAAAAAGGTGAGAGTTGCTTCGACTGGTACATCAGCCGTCTCTTGATCGCGGACGAAATTCACGAATACCAGGCACTGCTGCAGCCAATCGGACCCAGAATTGATGCTCTTACCTTTGTTTAAAAACTGTGGGAATGAGCCGCCCCAACGGATTACGCTCGTTAAACATACTCTTTCCTTGTTGCCATCGGTCCACCACCCTCGAAAGTAATAATTAGAACCAGAGAATTACATTAAAAGCTCTAGAATAGCGTACCATCATGATATTATAAAGTGATGCTTTACTATAAGGTAAAACTAAGTGAATGTCGGAAAAGTTGGGCACGAAAGCAGCCAGCTTAACGACACAACCTACAGTGAACGAAAGCCACCGCTAGTGGAATGTCGGGTTACACGTGCAGCAACAGTTCGCTCTTCTACGTTCTCCTCCCTTCTTTTGCTTCGAGAGGAAACTAAGCGAACGCCGTCACGTCCTTCCCGTCTCTGTGCGCTTGCGTTCGTGTGAGTTTGGATTGCGGCGTGCGCCTCGTCAGTCGCGCATGGTTACCCATACGCCGATAGAATCAATGGCTCGCCTCGTTCTGACGCGCACTGGGCAGCTCGCCCAAGCGTTGCCGCAGGTAGACGTGTTGGCCCGCTTCTTTTTCCCATCCTGCCTCTTTCTGGCAGCTGTCATCCACTTTCTTTCTCGCGCAGGTATCCGCTAACGCAGCAGAGCTAGGTGTTCCCACTGGACGCGGCCCTTGATGGGCGATAAATCCTCGTGGCAGGACCCAGGGTGTCGTTAGTATGGTGCAGCTCTAGGTAAACTAATGCAGATGCCAATCAACCTGAGGCTGCAAAGACGATACTTGTTCAGGAGATTAAAGCTCTCAGGGCGGCTACCACTGTGCAACGCGAGATTCAGCGGCGGCTGTTTCAGGCGGTGAAAGTAATGGTATTTATTATTGTTCTTTACTTTCTTTCTTGGTACAGTGCGCGTGGCGTTACTATGTTGTCACCCGTGATGTCACTGTGCTAGTACCGCTCAGCGTGGCGCGCGCCGTTGACATCGCGAGTCACATCATTGCATGCCGACCAACAAGCGTGGCGCTGTGCATATGCTTCGTTTCCCCTCAGTTTTCTTCCTCGCACTCCTTCGCGTTACCCAAATGCCAACGCCGCAGAACTGGGAAACGCGCTCTTAAGAGCTGTCGCTGGAGAAAAAAAAAAGAAGCAAAAAACCCTTCAGGCTTCTCACCTTCTTAGAGGATGAAAATCTGATAGGGATACATGTGCTGCCTCACTGAACCTCACGTCAGTATACACATGAAGGACCACGTGGGGCTGGCTTGCTCTTTGATCCCATGACCCCGCCTCGATATATTGCGGCTATCTTGATTGCTCAGCATACCAGGGCCATTCAGTCCCGAGCAGCTCTAGTCTTGCGAACTTGGTCTCGGATTCTTTTGGTGCAGGCCGTCTGTGGCTCTCGCAGTGCTGCACGTTTTTTGATGAGGCTGGGCTCGGCTTAGTGCAGTATGCCACCACTCTGAAGTACGTTTGTCTGCCCGACTGTGATAAGCGCCCCGCCTCTGAGGCTGTTGCAATACGTGTAGAGTTTTCTTTCTTTTTTTGCCTCTCACAGCGCTTCATTACTTTGTTTGTGGATGTGCGTTCATGTGTAGATGCGAGTGTTCGTGCGTGTAGGTGCCACCGAAAAAAATCCGAAATCTTAACCATCGTTCGAGACAAAGTGCCTGACCGCGATTACAACGTACCAGGAAAGGTGTTTCAGTAGATACTGCAGAAGGCAGTCTTTATAAACACTCGTTGCGAAAGCTGTTTACTGGCTGGAAAAGCCTTGGCTGCGGTGGACTGTGTGCACGCAGGGTCTATGTTCGGTTTTCATGCTTTTTCTTTCTCGAGAAAAAGCCGCATCCTTTCGCCGAAGAAAATATTTACCGATATCCTCCTCGCCTGACGGAGGTATTTAGGCAAGAATACGTGCTCTGTTTTCACAGTGCTCCCTTTCAACCTTCTTTTGTTTTTTTGCAATGCCTGTCAGCGCGGTAGAGGCGACGCTTTTATCGAAAGCAGTCATCTTGGAGCCTGGCTGCGCAAAGAGAGGGGTCCCGTAATTGCGAGTTCACCCCTTTTCTGCCCCAGGTTTATAACACTTCAAGCTTAGGTTCAGCTGAATCTTCGGGCTTTTCCTTGTTTAAACGGTGATCGTTCTCTTATTTTTTGTCAACTTTCTTTCACTGCCGCACGCGTTCTACAGGCGGGTCCCAGCCTATGTATGGTTTCCGCTCGTCCAAGCATCCATTCTTCACCCTATATAGAAGAATACAGGTATCTCGCATCTAATATGTCTCTTAAACCGAGCGAGACTCCAACTTTTCTTTCTTTTTCTCATCCTGATACTCTTTATCGCTTTATCGCTGTGCGTCCAAGTATCGGAATGTGAGCTCAGTGAGATTGCGTCGATGAATTCCAGCCTCCAGTGGCACTTTCTATCTTCTTTCTCGATATATAAACAGTAAGTTTCCCTGCAGATAAGCTTAGGACAACGACCGAATCATGCTGTCCTCCCCCAGGGGCGCCTCATATTCTGCGCGCAGGAAGAAAGGAAAAACAGGCAAACGTTGTCACATGACTACCTCCCCTTTCTTTGCAGTCTTCCGAGCCATGTTTCATTGTATTTGAGCAAATAGTGCAACGTCTAGGTCCCCAACCCCTTCAAAGCCTTATGTTCCAGAGGCGGAGAAACTACGACTGCCAATATCCTTCTCACAGAGGGCGTCGGACGGTCACTGCCTGACTGGGGTCACTGGAGAATGCGAAAGGGCGTCTGATGAATGCCCGTCATTGCAGCTGCGTGAGCTATGTACTGCGTTTGTGTACTCGTATCGTCATCCTCACTGTCGATATTATCGCGCGGGCGCGGAGATGGTCTCCGAGGGAAATAGGTTTCTTTTTTCTTGTGTCCCCAGTACTATGATCTCCTCTTTACGGACAGCGAGCCTCAGGGGACTTCGCAGAGCCCATATGCTCAGTTTCATGAGAGTATTGCTTTCAGAGGGGTCCCGACAGACGGGTGGTGGAGGGTATTAAAAGTATGGTGGCACTGAGGTGATTTACTCTGGACAAGATGTAAGTTATCACTGGATACAACTTGAGAGGCACTGCAGCTCCGCATGTTGTTCACTCTGCTCAATCTTGAGATAGTCTTTTCGCGTTAAAAGTAAATTCAACTTGTTCGCTGCTCACACTGTTCAGACTTGTGCTCGTTCTTTTTAATTTCATGCTCCATTAGCGAGGAGTTCTTATCGAGTTTAAGTAAACTCGTATGGCGCCAAAATGTTCACCCTTTTCGTTTCACTGAAAAATAACTGACGTGTGGATTCATTGGTTTCAGTGACAGTTACTTTGTTTGGTTTGTGTCGCATGTGTGAAAGTGCCAAGAGTTCTGCCGCACACTGCAGAAAAAAAATCCGCTACATCTTGCGGCAAGTGTGTCGAGTCGTCATAGCTGGCACGTAGCGACTACAGCGCTGCACAAATCTAGCGCACTCCAGTAAAGTGGCACGCGGGCAGCTGAACCATCCTCTCCAGCGTGGCTCGTGTGTAAGGTGGGCGAGACAGACAGTCAGCGTTTCGAGATTGGCTGTACCGTCGCGCAGGGCCGTCGTCGTCGGGACTGCCCCAGCGCGCTCTGATATACTCCCTGGAGAGTCGGGAACCTCGGCGCGCGGAAATTGTTGCTCGATGGACCCGCTACTACGCACCCTCCTGGCTTCCATACTCCTCGTTTTTCCCCTCTCTCACTCCCTTGCCCCTCCCCCCTCTGTTACTCCATCCCTCCAAACACCCTGTCGTCCCGTGGGAGTTATTCGCCTCCTTCGCACACAGGAGCGGCGGTAAGCACGCATTTCTTCTTCATATCCGTCGTCACACACCTCTTTTCGTTCTTCTCTAGACTTCGCCTTGGGAGAGTCAAATAACGAGTCCCTCCGTTAGTCGTGGCGAAGCTTGGGCTCGCGCCGAGACCGAGACGTCGTGCGAAGGACCGCTGTCACCCTCCGTCAAAGAAAAGTACAGTTTCTTCACGTCTGTTTTCTTGAAAGTGTGTGTATATATATATATATATATATATATATATATATATATATATATATATATATATATATATATAAATATATATATATATATATATATATATATATATATATATATATACTGTGGGTACTGACCCGCTCGTACGAGGCTAGCCAGTCCTCGACGTCGTGGTCCCCGGTACCGCTGAAAACAGCGGGGTCGCGCTGGCGCAAAGCTCCAGCGCAGACGACTGTCGGCGGCTGTGGGGCAGGAGTATGTGGCACAAGGATCGGCGGCTGTTCGGAATCTTGAGGCATGGTGAAATTCGGAAGCAGACGGCCTTGAAGTGCCAAGAAGGCAGTAAATCCGCACCTCCACCAAGTGAAAGGGGGTTTCTGCACAAATGGTACAGGGCGTGGTGTTCACGGCAGGCGACACAAAGTGGCGAGCAGAACGGCGGGCAGCGCAGAAGACGGCCAGTCCGACCCAAGCGATCTCGTGCAGCGCGGCGGCACTTCGTCTTTTTGCGACGCTTCGTCGTCGTCGGCGCTCTGGCAGCGATCGGCCTAGGCGGAATCAGGCGCGGCCGTCGTGGTTCGCTACAATATATATATATATATATATGTGCTAAAAAGAGCACGAAAAGAAAGACGGCGGCGTAGGCAGTGATGAAAGCGAGGCTTTTTACCTGACTGCCAGGTATTTTTGCGCGATGCTCAAAAGGGCGCAGTCGACAGAACTCCAACCAGTGGGGTTTTACTCCATCAATCTTAAGACAGCAGCGAAGTGAAATGGAAGCTATCAGGTGCAGATTCTTCATCACAAAAAATGGTGCAGTCAGCAGGACTCCAACCTCTACAGTTGGAGTCCTCTCGTTCTCTCTCTCTCTCTCTAAGGCAGCGCAATGTTATGGAAGTGGCCAGGCACACTGAAGTAACCAGTACTGCGAAAATGGATTGGTACCGAGTTGTGAGCAGCATATAGACGGTTGAGGGCGCGAAATCAGTCAAAAACAATGAAATAACTGAGGCACGCTGAACTACTACGTTATTTTTCTCGTTTCTCTGCACGTGGTTATTTTTTTTTATTTGAAATACGCCCAGCGTTTTTAGGCATGCGAAAATATCCTTCAAGTAAATTTCGCTGCAACAGATCGACAGCTGAATATTACCGTAGTATCCGGTACAGAGTCCTCATCTGGTGCGTGCTGTGCTGGGCGTAAATTAGGCTGAGAAAAAAATTGTTTGCTGGTCGGCATATATTCCGCAGAGACCACGTGTGTAATCGGTGCAAAAAATGTGTGTGCTTATCCGGGCTGTGTGAGCAAAAAAAAAAAAAATATCCATTATTTATACTCCGAAAGAAGAGTCGTCACAATCTTCACTGTTACTCTAATGTGCGTAGACGCCTACAAGCCGACCTTAGCGAAGCCACAGACGATAGCTTCACAAGGGTTCACTTTACAAGATTCCACCACCCACACGCGAATTTCTGCGCAGGTCTATGTTCCTCGAAATCGAGATTGCAGCTAGTGCCAGCGGGCTCGCGTGCAACCATTCAGCCTCGCGATGGCAGCAGAAGCACAACGCTAGTATGACAAAGCTTCGCGACAGAACTGTGCTGAGAATTGCAGGCTACACTGGGAGATATTTTAAAAAAAATACTGTACAGCCCGAACCTATAGATAGCCCGCAAAGTTCAAAAATCTCACTTTTAAATGAGTATAGCCCACAGACTGTATATCGGAAATTACGGTTACCTCCTTGGATGTTGCTTAGTAAAGCTGCTATCGACACCGGTGCCCCTGTTGAAGGCACCAGAGCTATTTACTCAATCGCAGACACGCATTCACTCAATCACAGAAGTCAGCAAAGCGTCAGTCCCTCTGCCTGCTGACCCACCACGGCTACCGGGCTCTGTCAAAAAACGTCCTACGACAACTAGCCGTCCCACACAGCGCAGGTATGCTGTATTGCGTAATCAATATGTGCTGAATAAAACGAATTATACACCTATGTAGACAAAGGCAGGATAACCCCGATATATAGCCCCTGAGGTTATCGGAATGAATTTAAAGAAAGGGCAAGCGTAGCAAGAAGCCGCATAAGGTCTGGTGGCTGGGATTAGGAGGTTAGCGCGAATAGGGTGGTCCCAGCTGGCACAGTGCGTGGTTAATGGGAAGGATATGGGAGAGACCTTTCTCCTGCCATGGGCGTAGTTAGGATGATGATGATGAGGGTGGAAGCTGACGAACACTGCATTTTAGATTGTGATCTCATAATCTTTAAAAAATAAACGTGCAAGCTAGCTTTAACAGCGTTGCACTGTTTTTCTTCGGCGAGGTAGGCACGCTTATAGCCGAGCATCTCGCAGCGGTGTGCCAGCCTGCGAGCTATCTCTCATACTCTCGATGTCCGGCCGCTTGGCACGGACCGCGGCAATACCCCATGTTCGGTGGAACGCGAACGAGGCCATGCGGCAAAAGAAAAGAAAAGAAAACATCCGTGAGCATCGGACGGCAGGGCTGGGCTGGTCGACGACAGGCCATTGGCTGGTCTCATTCTCGGTACCCCTGCCACTCCCCGCCCGCTTTCCTTCACTCCCTTCTTGCCGTGGCTCGCTCATAACGTCGACTCCACTCGTGTTTGAACAGGAAGTCGAGCCGGCAGAGAGCACTCCCATTGTAAACAATAATTCGAAGATGCGCCTCTAGCCCTCAAGTCTTGCAGTGTTCTTTTGTTTGGTTTATTTTTTGTCCCTCAAGCAGTCGTCGTGTCGAGCGCCTCATAGTGGACCAAATATCTGTGTGTGAGAGGCGAAATAGATGAAATCTGAAGTCCTTCCTCCTTACTGCTCGGGCGATATATTCCTTTTTAATGCTTTAGGGATAAGTGTCTACAACCTACACACTGTTAGCTTTCTTTCTGCTCACATAGCGCGGAATTATAACGCTAGAAAATAACGATAAAGGACTCGCGCTGACCGGCTGCCTTTGTTGGGTCGAAATCAATAAGTCCGACTCTTCGACGTTTCTTCTTCCCGGTGTTCGTCGCTCGTAGAGCATTGTGCACAAGAAGCTTAAGACAACAAGGGAGTAGCACTCTGTTTAAGCGTTCAGGGGAAATACATTAGCCTCCCTTCTTTTTTGATTGTTGGAAACAGTTTTTTAACACTTGAAGTAATAACTTGACTGCCTCCTAGACTTGCTGGTACAGTGGGGTATACGAGGTGCGCTCGCTCCTTCCTCCAATTTCTGGACTTGTCACACCGGGCGATTGAAGAATGTGACCCAAGAGTGTAAGCATCCATGGAAGAAATTAGCTGCACTAATATATGGCTCATTTAGTTGAAGAAATGCGACCAAGGGATGCACTCGGCCAGGGTAGCTGGTGCATGGAAGTCCCACATGAAGTCAATGAAATAGAGTCCTCTCTCCTGCAATAACGTTACCTCAGGGATCATTCATATCTAATCTATGCACTTGAAGCCGTACAAAATCGCGCCGCCCGTTTCATTCACTCCCAATATCCTTACGAAGTCAGTGTGTCATCCTTGAAATCACAGTCCAACTTGCGAAGTCTTTCTTGCCGTCGCCACATGGCAACTCTATCGCTTTCTCATAAATTTTAATACTTCTCATTCGATCAACAACCATTCTTCTGCGCACGTCCGCCAGGCCTATCCCATTGCACTGGTGATCCCACTCCGTTGCTGTTATCCCCTGCTAATAATTCTTCCGCGCCAACATATAAATTCATATACATCATGACAATATGTAACACAACTTGGTGCTTACCCCACCAATTATGTAATAAATACGAAAGGGACCTTTAAGGTAAATAAATAAAATGAAATCAGATTCACGTTGCTGCACTTTCAAACCAGCATTTTTGGCAGCCGTCAATTTTTTCGGGAACGCTTGCCACGTTTAGTTCCTACGGCAGTGTTTGCAGTAGTCCTTCCAGTAAATTACAAACGTTGACGAAGGGATAATTCGTTGCCGAGCGATTTATTAAACCATGGGATGCATTCTTATAGCTGCCTCGACCGCCTAAACAATACTTTTTTTCTCTTTCCTGAGCACAAAAAGAAAAGAAACGCTCACGCACTAAAAAAAGGAAAACAAAGCATTGTTAACGCTATGCACGCACGCCATTATAAATGAGGGAGACAGGTAAAGCTTCTGATAAGCTGTTTTCCAAAACCTTTTCGAAATTGCAGGCAACGTCTCTGATTTCTCTCAGTAGTTAAAAATTACTTTTTTGGCACTACAGTGCTGAGGCTGAAAGCGCATTGTGTTTGGCTTCAGCTTTCCCCTTTAGGGAAGCGAATGCTTTTCAGAGAAGCGAGTGCGTTATACTGAAGCGACCACAGCAGTACTTTGCCTTGTATCTCATTGTATTGCCCCTCCTGCCTGAGCCTACTAAGGCTGGCAGTATTGAATGAATGATAAAATAAATAAATAAATAAATAAATAAATAAATAAATAAATAAATAAATAAATAAATAAATAAATAAATAAATAAATAAATAAATACCATCCAGCAGCATCTGTGTATTGTTCTTCTACTTCTATCCCATCCCTACCTCAACTACCCTTCTCCCATAAATGCCATAAACAGGCTTTTGTGCCAGCCCACTCTTAAGAAAGAACTACGCACAGCTTTCGATATATAGATGAAGATAGCTCCCGCACCTCTGGTCCTTCATAACATCTACCCCTATTGCGTACTGCAGCAGAAGCAGTGCACTGCAGCGTAGTGCCGTCGAACCCAGTCTAGTCTAGCCAGTGCTGTACAGTCTAATCTGCAGTGTAGTGCAGTTAGTCTAGTCCAGTCTAGTGCGGTACGTGCAGTACAGTGCAGACCAGTCTAATCAAGTCTAAGCTAATCGCCCAAGCAGCACAAATTGATTGGTCCAACAGTGGCAAAAGAGTGGCGGAAATTGGCATGAATATTGGTCCTACACTGGCATTTGAGCAATCCGAGACTTTTTCCAACAATGGCCCTTCATTCATGCCAAGATTGTGCCTATACTCAGCCAGTCTAGCTGCCAGCATTGACCCAACATTCAGCCAGTCTATCCACAAATGGCCAACGTTCGTGCCAAGACTATGCCCATGTTCAGCCAATCTATTAATTATGGCCCGACATTCGTGCCAATACTATGCCCATATTCAGCCAATCTCACGCCAATAGTATGCCCACATTCAGTCGATCTGTCAATAATGGCCCGAAATTCGCGCCAATAGTATGCCCACATTCCGCCAGTATCAATAATAGCCCCAGGTTCGCTCCGACTTGTGCCCACTTTTCCACCCTTGATCTAACTTTTATAGGTGGCATATCAATTGCAAGGCCAGTGCGAAATTGTATGCGATCGGGGGTCCCACCTAGTTTTGTACCACACCTCTTGCTGGCCAGCAACAATGCAGACATATACCGCTTGTTTTCCACCAGCCGGAGCTTGTATGTGTAACATTTTACATATAAGCAGTCAGCAGACATACAAAAAAGAAAGAACGGATTCAAAGAACGAACTTTATTGCATCTACGGTGCCAGTACATCGTGAAATGCACTGTGCCGGAGCCGCTGAATCGATGAGTCATATCGGCACTAATCGTTGCACTCCTCTTGTAAGAGAACTTTTGCAGTGCCTTGAAACAAATTCCTCGCCAAGCTCTTGCACGATGACCTGGCTGTACATCGCAGCTGCAAAGAGGTGCATGATGTCACCATGAGTGTAAGTACAACCATCGCAGAAAAAAGACAAGAAATAAAATAACACATTGATCTTAGTGGCGCGCAGTGTGCGAGAAGGTACTCGCAACATATGTTGAAAGTATAATTTCTAAATGACTCTTAATATAAATCCCCACACTAATAGCAAAATGTTGAATTGAATTTAACAATTTTTTCCCATCGTATTGCTAATTTCTAATCCCAATTTGCCGTGTCACACCCTCAAATGCATATTAAAAGTCACAAAAAGAGATAAATATAGTGTTTAATACAAATCAATCTATTTTTATATTTCCTATCAAAATTATATGTCTATTGCGAGCTGGTTGTTTGCCTTTTTGTTCCAGAAAAGTATGGCACAGGTGGTAGCAGCTCCTCCCTATTGAACAGCTGTGAGCAATTTTTTTTTTCTCTATGAAATATAATATTCCATGCAAAGACGGCTTGCACAGTTTTGCGAAATGCGCTGAACGCAGGAGACCGAATACACTTTTTTTAAAGTAAGCAGATTATCCATGCCGCTTGGCATGCATGTAACGGGGCAGACGGAAATCTTACTTGAAAACCACACGAAATCACTCTTCCGATAGTCCATGGGTGATTAATTCCGAGACAACATGGATAAAGTTCGCTGGGACCAGGAATTCCGCTTTTTCTCGTACGCCTGCAACTGGCCAAGACAAAGGCACCCGGCACGGGAATATTACACGCGGCCAGAAAACTGCTGCAGTAGAAGAATAAGCGCTTCTGGTACTCATCTTGCACAAACGATAGACGACCAATGTCGTAATGAACGCAACATGAGTCGGGCCACACAACACTCCGCCACGATGATTGAAGAGATAGTCAACGTTCGGTAAGTCCATTTTTTCGAAGCTGAAAAATAAAGTTCTCACCATTCTGTGCGTGCCTTTGCGCTAGACATTTCGCTGTGAAAGTTGCCATTCAGAAGTTGGCGCCAGTGCTTTGTCGCTTTCTCTTTTCCTGCCGGAGAAAAAAAAGGTCGGCGCTGATTCAAAGCGGCAATTACGCCAAGAACCATATTCATTTCCGAACACATTTCAATATAATAGTATGGTGGTACTCACAAATAGAATCTTGCAGGCCAGGCTACTGAATTCCGTCATAATTGTCAAATTGTATCGGGTGCGGATTCTCGACAACGAACGGCGTCAGCTTGAGCGCGCATGCTTCGTCGGCACGCTGGTTGTGTGGCTTTTCGCCGCCTTGCTAGCTACAGGCGATACTCGTTGGGCGAGTGTTCGGGAAAGGAGGAGAAGACGATGGGACAGGTTTCTTATATTTTTCGGAGAATTTGCTGCAGCAAGAGAAACGGCAGCTGGAAAAGGGGTAGAAGAAAATCTAGGGAGGGTGGATGAGCGGCGTTGCGCTTAGTTGGGCGCGAGGGGAAAACAGGTTAGAGAAGGTCAGTGTACCTAAAATCACAAAGGAAAAAATAACTCCTAGCATGGTGAGGGCCAGCGCTCTTCCAACAAAGAGGCTCGGCCCGCCAAAAGGCGGCTGTATGGGACTTCAAAAAGGGGGTGGAGAGGGGGGGGGGGGGGGTGAAATGAGTGAAATAATTCCGGAATGTCCGGAGGGTGCGCCATAGGCGTTGAGCACGTGAAAAGCGGCAAGGAAACGACAATGCGGAGATGTTGGAAGTGGAAACGTGGAGCTTCGGCATGAATTTCGTCAAAACGGCTCCAAACATTAGCGTAATCTTTGCGGTCGTGTGCCTCTTTGGTTGAAGCTGAGATAAATGTGTTACTATGAAAATACCGGAAATATAAAACAATAAATAAAATTAGCGGGAACAATGCGTGTTCTTTGAATGTTTCATATATGATACTTGTGGCGGAAAAAGTAGGATGACATACGTCCAAGCAACACCATTCATCAATATAATCCAATGATTCGGTCCTAGAGCGACGAATACCCTACATTTTATACACACCAGTGTAGGCAGGTCGGTCTAAGCCATAGTCATGCGGCCCACCCGTGCGTGTCTGCGCCAGCTCGAAATGACGCGGCGCGCTACTCAGCAATGCACCTGTTATGGCTCATTGGTATTAAGGATACGCGCAAAGAAAAGGCAAAAAAAACTAGTGGAAATGCGACCGGGAAAAAGTTCCGATCTTTAATTTGAAAAACGTGATAATTTAAAGCAAAAACGTATGCTAGAGCCGCCGTTATAGAATACCCAAAAAGCACAGCAGAATAACAAAACAATTTGCGACATTAAAAAAACCTAGCCACGTTAGCTTCGCGGCTTCAGGAAGCAGAGCCGTTTGTTCGCTTATTATTTTTTTTTAATTTAACATACATCAACATTTTCTTTCCCGTCTGCTGCTTCTTCACGCAGTAAATGCGCAGCATGTTGTTCACGTCAACTGTTTATTTGCGATAAAACCAAAATCCCGTTTTACTCACATCGTTTCTTCTCTCAAAATGCGCCACGCAATAATTTGTGACCTAGTGGAAAAAGCGATTTATTTGTTTTTTTCTAGGGTGAGCATCCTGTGGGTGAGGCATTGTGTTCCGGATTGTGTAATACGATTCAGCGTTTCGTGCAGCCTAAACTTATTAGTTAAGTTGAGCCTATATCTTGAGACACGAATTTGAACCGTCAACCTATAATCGGGGGCTGTGGTATGCATGCGAGGTATGCGAGAGACATGCGAGGCAGTACGTTAATTAGTGCGTTATTATACCATTCCTCGAATCGACATTTCATTTTCTTGATTGTGGCACCTCTTTCTCTCTTTCTTTTTTTCTTTGCATACCATAATTACAAAAGACGCCGCTTTTCAAAATTCGTATACCTTCGTGAATGAATCTGACCTCTGCTCACTTTCGCGCAATCAATTGCATCGCGCTTTTTATTGTAATTTCGCGTCAGAGTTCGACGCTAGCGCTGTTGTTGGTCATAAAAATAGATAAATAAACAAGTCCGAATATTGAAAAAAGACGGATTGAGAGAAATAACCACATATAATCACAGGGACATCCTTTGGTGTGTCGTGGAGCGGCACTGCCAATACAGGGAAAACAGCGGACAAGTAGGGCCATCATTGCGGGTGTAATGAGGCGGCACTGCCAATATGGGGACGACAGCGGAAATTTAGGGCCATCGTTGGAGGTGTAACTAAGTGGCATTGCCAATATGGGGAAAACATCGGACAAGTAGGGCCATCGATGGAGGTGTAACTAAGCGGCTTTGCCAATATGGGGAAAACATCGGACAAGTAGGGCCAATGTTGGAAATGGCACATTGTGGCAGTGCCAATATGGGGACAATGAAGGCAACATTGGTCCTGTATAGAGCCACACATAGCCAACAGACTCCCAATATTGGGCCAACGGTTTGTTCTGCCTGGGTCTAGTGTAGTCCAGTGCAATGCAGTTGAGTAATACAGTTTAGTCTAGTCTGGTATAGCCCAGTGCAGTACAGTCTAGCCTATACTAGTCCACTACAGTGTATTGCTGAGCAGTGCAGTCTAGTTCAGTCCAGATCAGTTCCGTACAGTGTAGTGCAGTGTGTCAAGGCCAGTGCGGCGCAACGCAACGCAGTTTAGTCTACTTTGGTCCAGCGCTGTCCAGTCTAGTGCAGTCCAACGTGGCGCAGTGCAGTGCAGTTCAGTAGAGAAGTCTTTTGTGGCGACATATGATGGCGATGGCTTCTCAGTTTATCACCAGCAAAGCCCCTCGAGCAGCTACAGGTGCAAATAAAGCTGCAGCCCGAAAGAAGGAAGGAATGCGTAAAAGTGATTTGGACTTCGTGGGCAGCGCAGTATCCCATCGAGCTTGGCCGGGAAAGTTTGTTCAGGGGAAGCACTGAGACCACCTTGCTACCCCTTTTGCTACGGAATAACCATTTCCGAGCCATTTCGCGGATTACAAAAATGGTGTTCTAGCGTTCTTTTAACGGCCTCCTATTACTCAAGAGAGGCACCTTTGGCTGGTATAGCATTGGCGAAATTTTATTTCTGAAGATGGCTGCGTTGACTCGCGTTCAGCGGGAAAGTAAAAGTTAAAAAATAAGCATCTGTACTTTCAGAGAGCAGTGGGCGAAGCGTGGACAGGGGCCTTTATTCGGTATTATATTTCTCGCACCTACGCAGGGGTTCCAACTGCAATAACCTGAAAGCTCTGTTCCTGTGTGCCTGCACTAAGTGCTCTCTTTTCAGTAGGTCACGTCAAATCTTTTAGAGCGACGCGCAGGCCTTAGCACTGCGAACGAAAGGGCTTCGAGGAGTTGCGCAAAGTTTATCGCAGCGTCTCGGCGACCACTTTGCGGGTATCGCCTTAGTACGCTTTGCTCCCATGTGGCCACAAAGCATGTGAGTGAGACACACTCAAGAACAACTCTTGTTTGGACGTGAGTTCATGCAACGTTCGTTACTTCCTCTATTTTGAAAGATTTGTAATTTTTTTTGCCCGCTTTAAGTTCCCCACTTCAATCTTAATGATCTGTATACTTTCTTGACGCGGTGCCGGGTGTCATTTTTCTCAATTTCCCAAACTCTTCCAGTCTCTCGAGCCCGAACCTTCTCGCGTTTCTATAGCTTCTCCCACATTTTAAGCCAACAATGTTCTCCGGCGACTACGAAACTTTGCAACTTTCCCTCCTTCGACCTTTAGACCTTTCTCGGTGTTTGATGAACGAGGTCTTTTCTTGCTCGATCGTTAGACCTCTTGCTTTAGCGTACACCTTGGATCGCGCGCGCTGGCATTCATGGGTTCTTTCAGTCAAATTTTTCGCCGCACTTATTTTCTGGTTTTCAGTATTTGAAGGCTTTGTTTACTTGAGCCTTTCTCGTGGATAAGTGAACGAGTTACATTCACTGCTGGTCGAATCCAATGTCTCAGCAGAAGCCCAATTCACGCGCCTCGTCGTCTTGGAATCGTGGCCTCTTTCCGTCTGACTTTGGACAATAATATTCTCTCCCTTCGTATTGGTTGCTACTTGCCTGATATTATACTTCATTAGTGCCCGTTTTCACTTGAAATATCTTTAGTTTGCTGGTTTTTTTTTGTGTCCTGGACACCATCTGCTGTTACTGCGCAACTTGACTTGCTATTATTTGTACTGCACAAACGGTTCTTGCATTGAGTTCTCTTCTAATCGTCATTTTATCGCTTCAGCCATCTTGAAACCCATTTTGTTTGCTCAGTAGATATCAGAACGATGTTCCACACTCGCAACAGTTGCTGTACTTGCCTGTTATCTTTGCACTCATCTTACATGAACAATCACACTAATATTAAAACCTTAAGCTTTAAATCATTAAAACCTTAAACGTACAGAAATATAGACCCTGTTCTACGTTCTTCAAGCTCTCGTAAGCCCATACTGTTTGATACACGACATGTTTTCCCTTGGACACCAACGGTTCTAATAATAAGGGAGTAATTACTCATTGGCATCCACCCAAGCGCAGCCATACGGCTACAAAGGAAAGCTATACAGCTTTCTCAGAAACTTCGTAGTTAAAGAAAAATTCGTCCTGGTCCGGGGTTCGAACCCGGGACCACCGCTCTCGCCCTACCATAAGCTTGCCGTCCCGGTTAGCTCAGTTGGTAGAGTGACTGCTCCGGTGTAGCGGTGGTCCCGGGTTCGAACCCCGGACCAGGACGAATTTTTCTTTAACTACGAAGTTTCTGAGAAAGCTGTATAGCTTTCCTTTGTAGCCGTATGGCTGAGCTTGGGTGGATGCCAATGAGTAATTACTCCCTTATTACAAATTTACTCCACCTTGGGGGATTCCCCTAAACATTTGATCAACGGTTCTAATGTTTTCGTTTTTTTTTAGTCTTCAAAAAAGTCTATTTGTCTTAGTCTGCAGTTCTTGCCTTTACCTCCGAAAACATGCATGCACTGCAGGGTCCTGACTCTCTTACGAATTTCTCAAATTTATCTCCTAGTTGTGCATTTTCTTCGAACTCATTCAAAAAATCACCATCGCGGTGGTCTTCATCCTCCTGTATCCTTTTATCTGAAATCTTTGTCCTTCCCTAATTTCCTCTTCCGCGTTACATATACACACAACACACACACATAAGCCAGCGCCGTGCTCTCCCGCGCTTCAGCCTTCCTGCGGCTGCCTCCATATTTCGCAACGCATTTCCTCTCTCCTCCCCCGCGCCGCAGCCTCCGCCACAGCCACGGCCGCCCCCACCCGCGGGACGAACTGGCGGCCGCCTTTCCCTCTACGTCGGTCGAAAGTGAAACATTACTCCCCGGCTCCGATGCGCAAGGGCGTAAATTTGGCCCCGAATATTGCCTACGAGCCCGGGGCATCTCTCCGCTATCTCGGGGCACTGAGGACGCCGGGAGCACTGGCAGAGTTCAGGGCGGAGGGGGAGAGAGCCAGGGTAGGTTGACTACAGGGCCAGGCTCGTTTGTTATGGACGACGTGGGTCCTTATTCTCCGCTTTCCTGGGACGCACAAGGTTTCTTATTTTTTTTTTCGTTTCATACACCTGTCCTCGTATTTCTTCTCATTCTCTCTCCCCTTTTGCTGTCCCTATCTCATAATTTTCTGTCTCGTAAGATTATATCTAGCCTCCCTCTGCATGACTGTAAAAATAATGCTGATCTTCATAAGTTAGAACGCCCAAGGTGATCTGAATGATTTATAAAATTACACGTCAAGACTGCGATGCACCTACATCGGCTGCCGTTGTATTGTAACATGTATTGTGTTCTACTGAAACTTGCGCTCGGTAGCGTTGTGTGTCGTTTGTTTCCCACCCTTTTCTTCTGTACTGGTGGTGAGAGTTTTGTCCAATAGATTGCTGCCTTTTACCACACTTGCGTCATCGACTTGTAATCGATGGAAGTAGACTGATTGCTATTATCATCGAGTGATGAGAGAACGAAGCCGAAACGAGAGTGAATATTAGGCAGTGGGCAGCACCAACTCCTGACTGATCGTCTCAATGTGGTCAGTTGCTTTCGTAGCGCGACAGGCTTCTAAAGTGATTCCAACACCTGCCCCTTTTTTATGGCCCAGTTGTAGAGCGCTGGGGACAAAGAACAGCGATTATCAGCAAAACACGGGGAGCCTCTACATTGTCCCTGGGGCCACGAAAAAGGGAAATAAAGTATTTTACCAACGATCCCCAAGGCGTGTTCTGCTCAGGCACTTGTACAGTACAATAAGGGACGACCAGCTTTCGGATGAGAGTAGACGGTTGACAATGCTTCCTTTTGAGCCGCGCTTCACGCGGAAAACTTTTGATTCCTTTCAGGGCTGAGGCACTGAGAACACGAAAAATTGGTAGGGGTTTAACGTAGTTAACCCGTGTAGATGTGCGAAAGCACGTGTTGATCCTTCATTTGGAGGGAACAATTAAGCTCCGTCTTAAGGATATGACTCCATATCTGTAGTTGCTTAATGCCCGTATATGCGGAATTGGTCATTCTCTACAGAACATTCATAGGTGGCGGCGATTCCTCATACCACCACCAGCAGTGGTGCAGCGGTTAAGCGATGCACCCCAGCACTGGAAGGTTGCTGTTTCTATCTAAATTACCGGTAGGAATTGTGCGACCCATGTTGCTCTTCGCGAACAACCGCTCGCTCAGCAGGTGCGAGGCTCCTCTGAACTTACCCTAGCTTACTCGAGTAACTCGGGTAAGCTCGGGTAGTAACTCAGGTTGCTAGGCAACGGCACAAGATCAAAAGAACATACGTGAGTATGGTGTCAAGACTCTTGGTCGATGTTGGTAAGTGTATGAGTGCTTTCTTACTAAAATAACAAAGCTATTAGTTTTTTTTTCTTTTTCTAGAATATCGTCAGCAACAAAATAATTCGCCATGTGTAAGCACCTCGAATAATATGGCACTGCAACATGAATCACCAGGTGAAAGTGAACAATCTGCAGCTAAATTCAGAATGACAGCACATTGCCAAACGCAAGCAGGAGTGGCATAGGATTGAAAGCACGGAACCTTCGTAACCACAAAAAATACTTTTGAGGGGTAAGCAATACAGGTAGCAGCAGGCTTTAGAATTAAGTGCCGACAGTCCCCCTTCCTTTCAAAACCCAGCGTTGAAAACACTAAGACAACTAGCGTTAACCACTTATGATCTGTACAAAAGGCGTGTGCAAAAAAAGAAATTAGCCTATGCCGCGCTAGAGGCATCAGCAACAACAATAGCAAAGTAAAAAGTTCTATGTTGAATAAGAGGTTAATGGCCGATTGATAATTAATTCTGTGTTTCTCGCCGTGTTCAACTATACGGCCGGTAACCACACCACAGGAGGAACATAATGACCAACCGCCAATTCATCCAACACCCCCCCCCCCCCCCCCTCCCCTCCTTCTCCGGCTTTCTTCTTTCAGCTGAAACATTGCACTGCCCACAAACTGGCATTTTGAACGCAATGTCGGTGCGGGCAGGTTATAGCCTTGGCAGCGGCAAGGATTATATAGCACCCTCGCGGGCGGGTCATCCCTTCTTTACCGGTAACGATGATGAAGCGCCGATGGCGAAGACCTCGCGGTTGCTTGCTTCCGGTGGTAAATTACTCCCCTACCGAACGCCGCAGCGACGTTTGAGTATGCTTGCCGCTTTCCCGCGCAGGTGTGTGTGTGTATGAGCGAACGAACGTACGCCTCGGGGCAGGCTTATTCCCGGCGATTAAGGGAAGCCACCCTTGATGGATGCTCTATGGATGCGCGCTTACTCCCTGACTCTTCCTCACGCTCCCTATCTATCCACACAAGCCAGGGTTGTGTCTTGACTCCTTTCCCGCTTTTCTCACGCAACATTAACTCTCGATGATGTGATGGGCTCGTAGCGCCGTTGCTCAAGAAGCAGCGGACGCCTGTCCTCTATCCTGACCGTAAGGCCGCTGGGGAAGTCGCCAGCGATTCGAGGAGAGAGCGTCAGGCTCGTTGTTCGTTCGATGGTAATAAAAAACAAGACAAAGAGCAGCCTTAGTGTATTGGTTGCTTCCCTTGGGAGCTCACTGCCCCGTGTTGTTGTTGCTATTGTTATTACTTGCGTTGTTGTCGTTGTCGCTGTTGCTGTTGTTTCGGCGGTGATTTAGGAGAATAGAGCGACGTGCGTGGGCTGTGTACGAGGGCACTGTCGTTTTAGTCGAGAGCGCGGGTAATTTTTCACAAATTTATTGAAACTCACGTACTTCCTACTCCCCCTTCGTTTATCCGTCCTTTTAGCTGAATGCTTGATCCTGCAAACGCGTAACTTTGTGGAAAGACTCTCTCGCTAAATGGGTCGGTTCAGAGTATCGGGGAGGAATGGTGTTTCATTGCTTTATTTTTCTTTTGTTCTTGTTTCTCCTCCTGATCTTGGCGGAAAAACAGGAAAGGTGGAAAAAAGCGCAAACTGAGCAAAGGCCGCGGGATGCAGGGAGTACGGTGCTTCGCTTCCTAGTGATCTCGAATTAAAGGTACCGAAAGTAACAAGGAACAAAAGGGGCAAATAAAACGAGGGATGTCTTTATATTTTTTTTGTTACTCTTTCTTGCCTGTGTTCTCGCGCTTCAAATGCTGTTCTCTTACTGTTTACAAGCTACGCTGCACATCTACTCGAACCTCACTTCCTCCGGCTTGTCATAAATAAGTTAATCACTACTTAATTTATTTTTTTTTTTCCCTGGAAGGTTCGTATTAAACGCCGACCCTTAGGCAAGGGACGATTGAACTTCCATTCAGAAAAATGAATCTAGCTTAATACTGCAGTGTTTTACTCTCCCTTCCCGCTGTCGTTCTGCGCTAAGAAATTATAACGATTCCTAATCCTGACTTCAGAGTGCTTTCAGGTGCCCAGGTAAAGAGATAAGAAGGAAAATTATCCCTCTTCAAAAACTAATGAACTAAAAGTGAACGCGGAAGTTAAAGCGAGAGCCAATTTGAAAGCGGCGTCCGTCGCTAATGCCCGAGAGAGAACTGATTTTTTTACGTCTAAATTGTCGTTCAACTGTTAGCAAGGCGGTAAAATTGGAAACGGCGAACGCTGTATAAAGGTCATTTTTTCCGAGGCTGTTTTCGGGCTTCTAAACCGCCATGTCGAAAGTTATTCGTGATTTGTTTCGTCTTGCCATATATACATATTATTATTGCCTATGAAGGATCAATTCACTGAGAGAAGTACGGTAAATATATAAAGTCTCTCCCCATCCTTTCGCTTTGTTTTACATCGAAGTACTGTATTTTATGCAACAGCCAACTAGTGTTAGGTGTTCCGTTGTTTTTGTTGTTCGCTGTTTGTGGTGCATGTGAGCGAATTCCTAGAGGCGTTCGTTCACATGTACGCTTTAATTACATGGGATGCAGAGAAAAGGAAAATAATGCATTTGTGCGTACCTGTTTGTGTGGGCAGATTGAGTGCAGGCGTAACTAATTTGTGTCGTCCCTGAATGAAGAGCACCACACAAGGCAATGTCTGAACCGCATCGCTACTTCAATGGGAGGCAGGCGGCGAAAATTAGTTGCAAAGCTTGAGTGCATGCGTTGGTGTGTGTGCGGTCGTGTGTGCCGCGTGTCCGGTCGTACTCCCGGAATCCTCCGAACGTTAGCCAAGGGTAACTTCCGACCTCTGCTCAAAGGGGAGAGAAGGGTACGAAAGACAAAAGGAAGAGCCGTAATAAATTCATCCTTCTCACTGCGCAAAGGCGTAGATAAGAACGAATCGATGCGGTGTGAGGAGTCTTGCCGACCTTTAGGGTCGGAAACTGCCAACCTGCTCGAAACACACGAACCGCATATATGATCAGATGCCTTATGTGTGACGTATTCTACAAGCTCCGCTCCCTCCAAGCCTGCCTGTTTTCGCTGCGCATACCCCACAAGTCATCTCGAACCACTCCATCTTCCTCAATACTTCCGGGTAAATGGCCCCACTGATTCAGTCTAGCTTTCCTTGAAGCGCTTTCGATCCCTTCCCTGTGGAGTTCCCCACAATGTCTGTAGCAAAGCGAGGAGGCTACAGCTCGAGGTCGCCGTCATCATACTTTAAGATGACTGCGCCGCGCTCCCTCACACCTGTGACACAAATGGCAAAACAAAAGACGATCGCCGGCGGACGCAGACAAATCCATAGCCCGAGCGCAATCTATTTCTCGGTGGGAGAGCGCGCAGCGGCTCCGACGGGGAAGTAGCAACAAGAAGACGCTAGTCAGTCACGGAGTGAAACGGCTGTCACGGGACGCGCCAGTCTCAGCGTCGTTTGTGTGTGCGGAAGAGGTGGAGTAGCAGAGCGAGTGGAAGGAGAGCTTCTGACTTGGATTCGCGCCAAGCGGTGTACGAAAATGCAAGCAGGTAAAGAAAACAAACGGGAGTAAATATAAGAACGAAAATAAGTCGACTGGAGGAGCTGCACATAGAGGGACGCTGAAGACATGCGGTCTGGAAAGTTCTCTGAGGCTGACGGACGCCGCTCTGGCCGTACGGATCGACGTGGCCGAAGACGTTACGATGTGGCTGGCGTCGGCTGTCGTCGCGGGAAAAGGTCGAGCTGCCGTCGGGGTTCGCTCCGAGCGTTCGCACCTGTCCCCGAGCGCGGACGTCGAGTTCGTGTACAGGATGTGCCGACGTGGCGCGCTGCTCACCGCCGTCGCGGTCTGTCAAGTTTGTCTCGTGATGGGTCGTTGTTATTGTTGTCCGCCAGAGGCGAGGTGACAGTGAAAAACTGAACCTGTTCACGAAAAGCCGATTTTCCAAGTTAACCTAGAATTTCCCGAGGCTTGGAAGCTAACGAAAGCGACTGAAATTATAATGTCTGTCTGTGTGTGTGTAAGTGTTTGTGTGTGCGTGTGCGTGCGTGCGTGCGTGCGTGTGTGTGTGTGTGTGTGTGTGTGTGTGTGTGTGTGTGTGTGTGTGTGTGTGTGTGTGTGTGTGTGTGTGTGTGTGTGTGTGTGTGTGTGTGTGTGTGTGTGTGTGTGTGTGTGTGTGTTTGTGTGTGTGTGTGTGTGTTGCACAGCTAGCGCTTTTTGGAAACCGTAAAGGTTGAAATTTTACAGTGACAGCGTAGCCAGACAGAGAGAGAGGAATGATTATAAGAGAATTTTAGCATAGCGGAGACCTACTAGAATAGGCAATACCGGATTACCTTATGTCTCCTGCACGCGCGCAATAGCAGGGACGGTGGCGAATGGGGCTTCTGAACGGGCTCAACCGGCGTACTGGTAACACGGTGTGCACATATGCTAATAGGCTGCGCTAAGCTAACGCTTTCTATTAAAGAACAAAGCCGAGTTTGCGGCTTTCTAACGCAGTGGAAGAGAAGGAAATAGGCCTTAGCGGAACGAGCAATGTTAAGAACAGGTAATCAATGGCCTATCCGGATAACCGAGTGCAGGGCAAGCAAAATGTAAAGAGGGGGGGGGGGGGGGAGCAAAGTCATCACGAGATGAGATTAGGTTACAAAATTTATTTGGCAACTTATCCGTGGTTGTTGGACAAGCCTAATTAGATGTCAAACGAATGGGCCTTTCTTCTTCACTGAACGAAACCTTGCTGTTGACGGTGATGATGTTTACGGTAGAGCAATAATTTCAGAGCTGTGATTACATTAATTGAAAAAAAAATTACGAGGATATGTGAATAGAAATAGGAAAGCGCGACCGGTGTCTGAGGACAAAGTGAGATAGAGGGATTACATACACGCAGTGTCAGATGTTCACTTTCATCTATCACGCTCTCACCTGCCACTTCACAGTTTTAATTTGGAGCCAGCCTTTCTCCCTCTTGCTTTTTGGAGCCAGGGTGTATTTTCTATCGACTCGCTTTGATACCAGTTCTTTCCTCGGCTGAGAAACGAAATATACTAATGCCGCCTTTTCAGCTTACAAGTATCTTCACGCGAGTTATTTTCGGCGATATATATAGTTTTGAGCACTAAAGTGGCTGCATGGCGAATGTTAGAAAGCGTGGATGGAGATCTCGGGAGGTAAGAGAAGCACTTTTGCGACGTCTACGCCCCGGTTACGTGTTCCATCGTGAAGTGTAACGAAAACAAAGCTAATCGAATTCCGAACGAACAAAAATGCCCAAAAAGCAAATGTGCCGCTCCGCTGACTGCTTAGTGATAAGCGGATTACGGGAGGTTATCATCGTCGTAAGTGGCGTGATTAAGTACTGCACGTGTGAGTTATCTGTTTCAAGGACACCAAGAAAAGCAGCCAGAAAGTGGACTTGCGCAACGTCGAATGGCGATGGTTGAACATTGAGCCGATGAAAGCGCTCAAGGCAGTTAGTCACGTAACTGTAATCCCCCATGTGACGTAATAACCTGCACTTAATTCTGCGTGCCTCTTTCCTTTCACATGGGCCTTGTTACCGGTAACTCAGGATCAGAATCGAAGCCAGTTTCATTAGTGTTAAACCTAGCTGCGAGCTAGTATAGGATAAAGGAAGGGATTGACGCTTGCCCCTGCCCACGATGGCTCCCTCATTTGTGGGATTCCTTTATCACCCGGCCTGCCTTATTTCCTTAATCTCCACCTAGTATAAATGACGCGCTCCCCGCGCTTGCATCCTTTGTCCCATGAATTCCCTTTTTGTGGAACCACCTCAAGATCTTTTTTTTTTTCTTCCTTTTTCCTGCTTCATTTCCTCGCCCTATTTCTTTTTCGGATGAAACTGAGAAGACGATGCTTCCCCATTGCGCAGATGCTTACTCTCTTTAGGAAAAGCGGTGTTGAATGCGCGAGCTTTTGACGCTTTTTGTGTCGGAGAATTTCGCAGCAAAGCTGTCAAATTGCATACGTTATGTTCCAACAGAAACAGAAGAAATCTGGAAGGTTACATGAGTAAATGAAGAATGCAGCGTGTTTTTCTCCTTTTTTTCCCTTCATTGTCAATCAAGCTTGCCTTACTGGCGCGTCCTGGCGTCTAACTGGACTCTCACGGTCATCGAGGGATGGTCTCGTGATGATTACCCATGATTACGCTGTAATCCGGGCAAGTGCTAAGCACACTCAGTATCTTGGCTTCGCGCGGCATACAAATAGAATCATTTATTTGTTTATTTGTTTGTTTATGTATTTATTTTACAGGTGCCGAAGAGCATTGTGTAAGGGGTGTCGCAATAACAAAGTGAACGTCAATAAACAAGGGACAAAACACTAAGCAGTGCATAATTTCAAATTATGACTGAATTCCTAATAATTAAAAGAACTATACATGACCACTACGGCGTATAATATGCGCCGATGTATTCAAAAATTTAACATAATACATGCACAAAGTAAGACTAGCATGGAGACCAAATAATATGGACGGATTTTTCTAGCAGTAAACTCTAAACATCTGCTCTCAGAATGAAGCAGGATTGGTTAACGATGGAACTGAATTAGGAAGGTCCTTCCAGAGTGGTATGGCGCAAGAAAGTGCAGGTGTACTGAAGTCCTTTGCAAGTTCAAAAATGCCCGGAAAACTAACATGACTGTGCAAGCGTCTATACGTGCTCATTGGAGTGCTAAGCGGCAAGGGCGGAGGCCTATCGGTATGCGCATACTTGTGCAGCAAGCACAGAAGCGAAACTATGCGGTGATTTCTAAACGCGGATGAACGTTTTGTTTTTTTCTTCAGACGCACTGTAAGGGGGCTTTTGCTTTTGGAGGTAAACTCTATAGTTTTGTTTTATATTAATGTAAATTTCGTGTTCAGATAGTGCGGATGAGGTTACCATAGACACGAATTCAAGTTGAGAGCATGTGTGCGAGATGATCTAGCAGAAATGGAAGTGATATTCTCACGGAGTAGAAGACGACGAAGTGGACAGTGGCACGGCACTGAGTGCTCGCGCTAGGCTCACCACCATCAAATCATTCTATCGCCGTATGTTATGTAGTCCTGTCTTCATAGGCTTGCCGTCACGTAACAATATGTTTGGACGAGAAAAGCTTTGCTCTTAATCGATTGATCACGTACTTTCTAGACGAACTCTCTGACACAGGCACATTGTATCAGAAATAAAAAAAAAACTTATAATGGCCGTGCTTATGGCTGAAAGTCTATATTTTGCATTTGGAGAGGTTAAGCGTTATCAGCCAATGTTCACACTACATAAAAATACTATTAAGATTCTCCTCAGTAACGTGAAATCGAACTTTTTGGTTATAGTCCTTCGGCTTATTTCATTGCGGCTTATTAACTAGGGAAACCTTGTCCTTTGGGGTTCGCAAGAATATCGTCAAATAATCACTCCCTTAGACCTCTTTTATAAATGGGTATGACCACTTTACTTATCGTGGCGACTTCATTTCATCAGCCTGGAGTGTTTCCTATCGCATCAATCATCATCACAACACCGGTGCCTAAAGATTTAATACAAAAGCAATTTTTCTCTTGCTTTTCTCACTTATCGCTCGATTAGAACGGCCTACCCCAGGTTTTCCAGCTATATAAGATGTTGAACGTTTCGGAGATACGTTAGGTTGCAGTTTATTTTATTTTCTTTGTTTATTCATTTATTTGCTGCAAGGTGTTCACTAATAGCCATAAGAATTTTACAGTGATGCTCTCGCAGCAGTGAAAGAGAAAAGAACAATGAAAAAATAATAAAAGAAACAAAGAAGCAATGGAAACTATGGAGACGATGGCAATGAATTTATTCATTTATTTACAATAACCCCTATCACCGAAGCATTGCAGTGGGGAGTGAGGTTGAAATGGTATTGCATGCAAAGAACTGAATACGCGGTGACATCTGCTACGGTAGAAAAAATTTTTGAAGCATCTTAGTCGAAGAGTAGCAAGTTGTATGCAGAGGATGTTAAGAAAAACAGTATTAATAAGAAAACTGCAACAACATTAGAGAAAAGAATAACAAATGATTAAAAAGCACGACATAATGTTAGCAACAAACACCTAACAATGAAAAAATGTCGACAACAAAACAGACAGTTGAAATTAGTTTTTTGACAAGTACACAAACATCAGGGGACACAGCCATGGAAAAAGAGGAAAGAATACAAAACCAACTACTTAAGCATATAATTCTTATGACATAGCAGGATTTCAAACAATATCAAAGCGTCATGACTTCGTTTGAGCAATATAAACAAAAAGTTGTTACAACACTTAGGACACGTCATCAACAAACATAAATTCCAATAAAGCTTTTCTATGGAAAGTGATAGAAACAGTTCGAAGTCAAAAGGTGTTAAGAGTTCCAGTGAGCACAGCAGGTTTCGCCTGAAAGGGTTAAAATCCTGACGAAACATATCAGGACGACATGGTGCTATGACTTTATACGAGGTCTGTTAGAAAAGTATCCGACTTTATTTTTTTTTGCAAACACCTGATGGATGTGAAACAAGCGCGCTTACAGCAGCTGACCTTGAACCCTCGTGCGCATGCACGAATTTTTTCCCGCCTGCCGATAGCGTTAGTCGCTGGGAAGCAGCGTTTGAGTGAGGCAGTGCGCAGTGCTCTCGTCGGTTTTTTGTTGCAAGGAAAATGGCGGAGCGAGAGGAGCAGCGCTACTACCTCAAATTTTGCCAGAAACTTGGCGATAGCCAAGTGGAAACCATTCGAAATGTTCAGACGGCTTTCGGTGATGATGCTATGAGCAGCACACAGATTAAGCAGTGGTGCAACTGGTTTAAAGACAGCCGCACATCCGTGGAGAGAGAGCCACGCTCCAATCGGCCATCAACATGCCGAAATGACCAGGTCATTGCCGAAGTGAACGCTGTGGTGATGCGGGACTGTTGTGTGACTATCCGAGAAATTGCGGGAAAGGTGTACATCAACAATTTTTCTGCACATTCCATTATCACCGAAGATTTGGCCATGGAGAGAGATGCGGCGAAATTCGTGCCGAAGCTGCTGACGGTGGAGAAAAAGCAGCTTCGTGTTGAAGTCTCACAGGAGATGCTGGATTCCACAAACAGTTACCCTGACTTCACCGACGCCGTAATCACTAGTGACGAGTCTTGGGTGTACGGGTACGACCCGGAAACCAAATCCCAATCGTCACAGAGGACACATTCCACGTCACCAAGACCAAAGAAGGCCCGCCAAGTGCGCAGCAATGTCAAAGTGATGCTGACTGCTTTTTTGACTCCCTCTGTGTGGCAAACCACGAGTACGCACCCCACAGGATCAAAGAATGACTAAATAGTACTACAGGGATGTCCTCCATCGCCTACGTGGTGCTGTGCGGCGCAAGAGACCGGAATTGAGGTCAACAAGAAATTGGCGCATCCCTCGCGGAATTGCTCCTGCACATTCCTCGCATTTGATTCAGACTTTTCTGGCGAAAAACCAGACTCCTGTAGTTCAACAGGCTCCTTATCTCCTGATATGTCCCCCTACGACTTCTGGCTGTTTCCTAAAATTAAGAGGCCATTGAAAGGAGCGCCATTTCAGAAAAGAAAGGACATTGTGGCTGCAACGACGGCAGAGCTAAATTCCATTCCGAAAGGGGCCTTTTCGGAATACTTCCAACAATGGCAGCACCAATGGGAGATGTATATGGAGCCCCAAGGAGACTACTTTGAAGGTTATTAGGTTTCCAACGCTCCAGTTATGCCAGTTTGTTTTCTTCGGCCAAAGTTCGGATACTTTTCTAACAGACCTCGTACGTACGCATCGTTCGCACAATGGGGCTTAGTTTGAATGGTGACACTTCAAACGCGTGGCTTGGTCGCATGGACCGTCCAAAAGCACAATATGTGTTTTTCCCTCTAATTGTACTCACAGCGAATCACTTTGTCATATGTGGTGCAAGTCGATCAGCATTCGTCCGACGCACTAGCTGACACTTTGCTTTCCGGAGCAAGCATATTTTCCCTGGTGACAATCGTTATCATCAGCCGATTCGTGTTCATTTCAGAAAAAAAACGCCTCTCCTGCTGTTCTTCAATTAACCGTCCCTTGGCCCAGCTGTGACCATCCCATCCCCTCAAATTTTTAACTTCATCCGGCCAGCTGGCTCTCTGCTATCCCATGCGGTGTCTACTCTCCATTTGAACCCACTGCAAAAGGGAGCGACGGTTCTCTTCAATTCACATTCAATGCCCTGCCCACGTCCGTTTCTTCTTGAAATCAGTTGGGATGTCATCGCATTCTGTTTTCTTTTGTTCATCTGTCGCCGCAAGCTCTCCTCTACAATGCCTCTTAGAACCCAAGAGGTGCAGGAGCGGACAGAATTTAACAGAACACACTATTGGCTGAAAATATTTTAACGCGTTGCCTAATCGAAATTGCCTTCCACGTTATATGCATCCCAGAGTGGACGCTAGTGCGTGCTTTCCCTAGGACACACAATGTTCTCATTTCCGGCAGGGAAGCCTGATTGCACTTACAGGACAGCGTGCTCCGTTTACTTATTCCGCACCTGAACGCTGAAGAAGTAAGTTGGCAATGCTTCTCATCGTCAGAGTGCTTGACACTGCGAAACCTAATCAATGCACAAGCGTCGTTGTCCCTTCGTAGTAGGCGAAAAATCGGAGTCCTCAGTTCCTTCTTTTCTTTATTTTATTATGAAGGTGCCAGTGATGGACGCTCTCTTGTGCGAGTCACTTTAGGAACATGGAGCAGCTGGGCGAGAATCGGCGATAATTAAGCTCACATTCGAGCGAAGAGTTCGATACATGAAGAAATAAATACCAGAAAGGTACTAGGGCACTGTCTCTTTAGCGCTCACAACCTGCACTCTTGTCGATTTCACAACAGTTGCTGTCAAGCAATACATACTGCGTTACACTCGAACGATGTTAACTCGGCGCTTTCGCCTGGAACGTGCCTGCAACATGCCTCGACGGAGATGCGTAATCTGCGGACCTCCTTTGTCCTGCTTGTAAAGGAGTGGGCAGGGGATCTTACGCTCTTAGTGGCTCCCGAATGCGCTCAAAAAAGGTGTCAGGGTTTTAACGGCACTACCGCGCACAGGGGGCAGCTGCGCCTATCGGAGTCCGTGGATTTGGGGCAACTTCGCCGAATTAGACGAGGCGTGAACCTTCTTTGAAGCTAAGATGATTTCCAGGCTGTAGCTGTAATCCTTAAAGACGCAATGCATGTGTGGGAGTATTACACGCACTTCAGGGAGAGCCACTGAACATTGCGAGTTTTCTTACGCAACCTTAGAATTGCATTTGTTCGCACAATGTTTCACACTCCTAAAGATTTGTAACATTTTACTGCAACTCTTTGGTTGTAGCGTTTGTGGGTATGCAAGCGGAATCCGCTGCAGAAGAACGGCATTTCTAGACTCTCTCTCATCACTCTTGTTGCGCGACCGTTCGACTTTTCGTGGTATCTGCTCTATCACTCTGCTAAACCCCTGATTTTCCATTTGTTAAATATCCTGCCAAAAAAGTATATTTCTCCGCCTTCGTTTCTACTAGGGTGTCATCATTTCGCTTTGTTCTCTAACACATACCAAAATAGACTACCTGTCTACTTCTTATGTAACCATCCAATTAATATTTTCCTCTCTCTGATTAGTCTGTACACTTCCGAAGATTAGAGTGAATGAAGAGATAAATTTCGTTTCGTTTAATCGCGGTCTGTAGGCTGAGGTCAATAGGAATATATATTTTTGCCTATTTCGAAGATGCTCTAATACAAAGACTGCAGCATAAATAGCTCTCTTCCTACCATTCAGCAAATGGGTTAGAATGTTGCGAGGCAAAAAGCAAGGTTGGCGAAAATTCGCTCTCGGAAGTTGTTGGCGAGTACGGTTGGTTGCCCCAGGGGAAAAAGCTGTGGAACTTGGTTATAGCGATACCCGTGTGTCCTCCTTAGCGGGCGAAGTGGGGCCACTTCATTGGCGAGTCGAACAGCCTGTATGTTATTTCAGAGCGGCCGACACATATAAATAAATTCAAGCCATATCACATGCGTCACTTCCCTGCCCACTGGCTTTATCGCCATGGTTCTCGGTTATCAGCAATACTGATTTGACGAATGAGTACAAGTCACTAATTTTACCATGAAGATGTTCAAGTACCAGCTGGTCGTAGTGTGTGGCTTCAGTAGACGCTAATTCCGTCATGTGGCGCTGAACCTGTGGTATTAACATAAGAGGTTATTGTCAGTTGTGATATCGAGTTAATAAACAGTGTCAACGGACCACACGCTCTTTTTGGACTTGCATATGTAGCGCTATGTAGATGTCAACTTGATAACCTAACTGAAATCTAAATTGGTCGATATGCCAGCAGCAGAGAAATGCATGGTTCCAAGTCGATCTTATTTGACACCAATAGGAGTTGTGTATGGCCTGCCGCTGAATTCTGTAATCCTTTGCTCCAAGCCTACCTCCCAACACTAATTTATCTATGTCGTTGGACACGAAGCAAGCATTCGGGGGAAGTAAACTCTTTTCATTGTTCAGAGTTGTCTCAGTCCCATGAATTAGCTTCCCATACACGTCGTTTTCAGGGGCTGCCCTCAACCAGACTTGCCCTTAACTGCTTGCTCGCGAAGTATTCAGCTCACATGATCACTTCGTCCTCAGAGAGAACTGTCATGTGGAGGCGGCCGTAATTTCGCTGAAAACTTTGAGTAGTTGCGAAACGTTGTCCGGTGCCGAATGTGCTTAGCGGACCGGCTTACGCAAGACGCAGACGCGGAAAACTCTATTACTGCATTAGATCCGCGCGGATGAAGTGCTCAGGTTCCATTTGCTCCACTTTTGTTCGTTGTTTGAACACAGAAAAGCGTCAACACTAAGCCGAAAATCTACCGGAGTTTGCGCGTCGTTGGATTTAACACATAACCTGGCTTATCTTTGGCCGTGATAATAAATGTTGATTGCTGCGTCGAAACTGAACTGTGAGCTTGCAGAATATTCATCGTGAAGATTCGTTCGTCGTAACGTCGTGAAAGGGCAAGAAACTTCGCGAAAAATGGGCATATTCTTGTTAGAGGCAGAAGAGAGGCGACTTTTTCAAAGCTATTTTCGATTGTTTTTTTTTAGCGCAAAATCGACAATGTGCGCGCGAAAGAAAGGGTTAAAGTGGTTTGGTTTATGGGGTTTAACGTCCCAAAGCGACTGAGGCTATGAGAGACGCCGTAGTGAAGGGCTCCGGAAATTTCGACCGCCTGGGGTTCTTTAACGTGCACTGACATCGCACAGTACACGGGCCTCTAGAATTTCTCCTCCAAAGAAATTCCAGCCGCCGCGGCCGGGATCGAACCCGCGTCTTTCGGGTCAGCAGCCGAGCACCATAGCCACTGAGCCATCGCGGCGGCAAAGGGTTAAAGTGCCCTTGAAATACTTTTAAAAACGATTTGCTATGCATTTCGACGTTAAAGCGCCTTACTCCGTGAATCTCATTCAACTAGAATTGTTCTAATGCGTTGTGCAGAAGCAGAGTAGCCGGGAATCCAAATTTCCCCTACGCCTTCTTCGCCGCTTTCCTTCTCACGCGGGTTCGATCGCGTCCGCGGCGGTTGAATTTCTTTGGAGGAGAAATTCTAGAGGCCCGTGTACTGTGCGATGTCAGGGCACGTTAAAGAACCCCTGGTGGTCGAAATGTCCGGAGCCCTTCACTACGGCGTCCCTCATAGCCTGAGTCGCTATGGTAGGTTAAACCCCATAAAACCAAACAAAGCTTTCCTCCTCCAATCGTGATTCCTTGCACGTTCGAAGCTAAGCTGCTGTAGCTTCGCCTAGATAGGTGCCACGCAAGAACCAATCCAAATACCATTGCGTTGACCATTTTGCGCTGCATTCTTTTGTTTTCTGGAATTTATGGTAACTTAGTGCACTTTCTGGATGCGAGATAATTCTCAAAGTTTTTATATACGTGGACGATAATTAGGTTCTCCTCAATGATCTACTCGATTTCATACCCACGTTTTCCATAGCAGAGATTTTTTTCGTTCTACAACATGACAGGGTTATGATTTATACCCATGAATTACCGTACCATAAGAGGTCTAGGTTTTCACATACTGACCTGAATCTGATACGAGATCACGTTTTCTGATGTGGCTGCCGCGAGTTCGAAGAGACCTGCCGCCCTCTTCACCGTCATGCGTGGAGGGGGCCATTGTTATCATCTATTGGGAAGGCGCTTTAACACAGTCTTTTCCTTACACATGGTGCACGACAGCCTCGGTAATCACGTTGACATTGAGCAGGTTGAAGCGACCTAAAAGAATGAAAAATTATAGCCTCTGCCTGCCCCACGTGCGAACAACAGGCTTAAACCAATTGTAAAATACAAGAAGAAGCCCAAGGGCAATTTTAAGTTTTGCCACTCAAAAGTGAAAAAATAAAACAAAGGAGAGATTGGGAAGCTACTCTAGGGACCCACAGCCGGGGTAGGGGGCCCGGGGAGGCTCCCCTGATCTCCCCTGGGAGTAGCGGTAAGGATGGGCTATAAGGTTGGGACGTATGGTCGTCAGGAAACGGGTGATGGGAATTTGGACGGGAATGGGGACAGCGAGTGTCTTGATCTGATCCTTTTATTTTTCCTGCCTTCATTACTGGCCTGCCTGACCTTGACAGGGAGAGCGCCAAGATTGCTCAGTGGTGCGGCCCCTACTGGCGGGATGCCCGACCATCCACCAAAGGCAACGGGCTCCGACAGCCGGACAGGAGAATTTAACACGAGGTTAGCTATTTGGGGTCCCATAGCAGGATGAAAGCTGGATTGCATACTACGATTGTGTCGGAGAGGCTTGTGCACAAATTGAAGGCTTGACCGTGCAAGGAAGATGGCCATTAAAAAAATTGAGGCTGGCATTTTCTGCCTGTGCTGATAGCGTTTCCCACAATTTGAAGAATGTGGCGAATCAGTTCTGTGTGCAAATGGTGATTTCTGCCCCGTGCAAGACGGCCGCATTACATCCGCGGGTGATGTCCGGACGGAAGAGGGTTCCGGACTGCGTGAAACATCATGGCCCTCCGCACATCGAGTGTTCAGCTGGAGTTCTATTTGAATTCCGCCTAACCTGTGGGAAAATGCACATCGTCCACACGGGCCGTTTTATACATTAACGGCTAAGAGAACACCATCTCTTGATGGGAAAAAAAGCAGGGCCTAATTTGCTCCTCCATTGCAGCGCCTGCCATAAGGCCGCGCGTAAAAAAGCCAGGCCAGCCTTTGTTGACTTGGCGAAAAAAAAAATATTGAGAAGATGAAACCTTGACGAGGCTTTTTTCATGACGAAGGAAGAAAACGATTACGTAAGCGATTCATATATCACCTTGTTTAACCCCGTTTAAGTCGCGATTTCGCAGGTATAAAGTTATAAAATGCGTGTACTGCCGAATAAAATTTCGAGTCTGTGCCTGTCCCATTCACTCCTCGTCTCGGCGCGGTGGGTGAGTGGTTAAGGCGCCCAGCTGGTGAGCTGGAGGACCCTCGTGTAATTCCGGCCGCGGAGGCCGCGTTTAGACGGAGGCGGAATGCAAAAGCCGCCCGTGTTCGGTCAAAGTTCATCCAGAGCATGTTTGTTTTGCGCTGCTCCCAAACATCGCGAAGTTGACGGACCGCGTGAAGAAGCGACAGCGCAACTGCAAACCATCGCTTCTCGCCCACAGTAAAATGGCCGCCACTGGCTTATCCTCCCACTGGCATGCATAGCAGGTTGCTTTCCGTTTTAAGATAAAAGCTTTACTAGCCCCATTACGAGAAAATCCGACGCCATGTGTTGTTGTGTGCTCGCAGATGACACCGAAAACCCTAGCGACGACATATACATTTGGTTCGTCTTATATACCCCCCCCCCCCCCCCCCTTTGGCTTACCTCAATGCAGGGCCAGCATTCCAGACTACATTCGTACCAAAATTATGAAGCAATCGTTTGCAGCAAAGCGTTCAAGGTGATGACGTGTGATTTCTGGCTGCATATATTTTATATGTGCTGTTAAGTTGGAGGCTAGCTTGCGACAGACATTCTAACCGATGACATATGCATTTTCAATTTGATGCCTTCCGTGGCTTTCGTATCAAAATTGTGATGCAACCACTTCTCGTACAGCGTTCCGGATGGTGTCATACGCGCGCGCGTGTGTGTGGGTGTTGTCACACTTCGAAAAAAAAAAAAAACAGATCGATCGCCTGAAATAATCAATAATCTCAGTTCGCAAACCGCAGCAAAACGTCCACGTCTTGCGTCCACGACATGATTTCGCATTCCAGCACGTAAGCAGTCTTAAGTGCCTGTACCAAATATTTTTTTTTTTATCTGGCTCCGGTGGCAGCTCGAAGATAGCGCCACCTGCCCCACGCCTACCGCAGCAGCCGCCTTCGGACACACTGTGGGAGGATATGCGCAAGATGCTTTCCCCTGGCCTCCGACTGCGGCTTTTGTGGCATGATTTCACTGCGCCGGTGTGCAAATTACTTCGATAAAGATGTTCTAAGAATGCGCAAAAAAGATTTAAGAATTTCCCGTCTCAGCTGTCAGTCCTCAAATAGAAAGCGCGCTTTGCATGTCAGTACCGCCGTGAAACCCGTGGGAACGTGGTGACTTCTGAAGTCAGGTTGAGTCACTCGGAGAAACCTCCACTGACTCTGAAATCAGCCGGTTGCAAGCGCTCTCTGTGAAAAAGCGGTATCGAAGGCCCGTTGGTATGTGTAAACTACATAAGCGGATCGCACTGCGGTGAAAACAACGATCGTGGTCGCACGTACTCAGGAACCCAACTGAGAAGCCTGTTAGCCGTCGTCCCGCGCTCGTAGCCTCCACTACACTGCGAACAACTTGTGAGGCTGAGTTATAAGGCAGCGTCGAGCTGTACTTGTTCTTGTTCGAAGGCTCCAGCCGTTCGTTTTTTACGTGCCTAGTATCACTCTACGTCCCTCGCGGCATCAGTGCTTGACGGATCGTATATCACTCGTAGCAACAGAGCCTCTGAGGTGCAGTGGCATTCGAGCGCTCTCCTGCAGCCTTAGCGACGCGTTCGGCCGCCTTCTCACCTTCTTGTGCGTGAGGCTGCATAAAGCTTCCATTGGCAACTTGAGGCTGCGATGAGTGCGTAAGTGTACTTAAAGACATAACAAGCTTCAAACACGTATTGTGACACCAAAGTGAACAAAGCAGGGGAATTCCATGGTGCCTGCCAACATTTCGACAAGAGGACTTGTTTTCGTCCAAAGTCATTTTTCGACAACATTTCGACAAGCCCTCTTGTCGACATATTGGCAAGCACCCTGACGCTTCCTCTTCCCTTGTTCACTTTGTGATTATCAAGAACTGCCTGCCTACCTTGTCTCTACCATGTACTGACACCAGTTACTTGTAAACCTATTGATTGTTTCGACTCGGCCAACGTGTGCTCGCTTTGTGTCCAAAAAGAAGAGTAGACAAAAACAAAGCGTTTGAGGCCGAGTGGCCTGAGGCTTCGGGAAACTAAACTACGCTGTTCGCACTGACGCTAGTTTGAATTCCACTCGGCGCTGTGGCATGAGTGCTTTTTTTTTCCCCCGTACAGCATTCGGACGGAAAATTTTGGATCCTTTCGGAAAGTTTCGGCGCCGGCTTAGGAACGACGCTCGCCAGAGTTTTCCAGTAAAGGGAAGTAAAAGCATTTCTTGCTTTAAAAGACGAAGGGATAGAGAAGCAAGCTTTGGCCTGTGACTGCAGCGCGTGTTGCGCATGGATATTGCCACGTATCATTGTAGTGTTCAGGCAGCTTGCTGAGAAAACGCGCTGCTGGCGGTCATACTGGCGGGCTCGGGCATCAAGAGTTTTTTCCATCGTGGATGCCTCTTCTACAAATTCCGCGACAGTTTTCGGTGGGTTGCGGACGAGGCCGGCAAAGAGCTGCTCTGTAACTCCTCGCATGAGCAGCTTTGCTTTTTCTTCTTCCTTCATGTTTGCGTCGGTACGCCGGAAGAGACGCTTTATTTCCTCAGTGTACACAGCAACGGTCTCGTTTGGGTGTTGTATGCGAGACTGTAGCAGCTGCTGGGCTCTCTCCTTTCGCACGACGTTCGTGAAGGTCTTTAGAAGCTGCTCCTTGAAGGTTTCCCAGTTCGTGAGGTTAGCTTCCTCATTCTCAAACCAGACTTTTGCTGGTCCCTCCAAGGCGAAGAACACGTACCTAAGTTTCGTGGCATCGTCCCAGTTGTTGAAGATAGCCACACGGTCGAACTGCTCCAGCCATTCTTCGGGGTCGGCGCCAGGCGAAGCGTCGAAGGTTGGTGGCACCCGGGGCTGCTGAAGAATGATTGGAGTCATCGTCTGGGGCAAGCTCATGGTAGATGTTGCTGCTGGCTTTCGCTTCCGGGTAGGGTCCGGCAGAATCCCGAACTCAGGTTCGTCCCCTTGCAGGCGTCGGCTTGCGCGGTGGACTGGACTCAGGTCCTGCGGTAGATGACTCAAAGGGCTGGCGTCACGACTTGTAGGGGGTGTCCGGAACATGGGAGGCTACCCAGCACCTCCACCAGATGTCACGTTGTAGTGACGGCAGTCCAGCGGTCAGGAAGACACCAACCAGTCTTGGAAACGAAGCTCTTTATTTGGGCTGACTTGCGCCCACAAAAGAACTGAATCACTCGGCGGCGGCGTAAGCAACAAACGCGCTCGTCGGTCGTCGAACTACGAATGCCCGCTGCTCGCTGCATCGTTCAATTTAAAGCCGGCAAGGAAACTTCGAGATAACAGGTCGAGATCATCTAGAGTAATCTAGAAACACGTAGATGCAGCTGTTCATGGCTGTGAACAATCGAGATAAGTCCGGTCGCTTCTCGCGTCACGAACAAAAATGATAACACCCCTTTTCTGCGGCCTTGCGCGAACGAGCGAACACTACAATGATACGTGGCAATATTTAGCCGCAAAAATGCATGACAGTGGGATTTAACTACTAGCGAGTTAATTTACGCTCTCCAAAAAGTCTTACAGGACCCATTTAAATGGGACTTAATTTTTTTATCTGCATGCTAGTTTATTATTTTATAAAGCGGGGGTTTATTTTAAGCAACAGGAACGGCGAAAGCAGCGGCGAAAACAACCCGAGACGTTCAGGTCGAGCACCGAAAAACACGCAGAGATAGCGATGCTGCTGAAGCACATGTTCATCTTCGTCTTTGTTAAGCATGTTCGTCTTCTTCTTTACAATTTCGTCGGTAAACTACACAAGTGCAGTGAATTGGGTTTGTTGGTCAACGTTCATATTTAAAACAGCTCGGAGGACGCGACGCAAGGGAAGAGACGCCACGAGCGCTCGGGATGTCATCTTCCTTGTGTGCCGTACTGCGCGCTTTTTTAAATACGAATGTTCCGAATGTGTCGTAATTTTTTGTTTGATATTCGCCTAGCCGTCTTACAAAGCTGGAAACAATGGTGTACGAAGGCATAAGGAAAGGAAAAAATAAACGTTTTTCTTCTCGCGTGTGAAGAAGTAGAAACTTTTCTTTCTTACGTGTTTTGGTTTTCTGCGTGAAATCAACATTTTATTTGAATTAAATCCTTCTTCGGCGTGATGATATATGAGCTCAGTAAACTGTGGATCATGCCATGTACAAGTGCTGATTTCACAGAGAGTCACAGTCGAGTTGCGCACTCATAAATGACGAACACAGGAAAGACGAAGTAGACGGAAAGCTTTCGTCAACTTCGTCTTTCCTGTGTTCGTCATTTATGCCTGCGCAACTCCTTCTTAACAATAGCCATGCACCGGCTAGCCCCGCAAGAAGTTATTCTAAAGAGCGCTGTAATCGCCTTTTTATCTTACTCGACAAATCACTTGCTAGTAGAACTACGGAAGAGCGCCTCAAATGGGATAATGTAGTGAACCGTGCTGTTTTTATGGGTGCTAATTGTATTCAATAGAATACCTGCTCCGCGAGCTAAAACAGCTACGTTGGATGTTTAAGGGAGGCGTAGCGCGAAAAAAAGACAAGGACGAGAGAGACACAAGACACAGGACCAGCGCTAACTTAAACTGAAAAATATAAATCGAATTTCCGAGCTCGAGGAACCAAACGCGAACGCCCAGCAACAACTGATTAGATGAAGCGGAAAGATAAACCTGACCTAGCACGACTAGAACACGACCGAATCACCATGACGAGAGCTGGACAGCCCCGTGACAAACCTACGAGCGGTGACGCGAAAGCGACTACTTAAAATTTAGAAAGATGGATTCCTTTCGAAGCAGAACTACCGACGTTTCACTGATGCACTTATCTCTTCCCAGCTTATGAATGAATGAAGCCTCAAAAACCTCCCTTTATAGCTGTTCTCGAGAGCGACCAAGAACTTTAGTTTTCCCGAAAAGCGGATGACAACCGCAACTGGAGCAATGCTTAGGCAGATTCTTACTTCTGTCTGATCTGATGGACCTAGCATGTTCTCTTAGGCGATCATTGAGGCAACGACCGCTTTGCCCTATATAAACACGGCCACAGCTTAAAGGGATCACGTACACAACACCTACTTTGCACTCAACAAACTTAGTAACATGATTAACACTGCAAGCCGGCTTCTGTCCCTGTCTTTTTTTCGCGCTACGCCTCCCTTAAACATGATTTACCAACTGGCCCAGAACACCACTATGCTCAAGCTACGTTGGAGGCGCTCAAGGGTTTAGCATCCGCAAGTGGCAGTCATTCTGAACGAAAACTGGAAAGAATACAGTCAAACCATTTGTCTTTGTTACAACTTCTGAATAAACAATTTCAGAGAGCGGGCAAGCTTTCCGAACTTCAAAAGACTCCCTCTTCGGCAAAAACCAAGTATATTCCCTAAATTCAGTCCCATACTTGGCTGAACTACAACGCTTCCACACAAAAATTTCCATCAAGTTTCATGCTGGTCTTATTGCACAGAGAACTGCATAAAAGCCAGGTACATGCACCACACAGCAAAGCAAACACGTTCACCCAACTGCCCTACATTTGAGTCCCACGCCCTGCGTGCCGGTGCTTCAGCGAGTGCTTTGGCCCATGCTGTTCACTCGAAAAACTAATTAGTTTGCCGCCTCCATGCTAGACGGATAACGTTAAGCGTTGAGTCAATAAGAGAATAACAAGTGCATTGAACCAGGCACCGCGACTGAACTGTTCACTCCTCCAGGCATCCCATTGTATGACTTCGCCAACATTTGCTTCCGATGAATGGCTTGTCTCTGTACAGTCATTCAAGATAATTTTCTTTCTTGTTCCAGCGCGAGCACTCTAGAGCGCGTACTGTCGAAAAGTGGTCGAAGGTCGTTATCGCGAGTTGTAGCTTAAAAAAAAAAAAAACTGATGTTGCACCAAAGGAATATTCTTGTATTACGCGTGATTTCATAGATACCTAACATTTCATAGATACCGCATCATTGTATTCTCTCAATTTGTTTCGTCACTAGTGCTGTAACCAACGCTTCTGGGCCACAATGGCTATGAAGAACGAGAAAAATACCATGGTGACGTTTAGGTTACCTGCCAAGTGCGATGTTATAGCATTAGATTTCACGTTTGCCGCAGCTTTTGTTGCTGCTTCTGAGTATCTTTGTGTCAGTTTATTTGCAATTGTTGGTCCGCCAACCCACATGTTCAGACTGAGAGCTCAGTAGCAAATATCCACTATGCTGTGACGGTGCCAACATTTGCAATGTCCTGTTCTTTTTCCGATTTTTGATTTCGGTTCTTAATCTTGGTTGCTGTCTTGGATCTAGGTTGCTCACAAGTTGGTGGGCAAACTATGATGACGTCACAAGGTCACGTTACCTCTCGGATCAATCATTATTTTACTGCCACCTGCCGCGGTGGGCAGGTTGCTCACAATGCAATGGCCAGATTGCCACCTGCCACTGTAGACAGATTGTGATTATGAGAAAGAAGAGAAGGTGGAGGAGGAAGACCACGACGGCTCGCGCCGATTGTTTTAACTTATCCGTAGCCTAGTTTAGCCAGTGCTTTCATATCTTCCTGTTAAATTATTTTCAATATTCGCACGGCCAGTTGAGAATATAATTAAGTGGACCCATTTGTTTTCTCGTCACTTTTAAATTTTCGTGTTTTTCTTTAAAGGTAGCTTTTTTTTTCTTAAGGGAAAGAAGTGAAAGAAGGACCATTAAAAGGGATGGCTTTTGCAATGCTCGTTGTGCGCCTAAGTAAATGCCTTCTGGAGGCACCGGTGATAGTAATGAGTTCCTGTACTGTGCGCAAACAATCCAATTTTTCAAGGTGCTTTGTATTGCGACGCACAAAGAGAATATTTCACCACATTTATGCACAGTGTTACCCGCATAGCGCGCAGTGGCCAGTCAGAATTCTTAAGTAAACGCGCCGAGGCTCTTTATATGATATTGAACCGCTTATCCATTTTAACACTGACGCAAGTTTTGGAATGCGCTCGAGTTTTGGAACGAATTCGAGTGCGGGAAAAAAAAAAGAACGATATCTGGTTAGCTTAGGTGTATTCTAGCGAATTTAGCCGTGCAAAAGGTCAAGAAAGGAAATATTAGTTGAAAATAAAAATAGCTGTAATCATTTTTATGGCATTTTACGTAACTCTTTCATCAACACACTCCGTTTCTTTCGCGCCCAGCGAAAGATCTTTGTTTTCACAATGCTTGTAAGGGCATGGAAGTCGTTGTTAAGAGGTTAGCGCGTAGCGAGCTGGTGAATCACGGTGGCTATGAAAGTATCACGAGTGTACTGTTTTCCAATGCTGAAACACTTGGCGGTTTTCATCGCCATGAACTGGAATCTACTGATGAATTCTGCGAGAATGAACCTTGCTTACTCGTCTTCAACGTCCGAACGCCGTACAGCTTCCATGGCAGGCCCACAATGCAAGAACTCAAGCAGAAACCTTTGTAGAAATTTCAATAAAGTGAATACAGTATTTATTTTTTCAGCCCAAAATTTTCGAACATGCGTCTTAAATCAGCTTCGAAGACAACTAATACTAACGGCTCATCCGTTTTATCAAGTTTTCGTAACGAACATTGAAGTCTTCAGAGATTTGGGATGCTCTTTAAAAATGCTTATCAGATTTGGGTTTTCAGCTTTTTCATTTAGTTAACGCTGCTTTCCACACCGTAGCCGGAGTTTTTAATGAACGAAATATTTACTCGCCTGCGACTTCAAACTCTGAATTATAACTTTGGAATCACTTCATGAGCTTAATATTCACGTTAAACTCTTGAAGCGACGTTTAATGGTACGGCATGGCATTGAATGGCCAATTCATGCCATCAGGTTATGATTTGAACGTCGTGGATAGTCATCATCATCAGCTTGATTACGTCCACTGCAGAGCAAGGGCCTCTCTCATACCTCTCCAATCAATCCTGTCCTTTGCCAGCTGTGCGCGGCCACCGTATCCCCGCTAACTTCTTAATCTCATCCGCCCACCAAACTTTCTGCCGCCCTCTGCTACGTTTGCCTTTCCTTGGAATTCACTCCGTTACCGTCAATGATCCTTCGCATTACATACCTTGCCCAAGCCCATTCCTTCCTTTTGATTTCGACTAGAATGTAATTAACCCGGGTTTGTTCCCTCATCCACTCTGCCTGCTTGCGGTCTCTTAACGTTACACCTATAATTTTTATTTCCACAGCTTGCTGCGTTGCCCTTAACTTAAGCTGAACTCTTTTCATTACTCTTCACATTTCTGCCCCATAGGTGAGTACTGGTAGGGCACAGGAGTTGCATACTTTTCTCTTGAGAGTGAGTGAGTGAGTGAGTGAAAACTTTATTGGATCTTTCAAGGGTTTCGCGGTTGTGAAGTCTCCGTCGTCTTCTCTGGCGCTGGCGACTTGAGGCTTCTCGTCAGCAAGGGTGGGCCCCTATTCCAAGGCTCCACTGGGTCGTGCTGCATCAGTCGCGTGCTGCACTAAAGCCCTTTGGGTCGCGAGCTCGCCGCTGGTGAGCCGACTCTCCCATTGCTCCGCACTCGGGTGTTCGTGTTGGTGGAATGCTTTGTTGCGTTCGCATTCCCACGTGATATGATAAAGTGTAGGTGTGGCATCGCACCAAGGGCAGGTGGCTCTGTATTGTGTCGGGAACATCCTATTAAGTATGTGAACAAGGGAGGGGAAAACCTCAGGTTGCTAGAGCCCTTCCCTTCCCCTTTCCCCTCCCTTGTTCATTTTGTGATCGCCAAGGACCATCTACCGCACCCTCTCTCTACTATTAAGTATGTGTAGGTTAGGAAAGGAGTTGGTCGATATTAGTTAACTGCCATTCATGATCTGTGACAACCTGCCATGTGCGCTCCACTCTATTCGTATTCCTCTAATTATTTCACTCTCGTGAAACAACAATTTCCAAAAGAAGCATGAAACAACGATTTCCAAATGTACGTTCTCTTCAAAAGCGCAAATCAGCGAACCTGAACTTCTGCGAGACTTCTCGGGACTGGCTAGCTGATTACTACAAGGGATTCGAACTGCGCTAAGGCGAACCGGGACAGCGAAAGAAACTCGCGCGACACAGACAGGCGCAGGCAGTCAGGGCAGAATTTTGCGAGCGCGCTAAAGTAAAACGAACTCACATGATTATGGCTGTTTGCCATTGCAAAGACATTCGCGGGAAGAAGTTATTCTCAAGAATTTCTTCTTACTAGTGTGATTAAACGCACCGAACCCTACTCTCTGAACGTGAAGGATATGTCTGAAAAAAACTTTTTCCTTCCAGTAGCGTCTAGGTAGGTGACTAGATGTTGACAAGTATTACCACGGCGGCGTATTAACACCGTGCCCACGACTACGTTGATCTCTAGAGAAAGTTGGGATACCTTGTTAAGTTTCACCAAGAAAAAAAAAACTTCAAAACTGTACCTGAATCGTGCTCCGTATACTCTGTGCGCGAGTGTATATGCACTTAACTTCGCATAAATTTCATCGGTGTCAAAATCCTCATGCCCGCGGACGAGGAAGGAACTTTAGCCCACCGCCGCTTTCATGGTGCTGTCCTAATTGCATTAACTATACGTCTTTTCCGACGTATACGACCTTTTTAGCACTGCGCCTCCAGCGATGTCTTGTTATGGCGCTAATGTGTCAGCGTTGATGCGCTTACGTCAGTTTATTCTTCTGGACTATATGAACGGGCAGGCTGTCGCGCTTCCGAACCCCGCGCAAATGTCGGTGCGAAACACGCTTTCTGAAGATTTGTTACCGCCAGTGAGTGCGTGGCGTGTGTTCGTCACGTAACGTGGACTGAATTCAAGGTTCGCTTTGACGAGAAAACTTCGGGTAACGGGCTACTTGCGATACGATTGCAGAAAGAAACTTAATATATGTAAATATTCCTATATTTATTTCGTATGACGAATGGCAGGCACATCCCTCCTTTTGTTAATTTTCCACCACGCTTATTCCCCCTCCTTCGGTCATGAGCCTATCCGCCCTTTCTCCCCTCGCCTCACGTGCGTCTACATTCACTTCGAATGTGTCCGTCTATCTTTCTTTTAAAGCCCCCTTTGTGCACAGTTGAATCCTACAATACGCGTGCAAGGGAGCGCTGTGCCAACATTCTTTACAAAGACCGGGCCCCGGTTGAACGTCGAATAAATGCATTAAGTGGTATATTGTGATTCCTTGAACTATATATATATGAAAGAAGCCAACAGCCACAGACACCAAGGGGCACAGGGGATATTTAATCGATTTATTTATTTTGTGGTGTTGATCAATTTAGAATATTAGTGATGTTATCGCTTAAAGCTAATTGATTAGAAAAGCAGAAGAAAAAACAACCACTGCCGCCGGTGGGATCCGAACCCACGACCTCCGAATTACGCGTCCGGTGCTCTACCTCTGAGCTACAGCGACGGCTGTCAAATCCTCTGCTTTCGGGGGTATTTATGTTTACAAGTAACCTAACCTTGAGAGTGTTCGTCAGCGCCACCCACGTTCATAAGCGGCGGACTTAGAACGTCCTGAGTTACCGCAGGTGTGACGTAGAACGCCATCGAACGGAGAGGGTGGAAGCTGTGTGAAAACCCTCTTATCCGGCGGCAGTGGTTGTTTTTTCTTCTGCTTTTCTAATCAATTAGCTTTAAGCGATAACATCACTAATATTCTAAATTGATCAACACCGCAAAATAAATAAATCGATTAAATATCCCCTGTGCCCCTTGGTGTCTGTGGCTGTTGGCTTCTTTCATGTTTATAACGATCCCCTCATCCCCTTCCCTTGTTTGCTATATATATATATATATATATATATATATATATATATATATATATATATATATATGCGCGTGTGTGTGAAAGAATCCAAGAGCCACCTTGTTGCTCGAACTCTCCATTTGACTGTTGTTTTGGTTGGGTCGGACACCTCAGCCTCGGTGTAACCTCTGCCTTGAAAAAGGTCAGGCTCTGTCCGAAACGCCGAATAAATACGTTAACTCTTTCACTGTTGTGTATTTCGATGTTTGGCGACTTCAGTGTTGTATATATAAAAAAAAACTAATAACCCAGATTTCTTAGCCGCGTTCGTCACAATCGGATTCTTATTTCTGGCACATCCGAGTCCAGCTTGCGTGTTTTCTGGCAGGCTGTGTCCGGTTTAAGGGGAGTCGAGCTCGCACGGAGCATTTTTTGGCTTGTCAACGTATGACAGAGCGAGCACTAAATATTTGTTAGCATTTCCTAAAAAAAAATGTGTAAGAAAATGCATAAAAGATTAAAGACTAACGATTGTTGACTTCCTCACTCAGCTAACCAACTAGTACATGTGAAGTCACTGCTTATAATATGGGTGTCCTCCTTTTGTAAAGTACTGCGTAACTTAACTGACTACTTCGATAAGTAATAAACTACTGATGTTGCCAACAAATTTTCTCGTTGTGTGATGATTGCCTAGAGATTTCTTGTGGGGTGATGACTTCTTCGTGGGGTAATGAATGTGCCTAGGTAATTAAGTACTCTCGGACATATCGCCCTCCTTCAGCGCAGAGAAGTGACTGCGACAACTGAGCGCCCCCTATTCACACTGCCATTGCCTCTCCCCCGTCCCCGCTTCCACGCATGAATCCCTTTGTTAGTGTGGACCCATGACAACAGGTGGCGCTGCATTATCAGGGCTTCCGCTTCCCAGTCCGGTTGTATGACACGTCCATCTGCAGGGTTTCTGATATACTCAACTGGATGGAAAAGTGGTGTCCTGACATCCTATCCACCACTCGATTGCCCGAAAGTGGGTATTTACCATTTGGCTTTGCTATTGTTCGGCCAAAAAGTGAATTCAGTGGTAACATACGGAATTTTTCAAGGCAAACCCCGAAGAAATGCGCTCCTAATTTTCTTGTGAGCTGGAGACGAAACAATAAATCTTTAATTAAAAAATATATATATATCTGCAGAGAGCAGAGAGCTGTAGCCCTGTAGCCCTACTCTAACTCAACTGTGCAGCTATCTCGCTAACAGAACTCAGTTAGTTCAAACAGTTAATCAAGGAATTGCACAAGGATCTCTTTTAGGACCTCTTTTGTTTTTGATTTGCAATAATGATTTGCCTACAACTCTGACTACATACTTTACATAGATGACATTACTATATTTTCTTGTAGTAATAGCCTAGGTGACCTGACTTCGAAAATCAATTAAATTTACAAGACAGGTTCCAGAAATATCTTTTGCAAATAAATGCAAATAAATATAACTTAAAGATATTTCATTCCCAACAGAAGCGACTGGATGCCGTTCCTCTTGGGTGCCTAGAAAACCACATCACCCTTCCATCTCATTCTGTGACGTTCCTTGGCTTGTCATTTGATTCCCGTATGAAATTCAACTTGCATACTAAGTCAATAAGCAAACAAGTTTCATTTGGCGTAAGGGCACTAATAAGAACACGGTATTATTTTCACCAAAACAATTTTCGCTCACTCTATTAGGCATTCTTGCATGCTCATCTTAATTACTGTTCATTATCACGGGGCACACATAACATAGCCATCTGTCATCTCTCTGGCACTTCCAAAAACAATCTTTCGAATAATCACCTTTAGATGATCCACAGCTCTCAGTGCACCGATTTACCACTGACTTAATATTTTGCCGGTCATTTGTGCACTGCAACTGAAATTCTCGATTAGTCATTTCTTGTGCCCGTCATAAAAGCATCAACATCCCTAAAGTTTCCAAATCTTGCTTGTCGAATGCCAATGATACTAGATTTTCTGAACAACGTAATCTCCTACTTCCAAAAATCAAAAGAAATTACGTCAGACGGACGAATTTATTGTCCGCCATTACTGTTTGGAATTCGCTACCCACATTCATCAGATCATCCCATTTAGAGCATTCATTTTACAATAGCTTAAAAAAAGACGTGTTTGCTAATACCTAGAGTTGTCATATCTCTAAGTCCTGTTTATAATATGTGGTATATATTGCTCTTGTCGTTGTATATAACAGTGTTCTCTCTTTCACCTTGTTTTAAAGTGCCTTATTTTTAATATTCAGCATACTTCAACGATATTGCTTAGTTGTCGCACCTGAACATATTTGTATACATACTCTTTTGCCATACTGGTATGCATTTAAAAATTGCACTTAATAACTGGAGGCCCCTCTGATACTTTTTACTTTGGGCGCTGCTTCTGTACTAATGATTTTTATGTATTTCATAGCTGTACTTATTCGATAAATAAATCTGAGACCTGTAAAATGCTAGAAAGTAAGGGCAATCCAAGCTGTATCTAAGAAAAGAAACATCCCTGAAAAGAACAAAGGTATCAACATATTTGCACCAACCCGCACCCAGTTACGACGTGGATGCTGTCAAAAAGCACACCGGGCTAATGGCTTATTTGAGTGCAAGGTGATCTTTTCTGACATTCTGTCCTGGCGGCTAAGGGTGTTTCTTTTTCTGGTTGAATGCAAGGCCTGTGTTCTACAATAATTTCTTTTCTCGGTGTCTAAACATTTGCCGAGGCGACGCTCGCAGCCGAACCTCTTTCGCTGCAGCCTAGCTCAAAATGAAAAACCGCCTGCGGGCTTTAGCCGCCGCGGTGGCTCAGCGGCTATAGTGCTTGGCTGCTGACCCAAAAGACGCGGGTTCGATCCCGACCGCGGCGGCTAGAATTTCTTTGGAGGAGAAATTCTAGAGGCCCGTGTACTGTGCGATGTCAGTGCACGTTAAAGAACCCCAGGTGGTCGAAATTTCCGGAGCCCTCCACTACGGCGTCTCTCATGGCCTTAGTCGCTTTGGGACGTTAAACCCCATAAACCAAACCAGCCTGCGGGCTTTTGCATGTTTCCTGTCATTCTGGTTGCAATAATACTTCGTAATCACAAAGTTGGAAGTGACAACATGCCCTCAAGTCACTTGAATTGCGACATCAAGTTAAGGGCGACAACATCCCATTATGTGATCCTAATTACATCGTCAGGCTGTGCAAGGCCAGGAACGTTTAAAACGCACCCAACTTTTTCAAAACCCGCTTTTCAAAAGACACCACTGTAAGTTGCTGCGCATAACAAATCACGTTTGGCACGAGTACACAAGTCGACGCTTCTGTTAAAAGGTGATTTTTCAACAACTACAAAAAAAAAAGCGTTCAAAGGAAGCTCATTTGCGCTCGTTGCTCGGTGGCATCCCGCACGTGTCTCTGGAACGAGCTTCAGCAAAAGGATGACTTGCTTAGCTGGGTATTCACAGCCGTACCGTGCTGTATTCTCTCTCTCAGTTTGTGTGGATGGCATAGTTTTCTGGATCCCGCGTTTTCTTTTTAATTTTTGTCGCCCTCGTTGGAACTGAATGTACGTCATCCCACGTGTAGCATACAAAAGCAAATAAGACCTGCGGAGACGAGAAACCGGAATGAATGCGTTTCGACTGGGAGCAGTAATTATTTTCTTAAACATCGGTGTTTGAGTAAACCGGTTAAATTTTATTGCAAGCTACAGTCGTAGCCAGGTCCTTCGACGCAGGAAATGCTGCAAACAATAATGGAAGATCTTAAACAGCTGAAACAAAATACAAGCTCTACTAACACGAGACTGTCTGCTATCGAAAAGAAGCTAGACGATATTTCCTCAACGGTTACTGACTACACCTCTAAAGTAGAATCACTGGAAAAAACTGTCGACAGTCTACTTATGAAAGTAGACGACCTAGAGAATAGAAGCAGGCGGAACAACCTAATTGTGTTTGGCGTTAAGGAAACCGAGGACGAAACACCCCAAGACCTTGAGAACATGGTCTGCAAGGATGTTCTTCTGGACCGGTTGAAAATTTCGGATGTGGCTATTGAGCGTATCCACAGAATAGGGAAGCCAGCTGAGGACAAATGCAGACCAGTTATCTTTAAGCTAGTTGACGGGAGGGTCAAAGAGAGAATTCTCAAAAGCTGTAGAAATCTGAAAAACTCAGGCTATAGTATATCCGAGGACTTCTCCCCTCGCGTTCAGTCAATACGAAAGAAGCTCTGGGAAAGTGCGAAAGAGGAAAGGTTGAAAGAAGAGAAGGTCATGCTCAAGTTTGACAAAATTAAAATAAACGGCAAACTGTATCGATGGGACGACGCCCGCAATGAAAGAGTTCCCTGCGCTCCAAAGTGATGGTCTGTTTCCAAACTCGTGTCCGCACAAAGTAACACACAGAGCTCAGGAGCACTAAGAACACAGACATCCTTGAATTCCTTTTCCGTGCTTAACATTAATGCTAGAAGCATAGTAAATAAATTCGACGAACTTGAAAGCCTCCTCTTCACACACGATCCTGACGCTGCTGTTCTGACAGAAACATGGCTTCATGATGCAATTCCGAATGATGCAGTTATCACATCCGATCAATACGAAATCGTTCGTCGCGACCGCACTTCAAGAGGGGGCGGTGTCGCTATTCTGATAAAGAAAGGCATTGACTATACGCTGATACCGCATCACACCAACACTGAAATGGTTTGGGTTGTTCTCCGTCTTCTTCAGCTTAGTCTTTTAATAGGTGTTATTTATCGACCACCGAATGCTGATACTTCTGTACTGGACAACTTGCACGACTTTTTAAATGAACATACAAAGCGCTATAGCCATGTTATCGTATGCGGCGATTTTAACTTGCCAAACATCAACTGGGATTCTCTGTGCGATCAAACTTTGTGTGCTAACTCGGATGCTTTGCTCAGCATTGCTTTCAACTATAACTTAAACCAGGTTGTTCAGAAACCTACGCGCATTACAGAAAATACCAGTTCTCTTCTTGACCTAGTGTTTATATCGGACCCTGTTAGTCAATTGGGCTTTTCGACAGATGTCTTTCCCGGAATATCAGACCATGAAGCGGTGCTCTTTAAAAGCGAATTGCTGCGACCAGTAATTGTTCATCAGGCAGGAAAAGTGTTTCGCGACTTCAACAATGCTCAGGATGAAAGCGTTCTAGATCAGCTTGAAGTTACGTATGAATCCTTTGCCAAAAAATACACTGATGGGCGTACAAGTGTGAACGACTTGTGGTTAGAATTCAAAAGTACGGTTCATCAATGTATCAACAAGTACGTGCCGCTTAAACATAAGAAGCTGAAAATCGCGTGTCCCTGGATAACACGCGAGATCATACAGTTAAAACGTCGCGTGAAGCGCTTATCAAGGTCAAGCAATAAAGTTGGTGGTGCTTTGCCGGCTCTTCGGGCTGAACTGCGTTCAAAAATAAAATCTTCACGGTACCACTTTTTTAATGTCAAGATGCACAATTTTCTAAAAACTGACCCCCAAAAGTTCTGGAGGCATCTGTCACAGAAAAAAGACCCGGTCAACAAACTTCTCCTTAACAACACAGTTGTTACCGACTCCCTCCGCTTAGCGACTGCCTTCAATGAGCACTTTTCTTCTGTATTCCTGAGTAACAGCAACTCAGTCTCCGAATCTCGAACTAGCCATTTCAATCTGCCAGACCTAATTATTAACGAGGAGGGTATTGTTTCGGCTCTATTGGAGTTGAACACAAAAAAATCCTCTGGACCAGACGATATCCCTAACGCTTTTCTGTACAGATATGCTGAGTGGTGCGCTAAATACCTTTTCATTATTTTTACTGAAAGTCTCAGGACAGGAGAAATTCCAAACGACTGGAAAACAGCAAAGGTGGTACCCATTCACAAATCAGGAGACAAGCTTTGCGTGAAGAATTACAGGCCAATTTCTTTGTTATGTACGTCCAGTAAGGTATTAGAACATTTTATTTTCAAGCACATAAGTTCATTCCTAGAGGGAAGCGTTTTTTTTATTGAAAGCCAGCATGGGTTTCGGCAAGGCTTGTCGACAGTGACGCAGCTTATTCATATTACCAATGAAATTATGATGTCGCTAGACAATAATGGACAGGTAGATTTAATTTTCATTGACTTCGAAAAAGCGTTTGACCGGGTATCGCATGGCAATCTTTTGTTAAAAATAAGGTGGTGGTTAAATAATCGGCAAGTAGTCCAATGGTTAGATTCCTACCTTACACAGCGGCATCAGTTTGTTCAGATATCTGAATCTAATTCCACAAAAGCGCCAGTACTTTCAGGAGTTCCCCAGGGCTCAGTCCTTGGGCCGCTTCTCTTCCTTATTTATTTGAACGACCTGTCCTTCAACTCACGCATACGCTGTCGGTTCTTCGCCGACGACTGTGTTATATACCATAGTATCACATCAGTCGAAGACCAGGCACTCCTTACCGACTACTTAACAGCAGTTTCCAGCTGGTGTTGTACTTGGCAAATGGGTATAAACAGTTCAAAATGTGGAAAAATGACAGTAACACGAAAGAAGCAACCGCTCCAATGCACATACAAAATCAATGGCCTTCCGATCAACTCAGTGACTCAGGTGAAATATCTTGGGGTAACCATGACATCCAACCTGAACTGGAGCGTACACATCCAGTCCATTGTCTCAGCAGCGTCCAAAAAACTTCGGTTTTTAAAGCACCGCCTAAAGCATTGCACGAGCAAAACTAAACTGACAGCATACACATCACTTGTGCGTCCAGTGCTCGAATACGCCGACGCTGTATGGGATCCGCACACAAAAACGGATATAAAAATTCTTGAAGGCGTCCAGAGGAAAGCACTCCGGTTTATTTACCACGCTTATGGTCGGCAGGTCTCGGTATCTGATTTGCTCAACAGATCTGGGCTTCCCACGCTTGAATCCCGTCGAAAGCAGCACCGACTAAAAATGTTGTTCAATATCATACATAATAAAACAAAACTGAATTTTCAGAGTTACATGCAATACAACACAACACGCCCCACCCGTAACAAACACGAACGGACTATCTTGATGCCACGATGCCGAACAAAAGCATATTCTTGTTCCTTCTTTCCACGCACCATTTCCGAATGGAACCGACTGCCAAGCGATATCACCAACCTGGTATCTTCAGAATCTTTTTTGTCTGCTGTTTCGGCTCATGTATCGCAGTAGCGCGTCTAGTACACAGTGTATTTCGATTTCCTTGTTTTTATTCTGTTCACTTAGTCTGTCTGACATCGGATGATTTGCCTGTACTTTTTTGCTTCCCATTGGTCTTATTGAATTTTGTTCTCGTACTGTAATCGCCCTTTGTTGCTGTTATTTGGTTGTTACTACTTTGTAATTTTTTTTTTCTTTGTGCACTCCTGCCTTGACCGCCAAAGGGCAGTCGGCAGTATTTATGAAATAAATAAATAAATAAATAAATAATACTCGTCGTCTTTACTGTGTTATGCCATATCGGATCCAAACCAAAATGCTCATAACAGTCGTTAAACCTCTTTGGTAGCTCTTTGAATTTTATTCTGAGCATATTGTTTGTTTGCTCGTTTGTGTGTGTCTCCCTGTGTGTATTATGCAATATAAAATTCTAAGTAATCATAAGAGATTTCATGCCATTTGGAAGTGATGTTATGATATGATATGTGCTTACGCGATTAACAAATAAATTAGCAGTCAATAAATATGTGCAATTTTTTTTCGAGAAGGGAAGCTTGATGGTCTCCTAGGCCAAAAGCTGCTCAAGCAATTTGACAGAGGACCAAGAGACCACTACATGACAGGGGCAGTCAGGTAGAAGGCACACCTACAAGATATCTGATATCAAATACCAGTAATCAGCAAACAGTAAGGTGACAAACAGTCCGAAACATGGAACCAACACTGGGCATTATAAAAGAAAATAATTGGTTCAAAAATCTCGTAATTAAGTCTTAAAACATTACACACACACAAGACTATATAATGTTTATTTGAGTTCCAAAAACACAGACATGAGCTCTCTTCGATTCAAGGCTACTATGTGCCTGAATTTGATGAGTAACACGGAAGAGTGTGAGCCAAAGATTGGCGTTTGTAAAATGTGCAGGAACGTGCAATTTTCCACACATTAAAATTTCTAGTGGGCATATTAGTGCTTCGGTTCTGTAAACCAGACAATGTGGCTATGTGGTTAGTGGCTGTAGGAGAGGAAAAATAGAATATTTTTAGTAAGCGGAATTCATCAATGAGTTTTAATTTCGAATAACCTAAAAGCATTTATTTGTAGTACCCATGGGTTCCATATTTCCAATATGGCGAATTGTTTGTTTCTAAATCGTGAGAAGTTTATTTAAATTTCCTTTCGCGGTTGTACACCAAACTTAAGTGCAATAAAATAAATTAGTATCGTGCGAAACCCCCGCCACAGAAACTGCTAGAGCAGTATATACATATGAATTTAAAAAACCTAAACGTCCAGAACTTTGAAAACTTTAAAAGGGCGCAAACACAGACGACCACAAAGTACAAGAGACGAGACACAAGCGCCGACTGTCAACTGATTTTTATTGGAGCAAGGGAACACCTTATATACACAGCAGCATACACAAGATAAGAAGTTGCAGAACGCACGTGCGAGCAAGAGACACATATCTCTCTTAAACGCTGAGGTCTGTTTTTTAGATGCGACTAATCTGTTCACCCCTTGAGCGCCTTGCTTGGTTTTTGTATCTTTTTTTCCGCAGTGTCTCTTGCTCGCACGTGCGTTCTGCAACTTTTTATCTTGTGTATGCTGCTGTGTATATAAGGTGTTCCCTTGCTCCAATAAAAATCAGTTGACAGTCGGCGCTTGTGTCTCGTCTCTTGTACTTTGTGGTCGTGTGTGTTTGCGCCCTTTTAAAGTTTTCAAATATGAACCAACTTGCCCAAAAAGAAGTGTTAATGAAGTCCAGAACTTTGCACGAATGTGTAAAGGGAACCTAACTTTACATCCCTCTTACACTAGCTCAGTACGGGAAGTACACTTTTGTTTTCTTTTATTGCATCTACTAAAAATTTATGATTTAACGCTGTTAACGTAGAGGGAGGTACCAATAGCAAGGACCACTACCTACCTAGAAATGCCATGTAGTAAGTAATGACAATCGCAGACAACATCCGCAAACGACCATCAAGTCGCCAAGTGCTCTGTGCCAAAGTGCAGAAAGGTGCGGAAGAATGTGAAAAAAGCAACTAATGTGCATGTCTATAAATACACGAAGAACAATCTTTCATGTATCATGCCGGTTTAAGAAGCCATTATCTTTTTTTTTTTTACTAAAAACAGAGACGATCTAGTATTGACGGCTCGCGGGGTATCCTTCAGCTCCGCCCGATCGTGTGTTAAGTCAAGACAGGATTTGGTAAGTTTTTATTAAAATAAATAATTTGTCAACCTAACATTTAAAACACATTCTTGTAACAGCATTCGAAACAAAGGTGTTTGTTATTGTAGAAACAGAGGTTAGAATGTGGAACAAAAGTTGTTGCTTGTTTTAGTTTTTCTTTCGCAACTTATGCAGCTACTGATTAGTTTTATTTCCACGACCTGTGAAGAATAAATAATGGCATTGTTACACATTTCGTCTCCAACTCTTAAACCGTACTCATCGACGTCAAAGTGAGGTTATTATTTTCCGCTTTGACTCCTGCCAGGCTGGTTTGAACTATTCAAGCAAGGCTACAGTAAAGTGTTTGGCACCTGCCCGTGGAAGTCGTTCAACTTGGGAGCCTCCTGTTTACAGCGTCTAGAACGCACGACCGAGTGTTAACAGCAGCGGAACTCTGAGTCTCCTGACTGCTCAAAAGAACAATTAAAAAGTTCTCCAAATGTGTGAACGACATCCAACTCCCGTTCATCGCAGCCCGGCTGAAGTTTCTGTTTTTGCGGCAAGTCTTGTGTCGTGGTTTTCCTTCGATGCCGCTGAAAGAAAATTTCGGGAAAACAAGTCGTGAAGTGCCCACTCACCGCTTTCCGAAGTTCCACCCAGACGGCCGGTCTGTCTCTCAGGCGTCGTCGAGGTCTTCAGTGAGAGAGAGTAGGGGCAAACGAGCAGCAGCCTGTAGCGCGCGCGCGCGCTCGCCAGCGTCACTCCCGAAATCCGTGCGCGTTTCCCCGAGTCCGTCAGCGGTTGTGCGCGGGCTACGGGCGGCTCGAAGCGCGTCTGCCGGGGTGATGGAGCGCCGCTCAGCGGCACCCGCGGGCATCGGGCGCGCGCGCTAACGCGTGCATTCCCCCCGTCCACCACCGCCACGGGCGAGTAGGCGGCGGGACGTTGACACCCGCCCTTGTCAAATCCGCAGGACGATCGAAAGCGCCAATTGAGAAAAACGAAAGAGTTTTTTTCTGACCCAAATTTTTCACGGAATATGTCAAAAAAATCAATAGACTTCTATGTACCTTAGCCGCCTCGGTGGTTCAGTGGCTATGGTGCTCGGCTGCTTACCCGAAAGACGGCGGTCGCATTTCGATGGAGGCGACATGCTGGAGGATCGTGTACTGTGCGATGTCAGTGCACGTTAAAAAGCCCCTTGTGGTCAAAGATATCCGGAGCGCTCCATTACAGAGTCCCTCAAAGCCTGAGTCGCTTTGGGATTTTAAATCCATAATACCAATTTCTGTGTAGCTTGTTATGAGAACAAATTTTCGTTAGTCCCTCGAAAAACTTCCACACCCAAAGCGATAATACTATAACTGAATAAACTTTTCTTAAATTAAACTGCCAAGTATAAGTTTCGGCACTATTTCTTTCTTTCTCATGCTTTATTTTTTTAATATAATGTGTAAATTAAGAGCTTGTGCTTCAGATGGTATTTGAGCTGTGTTGTGTGTCATGAAATATGAATGCGGTATTCTTCTGTGCTGTCCTTTTTAGTGATTAAATATTACTTTTAAACATAAATGTGTACAGGTAAAGCGAAAAATTATTGTTCGAGATGCATCTGTATTGCACTTTCAGTCTGCACTGCTGTGACCCGCGTCAAAGTGTTCATTGCTTCTGGGGGTAAGAAAGATTGTAAAATAAATGCAAAATTATGAAATTACGATTAATATTTTTTCCTTCCTTCCTTCCTTCCTTCCTTCCTTCCTTCCTTCATTCCTTCCTTCCTTCCTTCCTTCCTTCCTTCCTTCCTTCCTTCCTTCCTTCCTTCCTTCCTTCCTTCCTTCCTTCCTTCCTTCCTTCCTTCCTTCCTTCCTTCCTTCCTTCCTTCCTTCCTTCCTTCCTTCCTTCCTCTCGCTCTTCTTCTCATCTTAATATCTTCCGTACTGTTTTCATTTCTTCTTTAATTTTTGTGTTCTTTCTTTTCATTCTGTATTTGTTTATTCACATCTTTTTTAGGTATTTTCTTTCGCTCCGGTCTTCCTTTTTTCTTCCATTTCTGTTTATCTCTTACTTCATTCTCTTCAGTACTCCTCTAGATTACTTCTTTCAACTCAAACGGGGCACTCATGCGAAGTACATCAAGTTTGGGATGGAAGTTATCAGCGAGTGAAAGATTAGGGCTTGCATAAGCAGCTTTGTCGACCACAAGTGGCGAATCAGGCCAGTTCCGTGAGAAGACTGTCGAATCGTGGTTGTCAGCAACTTTGTCGCAACGCGCTAGAGACATGGACAGTTTTGGCGTAAGACGGTTGCATAGCAAAGCTTCACTTTGTTAGTCGTATACAGTGCTAATATCAAATGTGGAGGCGCATGTCATTTCTCTGCGTGATATAGGTAGCAAGAATGTGTGTAGCCGCACAATCCACCTTTCCTAAATGCCTCTGGTTGTCAACCGAAGCGATCAGATATCGAAAGTGTTTCTTTGTTTTCCACTTGTCCTTTTGCGCAAAAAAATTGTGGAATATCTGGCGACTCAACGCAAGCTTAATTTTAAGGGCAATACGAAAAACCTAAAATCCTTGAAAAAGGCATTTCTCCATGAGTGCTCAGTTCGGCTACTTATGGTTATCATGGTTATGATGGAGAAGGCGATAAAGATGTTGACCCTGACTGTTCGGCGGTGACGCTGTACGCACTAGGGGCCTCTGGGTTGTATTCTATCTCTCACAGCGTTCTGGCTAGATACCGAACGGGAAATTAATTCACAGAAAATAATTAAATGCTTAAACCTTGCAAAAACTGTGGATGAACGACCAAGCTTCGGCAAGTGTAGTAGCGGAGCGGTAATTGTTAAGAGACACGCATGTTGCCAAAAAAAAAAAAATAAAACAGGCAAGAATTTGCAGAAAAATTGTGCTGTCTCCCCGTGCGCGCTAATGAGGTGCACATAACAATGTAGCACTGGTCAGCTGGACATGCCACGCGCGGCCATGCTGTATAAATGCGCACCCGCCGGTAGAGCGCACCGTGATGCAAGGTTTCTTTTTCTATTTTCTGTTTGCATGCTGAGCTGAGTCTGAAGGCTGGAAGGCTCAGCTCACTCTTGTTCAAGATACTGCTCCCCCAAACGTGCTGATTCTGGACAGTTCATCGACCCAGAAAGCTCAACGCAAGCTTGCTGAAACGTTAAAGCGAATATGAATGGATAATTGTTGAGGTTAGAAAAAGCGCTCCAGCGATCACTATTCCCTCACTCGTCCCTACACCATAAAAAAAAATTGAACCCAGCTTCGTTAACACCAACGATATTGGCGATTAGACCTCTGTCCCCTCATCTCATACACTTCAAAGTGCTAGAAAAAAAATAACAGGTCGGTACTACACCCTGCCGCGCCCCCTACCCCGCCCACGTCACTCGGGCAAACCAAATGAGAGGACTCGTCTAGATTCCCCACTCTATGTTGGCGGGGATGCTGTGGCTGCAGCTGGCAAAGGACAGGGTTAATTGGAAAGACACGGGAGAGGCCTTTGCCTTCCAGTGGGCGTAGCCAGGCTGATGACGGTGATGATGTCAGCGGGGTAGGGGTGGCTAGGAACGCGCGGTGAGATGCCGCCTTAGTCGGTTGCAAACGGCATTATTTTTTTAATGATGTTTTAAATTTGACTAAAATTCTCACAGAGACCGTCTTCCACATGTCTAGCTTTACAATATAACCATCAAAATCATTTCAGAGTTCCTTCAAAGAGCCCCATGTGATATAAATCAGTCTGGAAACCTGCATATTGCGTTGTGTTCTACCTCGCTTTGACACACTTTGCTTTGACACACTTGTAAAGGATGGCATCGCTGTGTCTAGCCTAGAGTTGGTCCTGTCAAAATCATGCTTTCATAGCACGCGGTTTAGCTTTCAAGAACAAATAACAAGGATAGTGAACGCAGGGTCTCACAGTCACGTCATAATAAGAACGTGCGACAAGTTTCTGAAGAAAGTATAGCAATCGAGCGCAGTTTTGCGGGAGCAGGAGGGGGTTGGATAGAGAGAAGATAAAAAACCTGGTATGGTTTTGGTGCTGTTTGGCTTGGATGCATTCTGTGTTTTCCTCAATCAACTTTAGTTGCGAGTCAGCGCTCGTCCTGTTTGCTCTTCATCCTCATCTTTAGCGCTGTTTTTTCATTATGACACTTTCGTATAGGAAAAGTTTGTTACAATGTAGAAAACATGAAATTAAGCGTTACGTACACGCAGACAAAAACAGCCTTTAAAATGGTATTTCCGCGTAGTTATATGTCTTATTTACAGAGGCAGGGGTGGTTCGGAGTTGTGGCAGGTGAAATACGGCGGCTGGGCGGGACTCGGCTTACTAAACACGCCCTGATGCGAACACACCTACACCGACGTACACACGTACGCAGAAAAATCTATTAGCAGTCCTTCAGCACGTAGCATGCTTCGGCACCTCAGGTGTTCCCTGCCGGCAAGTAAAACCCTGGTAATCCAATTCCATCTGTACTAGGCACCTTTGTTCAGTCAGGATCCCCCTTTCCAGCTGAAACAAAGACGAACGAAGCCGGTAGCAAAACAACATCGATTCAAAACACGGGGCTACTACACTTGCTTAGCTTGCTATCCCGCCTTGCTCTGATCTCCTTCAGAACCGGTCTGCCTCCGACGTCTTCCATTTGTTGCTGTTTTTATTGTATTTTTAGCCCATACTTCTGCTTGGCGACGCCAGTGTATCCGTTGAATCAAGTCGAACAGAGAGGGTGCTGCTAGATCGACCGAATTGCAATCTCTCTGCCCTCGAAACATTCACACCGAGGGGGATAGGCGAAAGGAGGTGGGGAACGGTTTCCCTTCGGCAGGTGAGTGGCAGGTGAGGAACGGCCTACTTCTAATCCGTCTTATTAGCCTCGCTGCCTGAAGCGCTAATTGGGGCACCATCAGCTCGTCGTCCGCTCTCCGAAGGACAATGTGTCGCCACTGCTTCAGTAGTGCTACCGCAACGGCTCCCCTAAAATTTAAGGGACAAAAAAAAAAGACGGTCCTTCCCTTTAATCCAGCTCGTTACCCGCCGGATGGAGAGCAGAACTTGTTGCGTTTGTATTTTTTCAGGTCTAGCCATTCATTAACTATAGCGGCTTTTTTTATTCTTTATTTTTGTCTTTTCGATGTTTGCCCTACAGGGCAGCGCGCAGAATGATTACCCGGCTCTAATAGTCTCGGTTAACTGTGTCAGATTGGAGGGCGCTGTGATTCGTTGGAGGTGCGAAGTAAACTGTTCCGCACAACTCAGAGCAGAAGAAAAGGAGGGTTCAATACTAGAGTGTTCTGCTCGACACGCAATCTTGCCAAGCAGATTTGGCACACACTCTCTCCGGGCCTATGCTGTGACACGCAGTATTCAAGCGGTTGCCATGTTCTTGCGCGCTTTTGAAAATGTTTCTTTCGACACTCACATAATTCCTCGGAGTCAACAGCCTTATTGACGCCTTTCTATACAATGCACATTCTCTAGAATAGGAAAAACGTTTTCACCTTTCCTCTTCTTACAACTTCTTCGGTGTCGTAACTTTAGCCTTCCAGTGCGCTCCTTGGTCGTTAGTCTTTCGAGTAAAGTGTGCTGCACTTTGGAATGTCTGCCAAGAATAACTCCATACTTCCTGTACACACGCAGTGATGTGCAAAGGGCCACAAGTTTTCGAATAGGGCCTGTATCGCCTGTTTTAGATGCTCGTCATTGGTATTAATTCTCATCAACAGCCGGTTTACGTCAACTGCCGAAAAGAGCCCTCAACTCCTTCGTCCCTTGATCTTTGTCTTCGTAATTCTTATTCACCCTTCTATCAATTGTAGGCCCCTCATGGGACGTCGGGCCTTAGAATGGCAAATGATATAATGCACCGTGCACGTGCTCACGGAAATCTCACTCCTGGCCTCCCGAAACGTTTCTGAGGCGAGCCTACAGCTTCATACGCGGTGTGCTAGGCATAACACGCACACATCACATCACCTCATCGCATGCATCAGAGAGGGGCTTCCGGGTCTGCATCTTGCAAGGAATGACGTAGCACCTTCACTACACGCTGGGCTTGACCTGTTTTTCGGCCAGGCTCCCAAGATAGTTTCCTTGCAGAGAGACCAAACGTTCATTTGGTCAACAGGCATTCAACACTCGCGCAACAGTCATTCGATACGCCCTCGACGGCCGCTCGACAGTTGCTCGACACGCGCTGCGGGGTCGCTCGAGCTGCTGGTATTTTCATTCGTGTAATGAGGCCAATCGCAATGGATGCAGATGGTCTGTAATACAACCAGATCATCGTGTAGCCAATGTGGAAAAACAAATTACTATACTCGGCTTCACACTTAACTCGTCTGAAACGTAAGTAACATTAAAGCAATTTTATCTGGGTAAGTACTCGAATCTGTAACGAAATTTTTATCAGTGCACTGTGACGAAACCTTTTGAAGCATGTCTTGCATTTTTTTGCTGTAAATATCGGTCTGTTCGTGTGAGTGCATCTTTCGTGCTGAAAGTGTTTTGACCTTAGAAATAGGCTTAAACTTCATGTCTCCCATTTCTATCTTTTTTTAACGGGAACTTCAAAACTCCATCAGCACGCTATGGGCCATGCTTAGCACACCCGCATGTGTACAAAAGCGTTTTAAACGAGAAACACTCTACGAACGCCATTTTTTTTTCATTTTGTAACATTTAACTATAACGATTAATATATCTGCTGATCTCCCGCCCATACTCTCGCATTTTTTTTTTGCTATTAACGTTTTTGCGATCGTTAAAAGCGTTACACATTGTTTTTCTAAGGCAGACTTAACTGTTCCAAGCGAGCGATGAAAAAAAAAAAGACTTTAAAAGAAAGATGCTGCTGGACATCGGAAGAATGAACCATTATCTGCAAAAGGTACTCTATAACAGTACCTTTTGATTTTCCTGTTTTCAAAATTTTTGTCCGAAAATGTTGGACATGACAGGTTAACATGTAAACCGTGCGCACTGTAACCCAACCACAGACGGCCGGTTGCTGGGAAGTATGTCTCAATGATTGTCATAGCGAGAACAGTTGTGGGGGGAAGTCGACTAAAATAAGCGAGCATTAATAAACCTATAAGAATTAAAGTACAACGCAAGTAATTGCTTTCGTCCCAACACCTCTCTCCTACATGCGACCTGAGTAGCTTGTCACCCACTCAACCTGCTGTTTATCTTTGGCGCCGCAGGAGACGAGTGGAACGACGCGTACTTAAGGCGCAGCGTCGTCGTAACATTCTTCCGCGCGACCTTACTTCCCCCACTCCCGGATGGATGCGTGTCGACTGAGAGCATCACCTTTCCTCCCCTTCCCACTCCTGCCTACTCTGAAGCTGTGTACCTTCCCTCTACCTTACTGGGCACCGAGAGGGGGGAGACGCAACTAAGGGTGCGTTCGCGTCAGTTTGTGACGCCGGAGTGTGTAATGCGCGGAGGTGGGGGCTCTGCCTCCTCTGCTGGCTGGCACTTCTTCGCACCCACCGCGAACGAGGTGCAGATGCTATCTACTCAAGCAGCCAGCGTGGAAACATATCCCAGTCCAGACAGCGCTCAAGCACTGGAGCATCAGCCGTACTCCACCAAACGTAAACACACGCGTACGCATCCACATACAGAGCGGAGGCCTCGCAAACCCAAATAACGAGGAGCCTAGGGAAACGCACCATGAGCGCACTTACACGCGTTCTTGGTGGGCCTTGGCCCTTCTGTAACAGTGTGTGTGGCGGGGGTGGGAGAGAGTAAGCGTAGCGACCACTTCTGTCAGGAAGGAAGGAAAACGCGCGCTAAGTGTAACCCAGCAAAGATTTCTTTTTTTTTTCTTTGTCTGCTAAGTTCGAGTGAAGCGCGGTGAACATGTACCCCGAATGTCGCTGACTTGCGCAATCTGTAGCTACTGGAAGTGCGGCCGGTTTCCTGTCAGCGGTCGCAGAACTAACGCAGTGTAAACACGTACGCGCGGTCTAAGAAGCAGCGAACTAGAATATCACGCAGCGCAAAAAAAAAAAAAAGGAATATACGGAGCGTGGCATTTTACACGCAACCTTGGAGTAGTACATAGCTACGTCTGCCGATGTGCTTAAAGCAGTTATACCTACCAGAACGCCATACAAGTATAAATATTTGAACACTTCGCGCCGGGCCGTGCGCAGTGCGACCATAGAGCTTGCAGGATTCAGACGCAGTCGAGCCCACTTATAACGACCGCAGATAGAACGAAGGCTCACTTAATACGAACGAGGGCGGCGCTACCGTCAAAATATGCAGAGCGCAATAGCCATTCGTTGCAGATACAGCGAACGAATAGGCGCCGTAAACTCGCACCCACCGTCGAAAACATCGCGCTTCCAGCAAGCGCGGAGACCGAAAAGCGTCTCTCATCCCTTGCGACACCATCCAGAAGGAAGATGGCGACTCAAGAGAGCGACGACAGAAACTGCAGTTAACCGCCGTCTGCGCGCACGCCGATCGTTTGCAAGGGAAATGATTGCCTTTGTGTGTGCTGGCTTGCCAAAAGCGCCAAAAGAAGGAAGACGCGCTGTGGGGGAGACACAGGGGCAGCGTTGAAAGCGAAGCTACTGCACGGGGGTCGTGTATCAACCTTTGGAAGTGATCTTTGAAGTTGGAATGCTTTTCCTGGCACCGCTTGTCGCGTCGTATGCGTTGCCTGCAATGGAGGCTCTCCGCGTTTTGTGCTGCTACCGCGAGGAGGCAACGGGCTGATTGGGGACACCTCAGCTGATACATATTGAGCGCTAGAGTCACTAGGGACTCTGTGATACTCACGCAGCGACAACAATCCGCGTGATCGTCAGGTTCATCATAATTGGGCTCGACTTCATTCTGTACTTAAATCCTCCCGATTTCTTTACCTTACCTTCTTTACCTAAGCGCCATAAAATCTAACATGACCCTTCACCGATATGTAATATTAATTCTCTATTTTGAGCGTGAGTTTAACGACATATTGGAATGTAGAGAGCAAATGTGGGTGTTAGACACGCATCATAAACTTTTATTCTATAAGTTCCGATGCAGAAAGCTAATATCCAGTTCACGGTATATTGGGACTCCCTGCTCCGAATAGTGAATAGTACTGAAAAAGTATATTGAGACAGTTATCATTTTGCTTCCAACAAACAAGAAAATAGAAACAGAGAGAGAGAGAAAAGAAAGATGCTTAGTGGCTATTTTTGCCACCCGTGATGTTTTGACAGCTTAATTAGGCAGTTAATTTTTTTTTGTATTTTTGACGCGAAAATATTATGCTGTTGAGCACGAGTACATGAACCGCGGTATAGCTGGAAAAGTTGTCCACATGGATACTTGGTTTGCAATTTATCCCGCAGACGCCTTTTGCAAGGTTGGTACTTGAGCAGTAACTTGACCTTTATCCGAACTCCAAGTCGACGTGTCTAACTTTTACTTCCTCATGTAAGTACCAGAGGGAACTTATTCGTAAAAATTACGAGGAACTTTAGCGGCTAAAGTGGTGAAAGGCGAAAGCCTGAGTGCTGCATTCTGCTACGCGATTGTTCACTGTACATTTTGTTGGTGCATTAACTAACTGGCAATTAATGACGCTTAAGCTTCGACTTTTGGAGTGGAACGCGACAGCGTGTTGTAGCGCTGCCACGGAGTCCAAGGAACGCCACCACCCGTTCGGCGCGATGCGTTGCCCTTTGAACGCAACGCTTTTTGAGGAAAGGAAATGGGGCTGTAATTCTCTGTCATCTCGGTGGACACCTGAGCCGCACCGTACAGGAAGGGAGGAAGTGTGAGTGAAAGAAGAAAGAGGGGCCGTAATGAAGAAAATGAAAATTGTCTCAGTAACTGTCTCACATATCTCAGTAGACACTAGTCGAAAATTGTATTTGAGGAAAGGAAGTTGAGCAGTAACTGTCTCACATATTTCGGTGGACACCCGTCAAAATTCGCGCACGGTGACGTCAAGACAATTTGGACCAATCTGAAACGCGGACAAATACGCCTTGCTCGTCGGTAAATTGGTTTTTGAGGAAAGGAAATGTATCTGTCTCTCACATCTCGGTGGACACCTAAACCTCGCCGTAACGGGAAGGGAGGAAGATGGGAGTGAACGAAGACACCGTATTCACTAGACGCACCTTTATTCATTCCAAACCATCGAGCTGGCATGTGCCGCCATGCCAGCTCGATGGTTTGGAATGAATAAAGGTGCGTCTAGTGAATACGGTGTCTTCGTTCACTCCCATCTTCCTCCCTTCCCGTTACGGCGAGGTTTAGGTGTCCACCGAGATGTGAGAGACAGATACATTTCCTTTCCTCAAAAACCAATTTACCGACGAGCAAGGACGTTTTTCTTCAAGATACACACTGGGACGTTGCCGGTTAAAACATGGATGGAGGAAAAGGGATTGTTTCTACCATGGGGTGCTGACTGCTTGTTGTGTCGCAAACCAGAGTCAATAGAACACGTTTTTATTGATTGCTGGGATGCGCTGCTCTTTTGGGACGTGCTCCAGCGTACAATAAAGAAAGACTTACCCCTAACGCCGTATGGGATACGATTCCTGGACATAGAGCCGGATCTTTATAAATATGATGTAATTTTCCTGCTTGGCCTGCACAGTATTTGGCGAAGCAGGATGGCTGTACGACACTGTGATGAAGATGCGCGTTCTGTCCGCGATTACTTCAAAGAAAACATATTTAAGCTACGTGAAGTGTACAAGGAGCTATGTTTTGGAGATGAAGTTATCGAGTGGATGGGAGAGTTGTGTTCCCTGAGACAGTTTTGATTTTCTCACGCGAGTGAAACACATGTCCGTTCTTGTTGTTTGAGTGTGCAGCGCAGAACATCTGTTTATGATCTGTTGTAATCTGTCAAAACAGGCAATAAAGACAAAAAAAAGCTGGCATGGCGGAGTGGTAGCGTGCTCGACTCGCACTCCGGAGACCGGGGTTCGATTCCCAAGCTTGGCCAATTTCCTACTCGGTTTTATTTATTTATCTGGTCTGACTAGAAAGGTTAATTAGACTAATTGGTTAAGTAAGCAATTAACTAAACTAAGTCGAACTTACTTGGAGCATTACTATACGATCCCTTTAATTGGTTACATGGTTAGTAGCCAAAATACAATTGGCCCCGTTTGCAATTCGCGCACTGTGACGTCACGACCGTTTCGACCAACTGAAAAGCGTGACATTTCTGTCGACAGCTCCTGCTTACAACGATGAGGCATTAAAGGCTTCCGCCTTAAAAAGCAGATGCGAACAGGGCGGATGCTGGAACAATTTTTAATAGCAGTGTCAGTGACTTAAGCAGTGGCTTCAGAAGTTTTGAGGTTTGCTAATGAACTAAATATTCACCGCTGAAAGTATTGCCTTCGTTGCAGAAAGGAAGTCGCCAAGATTGGGAGTTTCCGGGAAGGGGGGGGGGGGGGGGGGGCAATGCTGGCACTAACAACGCGCAAAACTGGTGTGGAACAGTTAACCCGTACCGAATCCAGCTAAGGGGCCCGAAACGTTGTGACAGTGATAAGCTGACGTTGAGTGATTTAACTCGAAGAATTTGAGGGAAATCCCAGGGGAACATGGCACGGTGCGCTGAGAGGATCCGCGTTCGCACGTCTCCAGCGCACTGTGCTCGGAGTTCGCTGACGGCGTGATTATGCATGCAAGGCTGCGGCTGTCCTGAAGTCCTCGGGCCAGTCTGGATGCACTGCTGTGTTCGCCGATGCACGACTATCGTTCGCTCATTGGCGCTCACTCTAGAGAACGTATGAATAAAGCTCTGAAGGCACCTTGCGATAGTTGGCGCAATAGCAGTTGCAATATTCTGCTTTGCAGAAGTAGAGATAACTGGGATAGCTGGAAACAAGTAGGGGTGTGCGAATATTCGAAATTTTCGAATATAGTTCGAATATTAGATTTTTGCTATTCGTATTCGATTCGAAATGTAAGTATTCGTGTTGTTTCGATTATTCGATCCCATGCGAATATTCGTATTTAGCCGAATATTTTATTGCGAGCACCGGCGTACATTTCGGTGCGCAAGTCCAATCGACATAGGCATAACAACATAGCGACGTCCAGAGCCATGCGTAATGTTGGGCCATGCCGTAGCTGACTGTGCTTGTGAGCTTCTCTGTGGCTATACCTGCGAAGCTGGTATAGTCAAAGCTGTGCACGAAGTACCTCGCAATACCTGCCACTTCATTGCCATGTGAGAGGGAATTACCTGTCTCTGGAGAAGTCGTTTCAGCTAGAAGGGAACGATGATGATGATGATGTCCTCAGGCTAAATGCCTGACCATGTGGAGCAGCTGGTTTTCCTTCACAACAACCTTTAATGTTCATCCCAGCAACGCGCTTTTGCGCTGATGGCATGCTAGATTCAATCACTGCTGTGTACTAGTCATTTTGTGTGGAAATTCTACTCTTCTAAGAATAATGTTCTAGACTTCGATACATTCTGTGGAGGCACAAACACCTTTTGTGTTCATTTACTTATTGATAGTTGAGCTGTGATGTTCTTGGATGCTCAAATAAATGTTTTGCAGTGGTTAAATGCGTCTTTCCTTGATTATTCGATATTCGATTCGATATTCGGAACTAAGTATTCGTATTCGATTCGTATTCGAAAAATTTGATATTCGCACACCCCTAGAAACAAGTTATCTTCTAAGGTGGGTTCAGCACAAACAGATAAGCAAACAGACGAAAATGATGCGCACAAAACAGCGGTTGTCCTGTGGGGATATTTTCTTCTGTGTACTTGTCTGCTTGCGCTGAATTCGTCTAGGATGACGACTGGGAATGCTTTTTTTATGCGAAGAATATTACTAGAGGTACACTACAGCCCTTCGCCGTGGTTACGCGCCGTGCACACCACGAGGTACAGTGACGTCACACCACGTGACACATGACGTCACGACGGAGGAAGACGGAGGTACACTACAGCCCTTCGCCGTGGTTACACGCCGTCCACACCACGTGGTACAGTGACGTCACACCACGTGACATACCACGTGACACATGACGTCACGGCAGAGGAAGATGGGGGTCCACCTCGCGCCGTCGCTGTGGTTGCACGCCGTGCAGACCACGTGGTACAGTGACGTCACACCACGTGACATACCACGTGACACATGACGTCACGACAGATCGCCGTCACGCGCTGGGAGAGGGAGAACGATGCCATCGCACAGACACCGGAATGTCCTCGAGCGGCATTCCCGCGCATTTCGAACGCGCGTTCACACTCGGTGTAGGTGAAACGCTCGCTCCACCGGGCAGGCGGACGCGGCTTCCGTGGCAATCCAGGCGCCCACCCAACGCGCGTCTCGGGGTTAGTCGGCGTTCCGCTGTAGCCATGCCGTTGTCTTCCCCCACGACGAAGGCTTCTAGTGGTTGTATTAAAATGACGAAGTATTCAACCAAGGAAAGCCATGTATTACCAAGCCTAGCCATCAATATGCTTCGCATCTGACCAGGGTTAACCAAGTTAAGCCTCAGCCATTTTTTTTTGCTGGAATCAGGCGAGTTTGGGCGCCGACAGTTCTAATTATATTTTCATTTCTTCGAGAAATTTATAATGCTGAATAACTCGAGACAACCTGAGGGCTGTTCAGTAAGCTTTGCCTTGTATATTGTTGCAGTTTATTAAGAAAATGAAACTGAAAAATGTTACCTTCTTTTTAAAGTCTTAAATGTCCCGCCCCGTAAAGCCTTTTGATGCTGTTTCCAGCACCATCCATGAATCTCCTTCATTTTAGATCTGTACGCTATCGCTGAATAATGACTGCAACTTTTTGCCTCGCATACATGACAGCCCGACCTTGCGCCATCTTATGATTATTTCCAAAGATGGAGAAACAGCTTTCCGAGCGTGCGCTTTTTTCCCACTGAAGAGGTCATCATGCAGTACCAAACTGTTACTGCAGTACCAAAATGTCCCCTTTATATTCTTCGGCGACAGTATGCGGACACTTCCACCGGTAGTGGAAGCCTATTGATGCTGAGTGGCATGGGCGTCCGGAGGGGGGGGCAAGGGGGGGCGGCTGCACCCCCCTGGAAAATCACTCACTCGAACCGTGAGTGATGGCCGCACGCCAGGGGCGGTGGTACGCTCAGCCAAAAGGGTAAAAGCAGCCCCGCTTCGACGCTTGGTCACATCTGCGAAATGCCGCGTCCGGGCGCGCGTCGTTCCGCCGTTTTCAAACCACGCCACCGCCAGCTCTGCTGAAGGACGACCTGTTGCAGACATGCAGCGGCACCGGCGAGCATGTGCTTCGAGATGGGTGTCTGTTTCTTTGATCTCTAGAGAGATAGCGACACGGAGGCAGACAGGGCACAGGTCGCTCGCTATAATCATGATACGTTCGTACGCCGGCCACCGATGAATTCTTGAGGGGGGAAGGACAAATCAGCCGTGTCCACCCCCGCTTTGTCGGGCTGCTCAGGGGCAAGCGGGCGACGAGTTGGCGCCGCCGCCGCGCGCTGTCTCCTCCGATCCACGGGAGAGCTCGGTGCGGTAGAAGCGCCGCTTTCAGAACCTTCGGCAAAGGGGATTAGCTGCTTTTGTTCACGGCGACGCAGTCTCCAGAGGCGCCCCCACACCAGCGTTCCTTGCGTCTTCTCCGAAAACCAGCGCCTTTGGTCAACGCAGCCCGATGGCGCCTGCCTGGCTCGCCTGTCACCTCTGGCTGGGCCTCAAATCACAACAGCGCCCATGTACTGTGCGTGTCAGTGCATGGTAAAGAGACCCAGGTGGTCGACATTATCCGAAACTCTGTACTACTCTGTCCCTCATAGCCTGAGTCGTTTTGGGGCTCTGAACCCCATAAAAGCACAAAAACAAATTTTCCGGCCGAATTAGTTGCGGGTGTCCCTTCCCCTCGGAAGTCGCGCGGCGTCCCTTACACCCCAAAAGTGCGCATTCGTGGATATTGTGGCAAGTAAGCCCTTGCACGTGTGCGCGCCTCTGTGTTTGTGCTTCGGTGTTCTTAGTGGCGGGTTGTCAACGAAGGTGAGAACAACCAAGACAGCGGACGAGAAAACGACGAGCGGCGAGCAGTGTGTGTGCGGTTGCTCGACTGTGCGGATGCGCGAGCAAGATGGAGCGAGGTGTATGAAGCTGCGAGCGTGCATTTATCTTGTAAATAAGTTTTCGTTGTATATATAGTCATCTTTTGTTTTCAACGTACTCGTTCAACCATTTTTCCAATCAATATATATGATGACTGTGCACTGAGAGCGTGTAATGAAGCACAGAAATGAATTTATCACCCGTGTAACTACGCAATTCGCCCAGAAAAATCCGAGGCGCCTACAGTTGCTGTTCAAGGAAGACTGACTGAGTGACTGTAGTTGCGTGTTTGTGAACATTTTGCGCTGTGTGCTGGTCATCAATTCGGGTGAGTCGAGAACCCGTATGCAGTAAGACTGAGCACTTCGAGTATTGATAGTATCTTTTTGCATTTTTATTAATTTTAATTGTTTCTTTGTTGATAAACTCCAATGTATCTCTACAATCCGCGCTTTAATTTTCTGCTTGTAATTTTCTTTCATGTGTGTATTTTACTTATTTTTTATTTATATATAAATAAATAAATTTACTCCGCAAATAGTGCCTTTTCGCTACGAATATACCCCCCCCCCCCCCCCTCCGGCGCCAACAACCAATGGGTCCCCCCCTGCAAAAAATTCTGCGGACGCCCTTGCTGAGTGGGACTATGCAGAAGAGGGATATCGTCATCGGAAAATGACGTTGCTTATTTTCATTTCATTTCTAGCAACTTTCAGTGCTCCATCTAATAAAAAAAAATGTTAGCCTCGGAAGCACAAATTGCTGAAACCCCATATGAAATTTTAACGAAGCAGGTAATTTGCTTGAACTCTCTATTTTTATCCCGTTTTCAGTTAGTCGTAATAATTTATCCTTCTAATAACCATCTTTTTATTGAAAGCTGCTGATTTTTAGCTACCTATATTTTGCTATCACGGCGCTTTAAGCAGTGGTTAAGTATTTTCTTGTCTTCATGCCAACGCATTAAGCTTATTCTTTCACCACGGCACTAAGAAATCAGTGGCAGAACGCTTCAAGTGTTGCGTCAGATACATTCTTTTCACTGCAGCGTTTTCAGTAAGTAATGAATTTAGGTGAATTATTCTGAGGAACTCCAGCTGAGCTAAAATTTCACTCCTTTTACAAACGTTTCTGCATTCAGTGCTTTGAAGCCTTCCTAGCTGCTAATCTGATTGAAGTTTGCACCGTGAATTACGGCGCAAAACGATGATAAGACAACGTTGTTTAGGAAGCAAATAGGAGTTAATGTATCTTATACGATATCGACGACAAAAAAAAATATGAACATGGACGTGTCGCGCACCGCGAGGAACTGGTAACCGACGCTCTGATAAAGTAGAGATGCCGTTTACAAGGTGAGGTAAAGTTGTCCGTGACTACGGAGAGGTTAGTGGCCAGATGAGGATGAAAAATGTGCTAAGGTAGGGTGTCTACAACTGGCACAGGACAAGCCTAATTGAAGATTAGTGGGAGAGGGTTTTGTCTTGCGGCCGCTGCGGTGGCTCAGCGGTTATGGTGCTCGGCTGCTGACCCAAAAGACGCGGGTTCGATCCCGGCCGCGGCGGCTAGAATTTCTTTGGAGGAGAAATTCTAGAGGCCCGTGTACTGTGCGATGTCAGTGCACGTTAAAGAACCCCAGGTGGTCGAAATTTCCGGAGCCCTCCACTACGGCGTCTCTCATAGACTTAGTCGCTTTGGGACGTTAAACCCCATAAACCAAACCAAACCGTTTTGTTTTGCAGTGGAGAAAGCAGGGCTTGGTAATGGTTGTGATAACGATAGCACTTTACTTAGGTCGGTTTGCAAACTACCGTATACGCCATGGTCAGTGCAACATCGCCAGGTAGCTTCCGTCGTCAATAATACGCTGTTTGAGCTTATTATTGTTTGAACAGAGCGTATTGTATGTTTGAGCAGACTTTAGCAATTACAGACCAATTTCTCTCACGAGTACGTGTTCAAAGCTACTAGAACATATCATGGCCAAACACTTATCGAACTATTTAGAAACGTATAACTTGTTATCACCACTGCAGCATGGTTTCCGTAAAGGTTTGTCTACGATTACACAGTTAGTTGAGCTAATTCATGATATTTCACAAACGATTAATTCCCGCGGACAGATGGACTTAATTTACCTAGATTTCGCCAAAGCTTTTGATAAAGCTTCCCACCCTAAACTTCTACTTAAAATCAATACTATGTTTAAAAATCCCAAACTAACGACATGGTTTACTTCGTATTTAGAGTGCCGCCACCAGTACGTTGAAATAGACGGACATACATCCAGCTTATTACCGGTCTTATCTGGTGTACCACAGGGCTGTGTCCTTGGACCGCTTTTATTTCTTATTTTTATTAATGACTTGCCAAGCCTTGTTTCTGTCCCTATAAGATTATTCGCCGACGATTGTGTCATTTACAATAGAATAAATTCTCCCAGTGATCAAATGAACATACAACATAGCCTAGACAATATTACTAAATGGTGCGATGACTGGCAAATGACCATTAATCCCTCGAAATCTGTTTGTATGTCTACCACTAGGAAAAAAACTACCTTAGAATTTCCTTAACATATTCGTGATAATGTGCTCGGAAGGGTAGATGAACACAAGTATTTGGGACTAATATTTACTAGCGACTTTAGATGGAATAGGAACGTAGAGGAAACATGCAATAAGGCTAATAAAGTGCTGTGGAGTCTGAGGCGCAACTTACATATTACAACTCCTGAAATTAAAAACTTGGCTTATAGAACACTGGTCAGACCTATAATTGAATACGCTAAAATTGTCTGGGATCCTCACACGCAAAAAAACTGTAACAAACTAGAAAGAATTCAGAGGTTAGCCTCTCGATTCATATTTAATAAAGATCGCCGAGTTCACTCCCCCTCAGAGCTGCGTCACCTTGCAGACCTTCCCAAGTTAGAATTAAGGACCAAATTCGACAGGCTCAAGTTTCTATTCCTTATTATCAGTAACGCAATTAAAATCAATAGGACCGATTATTTCGACATTCGTTCTAATGAATCATCTAGACATCGCCATAGCATGTATATTCCGCCTCCAGTAACTCGTAACGATGCATTTAAATATAGTTTCTTCCCCAGAGCAATAAAAGAATGGAACATGCTTCCAGATTCCGTAGTTAAATCTTCTTCGCTCAGTGCATTTTTGGTTAATTTAAACTTTTTTATTTATTCCGGGAGCGCGGTGTGCTAACATGACTGAGTTAAGTCCGTGTATTGTGTTTCGTGTCTTTATATAGTGTTTTACTGTGTAGATGCTCTTGAGTGTGCGTGATTATGTTTTTTGTTGGTCTCTTCTACAATGTAATAGGGCACTGTGTATACTTCTCTCGTCCTCTTTAATGACTTGTTACGTGTACAATGCGCTTGATGACAGATTTGTTGGTATTTTTGCTGTCTTTTTTTCCTACCACTCCTGTAATGACCCTTCAATAGGGTTAACAGTATCAATAAACAAACAAACAAACACGCTTGTAGTTATGCAGGCGACCATTTTCATACATCTTGCTTTTACGCCCAAGAAGCACTAGTGCTTTATTCTACAACTCAAGTCGCCAAGAAGCCAAACTGGACAGGTAGTAAAATAGCGTTTATCATCGAGTCAACCTCTCAAGCAATGAGCCAATAATAAAAAAAAATATCGGCACAGGCGCTTAAGACAGCTTACGTGTGACAATGCGAAAGCATTAAAGTGCTGAGCCATGCTAGTTGCAGAATGACTGTGAGTCTTGGCAATGACTACGGGGTATGACTATGCCTAATTGTACAAACGCTCACACCCTACATTACGTTACTTGCAAAGGGCTGAGTCATGCCACGTTGTGTAAGTGCTGAGTAATTCTTCATGACTATGCTACTTGTAAAGTGCTGAGTCATGCTACATTGCAGAATGATTGTGGGTCATGAGTCGTGATTATGACTTGTGAGTGAGTGAGTGAGTGAGTGAGTGAGTGAGTGAGTGAGTGTGCGAGTGAGTGAGTGAGTGAGTGAGTGAGTGAGTGAGTGTGCGAGTGAGTGAGTGAGTGAGTGAGTGAGTGAGTGAGTGAGTGAGTGAGTGAGTGAGTGAGTGAGTGAGTGAGTGAGTGAGTGAGTGAGTGAGTGAGTGAGTGAGTGAGTGAGTGAGTGAGTGAGTGAGTGAGTGAGTGAGTGAGTGAGTGAGTGAGTGAGTGAGTGAGTGAGTGAGTGAGTGAGTGAGTGAGTGAGTGAGTGAGTGAGTGAGTGAGTGAGTGAGTGAGTGAGTGGAGTGTCTGGCGGCTACTAGGGAGGAATACTTCGCCCTGCGGCTTACGGACAACACTAAGCTCCAGAGGATGCTGAGGTTTCTGGATGAAAATAACCATAACGACTTTCTACAGCATATCGACAGCCCCATTTTATGTCATATGACAAGTCCCAAAAGTAATAAAGAAATAACTGCGTGAGTGAGTAAGTGATTTAGTTAGTAAGTGGAGAAGCGAGTATGAGTGGGTGAATAATCAAGTGAGTGAGTTAGTGTGAGTGCGTAAGCGCTATTGGCTGACAGAATAAGTGAGGGATTGCGTGGCTGGGTAGGCGGATGTGTGGGTGGTTCTTCATGCCCGCTGCAAACATTGCTGTTTATTCTCTTTAAAAAGAGAACGTAACGTAATCAGTTTTTTGAAGCTTCGAATTGACTGCTTTTTTGCGACAATATGGCATGTGTCATTTTGTACGGACTCGGCCGGCAAGATTACGGAAATACTCGATATCGGACTTCAAGACGGCGACTTTCTGATAAGGCTCCCTCCATAAAAGCTGGAGCAGCGGAAGGCATACTCCGAAAGCATAGCTTAGAGGCGGGAATTGCGGTCTCTGTTGGGGTTCACTTTATTTAACACAGCTGTTTCTCTTCTGCCGCCCACACGGCTCGGAGCGTAGTGAAATATAACCTGCTTTACAAATTACCGGACTCTGTATAGACAGCTCGGTTTTGGTTTACGGCAAGAGAACGGGAAACCATTATGATGAATATGTTGCAAGGTGATAAAAAGTGCGTTCGAGCGCTGTGCTTCCGGTCATGCTAAGGTGGCCATCCAACTTGAGAGCATTTTTGCTCCCTTTACGATTCAAATTCAGCAACCGCGCACAAATATAGTGCACGACCGGTAAGTTGCTCCAGCTTTCCCATGAAAAAGCCATCAAAGAATAAGCATCGAAAACCTAGCGAAAGAGGGAGTCTGTGAAGAAAGAAATGTGAGAACTCGTCACCCTTTCGCGTCAGAAAAAGTTATTCTTAGCGATGCTCCACTCAAGCCTTAGTGTAGTTATGGTTGTGTTGGTAACTAAGGCCACCTACGGCATCCCATCAGAAAGCCATCAGCTGCGCCTTTGCACATATGGCTGAATAGGCCACTTGGAGTGCACTTCATGGCCGTTACCGGTCTAGTCCGCCACCGTGAAAAAAAAGTCAGAGAGCGCGAGCGACATTATAGTTCGTGCTGTACAAACTGCTGGTCGACAATCTTAACCTTGCCCGATTCAAAAGGGGTGGCGCTGAAAGCTCGAGGGTAATTCCTTTGTGATGTGCTTGTTGTCTGCAGTTTGCGCAATTTGGGGATGGCAGTTAGATTACACACTGTCACGCTCTTTTCTTACATGAGCGCACGAGCAAGCCGGTCTGTCTTTTTTGCTCTACAAGAAGAGTTTCCGATTAAACGAGTGTCCTACCAAACGCGATTTTTCAGGTTATTTCTTTTGGGTTTTTTAAAAAGATTGTACCGCACAAAGCTTGATCACCTCATCTGAAAAAACCGTTCTAACGCCGCTGTCTTTCTTCTTGATTCATTGAGAAGTCTCGAGCGCCATGTTATACCTGTCGGCGTTGATAGTGCAGGGAAAAAGTGACGTCACAGGGTCATGACATCACGGCATGACTCGACTCAGAGGAAGCCACATATCACCAGTCGGTTCCATGATGTCACAGCCATTCGCTTTCTCTTTTTCTATGACATCTCTGGTCGTTCAAAATGAAAGGCGTTGTGTGAAGGCGGCATATTCACCGTCACTTCTTCGCGCAGTCTGGGTGAAAATGCAGTAACATTTCATACTGGTAGCCGTATAATCTACTGAGTGCGACGGTTACTGCAATCTTAGTGGATACTTTTAGCTTTCTATTTAATTATGTGTTAACCTTTTTATAATTTCATTAAAATTTCATTTCCCCTTGCATTTCTTCGCATTTGTTTCCGCGTTAGCTGTTTATTTCGCACGAAAAATTATTGTTGGAAAGAACGTTCAATACGTTAATATTTCCAGGCAAATATAAAAATCCCAGAAAGCACTTCAGCAAGCAGGGGTGCGAAAGAGTAGAGGTAAATATCAAGTTAGAGCGAACGAATAAAGCGAAAAGAGTAAGGGCGCGGCAAGATTGGAGCGCACAGAGCCAGGAATAAAATCGAGTATGGAAGGCCGGTCCACCGGCGGACCGCTCAATTAGAGCCGATTTCTAAGTATTACTCAGCCGATAATTATATCCAGGCACCGTCTAATTAGCCCTGGAAAACTTTGGTGCCGGCCATATTCGATGTTTCGCTCAACAAGTAACTCTTCTCTGTATTTTCTTCTCATTCAAAATCCCCTTAACTGACAACAACCGTGCATAAAGAAGGTACAAAATTTGCATATCTCGATTAAGGAACGAAAGTTTTCATTAGTTGGATAAGCAGAAAATAATAGAAAGTAAACAAAAAGAAATCATAAATGCATAGAAAAAGACGTAGGCTAAAAAACTTTTTCCGACGAAATTAATTTATATATTGAGTGCAGGCGTACAAAGATTGCAATAAGGTCTTTACTTCACATTCTTCTGACGTAGGCGACAACGTCTGAAAGCTTGTGTGAAGGTGCGCAGAAAGTTTGTGTGCCTAATGCTTGGCCGAGAGGGAAAAATCAGGACTTTGAGAGATTCACTACTTAAGTTTATCAACAATTCTGCTAAAACTATTTTGCGTGAGCAGAGATTCCTTTAGAAACGAAAACATTTAAAAAAATGGTAGCCATTTTCTTAGGTGTTCCTGCGTTTCACATTAGCTATTACCTGTTTAGCTCGAGAATCAGGTAACACTGCGCGTTATTTCGGAGAAGTTTTAGGAGCGATGTTAACGCGAATGTCTGTGCAGGGCTTGTTTGACCTCAATCGAATACTCTGCTTGCTGTTTCTTAACAATGCTAGCCCGAGCACTGCGTGATGAAAGGCAAAAGAAGTTTCCAGTATTCCACTTACAGCAAAACTACTTGATTCGTGGAATAACCGCTTTGGATAACATCGAATAACACTATCAAAGCAAGCGACACTACAGGCTCACCGTAGTGCAACTGATTTCGAACATCTAAGTCCTTTAATGTGCGACAATGACTCCGTGCACCAGAGTTCTTGCATTCCACCTCCATCGGATGGTGTCCTTAACTTTTGTAACTATTTCTTTCCATGTGTTTGTTTGTTTTTCTTTACGTACGCGTTATTCCACATGACTACCTGTTCGTGCAGTTTCCGTTCAGTCATCGCCTTACGCCAGAACATGCCAAACGTTCCGCACAACTGCTGAAGGAAGCAGATCTCTTAAACCCAGGAGCGTAAATTGGTGGGCTAGTTGGTTCATAATGTTGATTTGCCATATGAATCGGCTCATTCAAAGCTGGTGAAACGCAGCATCGCGAATTTGTGCTTTTCGGACGCTCTAAAGAAAAGTTGCCCACATGTCATGCAGCAAAGTCTGGCCGAGCAGGTTGCGCGGTTGTCGGATTCTGGGTTTCCCCCGTGGGTTTTGCTTGCGGTGGGTGAATCACTGGGGAATAAGATGAAGAAATTGTCGGCAAAGTCTGCAAGTTCATCGCAAGAGAACAGGAAGAAGATTGAAGTGCTTCATTACTGCCACAAGACATCGCATGGTCTGAAAAAAGTGGCACAAAAATTCGGTGCCACTATGGTTTTTTCTGCTCCCCAGAAACTGTCTGGTTTGTGCGCCCATATTTCTGGTGATCCGCGGAAAAAGGGGACCTGTAAAACCAAGCACCAGACGAGGTTCACTTTGTGTGAAGTGGGGGTGGTGTACTGGATCCCATTTTCCTGTGGGAAAACCTACATCGGGCAAACCGGAGGGTGCATCAATGAACGTCTGAGGCAGCACCGAACAACGTTCAGTTCAGGCACTGGAAGCAATTTAGCCTTGCATGTTAAGGTATGCAAAGGATGTTCTCCTTTGCTTCACCGCACGAGCATTATCGGTCGGGGGAGAACAAGACGCGAGCGTGAAATTTTTAATCACAAAAAACAAGCAGATGTGTGTCAGCGATCCCTCAGTTTTTATCATGGATAAAGAATATAACTCTCATTTATCTTAATGAAGTCGATTCCATCGTCAAGAGTGTGCGCTTGCGCAGGGAGACATTTAAATGTGGCGGTTTCTTGGCAATAAATCAGTTGCAAGTCCAGCGGTGCGGTGTGTGTACCTCCTTTTTTCTTGTCCTGCGTCTGTGTTCCGCTGGTTCCACCCTGACAACTGTTAAACCCACTTCATGACTCTTGTTGCGCGAGTGGAATTTCATCGCACGAATACAGTGTGTACAAAAGCCCCTGCATCGTGACTTCGCTGTGGCTTACGCATCGCTTGTTGGGGCAGCCGGGCATTGCTAGCAGCGCAGCGTTGGCCTTCACCTGCACAAATGCCTAGAGACGTGACCTAAATGAGTTGGAAGATAACGCCCGTTCAGTCAAATATAGCACATAAAGGATTTTGCGCACACAGATAGACACATACAAATAAGGGAACAAATGCGCGCGAGGTGTCGCTGGCCTATTCAAGCTTGGCTTGGCGGTGGGCAAACCTGAGCGGTACCATCTCGCGGCCGTGTCTTGCGAGCGCCGTGATAGGACTGCGGGAAAAGCTTGACGAGCTGGCGAGGGATGCCGAATACACGTGGCGTCACACACCGAGTGGGTCGAGTTGGGTGGCTCAGTGGATCCAGCAGCAGGGTGGGTGGACGTGAGCGATTTTCTGGGCCAGTGCGTGCAGAATCTGCGTCGTGCTTCGGTCCCCGAGGAGACGGTGACGAAGAAAGATCAAGAAGATGGGCGGGAAGTTTGTTCACGCCTTTTCTGCATGTCCGCCGAAGTTTAGCAGTGATGTAGTACAGACCAGGGGAAGGCAAAAGCTTACATATGAAGAAAGATGTAGAAAGAGGAAAAAAAACACAAAATCACGGGCAGCAAAAAATGCGAAGCAAGCATTCGCAAATATTTTTTTTTAAAGCCGAACTGATAAAATACATACCAACGTAAATTCAGTTTAAGGGACGGTGAAAGCACGTAGTCCCCGTGTGCCCTGGTCGATAGCCGGCCACCCATGCTCCGCCCCACCAATTTGTGCCGTGTTCGTTTCTTTTCTTTATTCTTATTTTTATTGCAATGTTTACCTTGTCCGGCATTTGCTTCTCACGTTGCCAGCCCGCGTGTTTGCGCGGAGGGCTTTCGCCCTGTCGGAGTCGGTTTTCGGCCGAAGGCGCACAGAGCCGAGGAGATCCTCGCGCATACACGAAGGTTTGTCGCTAACAGCGGGGCAAGGGGACACTGCATTTACCGAAGCCACCTCAGGCTTTCAACAAGTGCGACAAAGGAAATAAAAAGAAATGACAAGAGGAACAAAAGAAAAGAAAAATAATTCGCGTTTGCCAGCAAGAAGAAAGACGCTGGTCCTCTTACGCTTAGGGCCGCCGAGAGGTTTTATGCGAAGTTTGATAATTAGCAAAAAAAAAAAAAAAATTGCAATATGAGAGAAGAAGGGAAAGAATGCTTTCTTTTTTCACTACTTGAAGAGCAGCAATCAAAAGCTCGGGGAATCTTGGTGCGGACGTGGCCAGCGACGTCTTCTGTGGACGAACGTGTCCTTAGGGAAGCAGGCCTGCGGCGGAATCGAGAAACTGGTAATATTATACAGACACTGAGAACAAATCGAAGTTAGCCTGTGTTGATAGATTACCGCGTTCTAATGGCAAAGACGCCACCTTCACTTATATATTATATTGCTTTACCATGTCTTGCCATATATAGCGGCCGACATTGCATTCTTCTATATATCACCTACCTTTATAGCTTGCAGTTCTCCATTTAACCTCCCGCCAGACCTAAAATATTCCTCTTTCTCTCAGTTTAGTTCACGAAAAGAACAAAACTCAGTCTTACTTTGGTTGGTTCAACGTTGCGTTCTGGCAATTTAAGTGAATGCAGAAGAAGCACAATTTTACGGCTGGAGCGGTACAGTTCCCGAATGGCAAGTTTTCGCTATGTTGATGCTTTTTTTTTTTTTTTTGCGGAAGAACGTGAAGACGTTTGAATAAGCACTACAGAGCCGGGAGAGAATGGCTGGCCTGGCGTTGTATGAAGGGGTGCCGGTGCGCTGAGTGATTTTCCGGTCCCCTTTCTTCGAGAATCGATGCGTCGCTGGTGCTTTCTAGAAAAATGGGCACTTTTGGGACCCCGCGCATGAGGCTGTCTTTTGTGCTAGTCTCTCACCTTCGCTGCGTTGCTAAGATATTCTTCCTTAAAAAATCGCATCTACGCTCCCCTTTGCACGGAAGGCAGATTTTCCAGGACGATGCCAAAATGCGTGAAGCTTAGTTTTTTTTTGTGTGTGTGTGTCCCCAGCTTCCCGGCGCTTTACAGCGTGTGCATAACAGGCGTTGAAGCATCAGCAAGGCTTAAACTACAGTAAGCACTACTCGAAAAGTTGGAATCTTGAAAGAAGTTATGTGAATAAAAATCCTCAGCCATCAAAAAAATATCTCGTACCGCTAGAAACATCTCCAGTTAGTACCACCTTTATATCTAAAGGACTCAAGCAATAGTAAAAAAAAAAAAAAGGAATACCCACGAAGCAGACTTTCCTTCGCGGATCAATTCCTTTTTCAGTTGAGAGAAATAGACTAAACGCGCGACATAGCGGAGTCGGCGGGGCACGATTCAAAGCAATATGGTTCAAAGCAAACACGATTCAAAGCGAGCAGGAAAAGGATGTGAGGAGAAAAAGATGCTTCTGTCTAGACTTACGTGGACCGAATAAAGGTGCCAGCATGTGGATCCTAGAATCGTCGATAGAATGCAAGAAACGGTGACGGGCGTTTTATCGCTCGAAGCGCTCTTCGTGGCGGAAGCTGCGTGAGATATCTTTTATGAAACTTGGTTGGGTGCCATTGGTACGCTCTTGAGGTTCGAAACACTCAACAGTTGGAAACCGAATTTTTTTAATGCATCGTAAACACGAAATTTTGAGAAAAAAATTATCAGCCAATACGAGATGAGAAAGGGTTGGATAGTGGGCTTTCGCCTTCGCAATACGCCCAAACAGTTTTAGAGGCACATTCTCGTTTTTGATCTCTTACAGTCATCTCTGCAGTAGGCAATGAAATCCGCTACCCGAGGGTGACGGTGAAAATATACAAAGAGTAGCAATTCAAAAAATGCAATTGCGTTGTCGACGATCGGTCAGCGGGCATTAAAAGTTCTTTGCAGTGAAAATAGCTCCACAAACTCAGTTACACAGTAAACATTCCATGCCTCTTTTTCAGCACTTACTCTGTTAGCGTGAGCGTGTTAGTTTACTCGTGAAAAAGACTTTGGCGACGTGCGTTCTTTAGAGATATCACGAAATCGATAGGTTGTTTTTGCCACAGTAAACTCTAGGCAATAATACGCCGATAATGGGAGTAAAAAGAAAGTAAGCTGTACTCCAGCGCACTCCCTTCCATAGAAGGGAGTGCCCGAAAAACGTCTCGCAAGGAAATAGAAAATGAAGAAATCTAATTTAGTGAAGTCAGAAAGTTCGCTAGTATTTTGAATATTTATTATTGAAACAAAGCAACGGCACGAGGCCCATTGGAGAAGACGCTGTTCTAAACGCCAGTGTCACCGAAAAGGCATTGAGTACAGCAAGGCCTATCACTCTGAATAAGAAGATTGTCTTCAGTGCACCTTACCTAAGAAAGCAAATGCTCGTGCTCTATCCTCGAGTTTACGTTATGACCACAGCTGGCGACACCCCAGCTAATCACCCGAAGATATCAAAGAACGGTGACGCTCCGAGGAAGAGCTTGCGGGATGTTCCCGCGCTTCGCTGGGTGCGGATGACCTTCCCGGAGAAGGGCGCCTGGGGTCAGCGGCGGAGCGTCGGCCGGAAGAAAGGGTGGCCATTCGGGAGAACAACGGGACGAGGCCGTAAAGCCATTACCCGCATCCGTTAGGAGCCGGCTCTACGGTGGACAGCCCGCAGTTGGTTTTAGTCGAAGCCTGCTACGTCGCACATACCACATGTGTCTTCAAGGAGACGAATCCACCTGCATCACCGTTGCTACACTACAGAAGTTAGAAGCGAAACTGCTACCCCTCCTCGCCTGTTCCCACGGCCTGACCGAGCAATCGAGCGACTCCGCCTGCTGGAACACTGCTGCGCCAGTCCGTGCATTATCATTTCTTCTGCTCCAGTACCATGCTGTTTGATTGGCTGCCGTCCCTGAGGTATTTGCCTTGTGATTGGCCCCAGCCCTAAGGGATGAGCTGGACCTAAGGGGTTTTAAGGACGGCGTTAAGTGAGAAACAACGATCTGGGCCTGGGAAAAAGGATAATGCGGCCGCTATAAACTCTTAACTTTTCACTTCTCGGTCTTCAAACGTTTTTATTTGCCAGTAAGTCCGTGAAAGTGCCATTAAACCGCCTTGTTTTCCTGTTTTCTCAACTTCAAAGCTTCCGTTACTCCTCAGCACAAAGATTAAGACGCGCTACCAAATGGAGCCCGGGTTCGGGCTAGCCTGAGCGCCACGACATTAGCTGCAGATGGGGCGATGAGGCGTGTCGCACCAAGGCCCATAATCTCGGCTGCCTCGATGATTTACCAGGTATGCTGATCTTTGTTTTTGGAAGCAACTCGGCTGCTTTCATACAATGGTCGGCAAGAACAGTCGCAGCAGTGTGAATACCAATGTAACAGGCGACATTCTTGACATTGTTGCTGTGTTCCCTAAGCCTGTCGTTAAGACAACGACCAGTTTGACCTACATAGGATCCGCGAGAAGACAACGGGACAGAATGTACCATGTTATGTTTGCAATTCACATACTTTTTTTCGTGCTTTTTCGTGCAGACTGCAACAGCTAAAACACTTTTTTTTTCAGGACCATTTACACAGGCGCATGTACTTCTCACTCTCACAGGAACTGAAAAAAGGCCTACTCCGGCTTTTCTTCCTATTATTTTCAAATTATGGAACAAAACACAGATATAATGCATTGCTGACCATTTTTTAATGCTTTGGTTGACTGTTGTGCCAACTTTCAGCTTTTTAAACATGCCCTTTTCTACTGCTGCTATGATGTGGAGAGGGTATCCTGCAGCAACAAGCCTCGCAACCAGACAGGGAAACCCGTAGACAGCCCTATGGGTACATGATTTTTTCTGAAGAAGAGCCGCATGTTGGGCGAGTTGATTTTGTATAGTTACTTATAAAACAGTTCTACGCCGCGGTGGCTCAGTGGCTATGGTGCTCGGCTGCTGGCCCAAAAGACGCGGGTTCGATCCCGGCCGCGGCGGCTAGAATTTCTTTGGAGGAGAAATTCTAGAGGCCCGTGTGCTGTGCGATGTCAGTGCACGTTAAAGAACCCCAGGTGGTCGAAATTTCCGGAGCCCTCCACTACGGCGTCTCTCATAGCCTTAGTCGCTTTGGGACGTTAAACCCCACAAAAACCAAAAACCAAACCAAGCACGCAGGACAAAGGAGAGCGTCACGTTTGTGTCCTTTTCATCTTCTCGGTCCGTAGTCCTGTTTTATAAATAACTATGCTTTCTTTATGTCATCGTTGAAACAGGACGCACACAGTCATTTCGTTGATGCGCCATTCCGCATTCGCGTTCCATGACCAAATGCGTGTACAGGTTCTCCAAAGGTAAAAGTGAACACGCCAACGGAGAAAAACTTTCAATGCGGCGCCACACTGCGGGGCCCCCTGGCAGCGCGTTTGCATTCGTACAGCATGCGATCACGTGGCACATTCGGACGACCAGTGCTACCCTTTTGGTGTTCAAATTGTAAGTGGCCTGGTCGGCGCACGGCTACTTTTTCACGCACGTGGGCTCTGTTTTACTCTTGAGGCACCTGCAGTACAAGACTATACTGGAGCAGAGAAAATTGCCAAAGAATTTTTTTTTTCACTTCTGCGAAACTTTCCTTACGTCTCTGCATTCACTCAAACATTCTGCCCAAAGAACAATAGGGCAGGTGAGTGGCGATCTCTTTCTTTTTTATCTCGAACATGTAAAGTCAGGTTGCGGCTTGACTATAGAACGGTAAACGGACACTGCTGCCATCTTTAAGCATGGAGAGCTGCGAATATGTAAAGGAAGTACTGCAAAGCAAACACCGTCTTGGCTTTCGCATTAACTTGCGGCGCATGAATAAATTGTCTCGTTTTGAACTTTATATCAATTGTTACCACAGATATCTATGGTCCATAAAAACCGTTTTGATCGGTAATCTTGTTCTAGGCTCTACGAGTTCGCTTGCTGTAAGCTGCAGCAAAGATGCCCTCTATTCCGACAACTTTTCCCCATCTGTTTCTCTTTCCATCAAATTGCTTCATCCAGTGTGCGATAGTTTATGTATAGTCAGACCGGAATGAAACGCGGACTGCTCCTGCAAAGAGAACAAAATATCTTACCTGTCTATTTTCAGCTGCAGTGTACATGTAGCCTGATTCATGTTTCAGGGTAAAAACTCTACTGATATACATGTTCATAAACCGGTCGTAAAGGAATACTTTGCTGCAAAACATAAAAGTACAGCATAAGCGCATTCGCGTTTCATTCCGGCCTGACTGTACTCTGCGGTTAATCAATGACTACCTGCCCTACAGGCCCTGACATTTCCGATTTCGTCCCTCCACTTACCCAGGATTTGACATCCTTGCATTTTTCGCCGCTTCCTTTTATGAATATTTTTCATATATTATGTTTTCTTTCAATGTAATATTTTGAGCTTTTTCCTCCTTTCTTGAACACCGAAAAGGTACAAAAGTGCTCCTCTAGCGCACGTCATCAGAGGAGCCAATATAGTTTTCAGGCCGTGTGCTGAATTGAGTCTTTCTTCGACACCTCAGGCTCGAGGGCAGAGGGCATGTGCCAGCAGGCACGAGTGGGAGCTCGGCGAAAATACGTGCTCAAGTGTCTTGAACTCCCGCCTCGGGCGCCTTCCCTTTACGATGAAGAATCCTTCCAGGCGGTGAAGAACCCACGAATTGTTGCTGCTCACGAGAAGTAGCGTCATCCCGGACTTCGAACAGCTTCATGAAAGCTCTTTCTGCCCCTGCAAGGAGACATAATAGCAATCTGTAAAAATAAGTAAACAGGAGGCAAAGAAAAGTACTCACGGTCTGAGAAACTAAAAGGTGCTGCTCCAATTATAAGCCGCAATGACGCTGTCTTCAACCGTAGTCGCATCAGCAGATTTGAAGGAGTCCAATTTCTTTTCACGTCTCTTATCCGCCTCACCTGAACCGCACATCATTGCGAAAGCTTCAGCCTGCTTCAACGAAGCGAGGGCTGAATTCACTGAGCTCTTTTCACGAAAGAAGGGTTAGAGATTTCCCCGAAGCCTTATTTATTGGCTGCTACGTCGTTCGCTTACGCCGTCGACCCGAGCTGGAACAGCGGGCAATCGCAAGCCACTTTTGCGCGAAAGCTTCTTTGTGAATTTAGTCACCAAGGCATTTTGGGGCACGGGTGCCAGTTAGTCGGTGATCTGTGACGTTTGTAGAGCGCGAGCACGCAAGGTATGGCACGAAAAATAACCACACTTGATGCGCTTGTGGTGCCCTTGCTCGGTGTGTCTCTCCTGTGTGTGTTGCGGGGTGCGGAAATTATAAAGTCCTTTATTTTTTCGATTTTTTTTTACGTGGGGTGTTCGTAAGTTCCCAGACTGCGAACCCAGGTCAGAAGGGTAGCGTCTGTTTGTGTATACACGATAAACATTGGTCTCGCTGTAGCTCAATGAAATCTGCTGCCTTCCAGCGCGGCTGGCAGGTCGCTTCACGTAATCTCCCTCGCTGATTGATTCAGAAAACCTACGCTCGCGAAAGCAATTTCCCACACTTGTACGATAATGCCTGGTTTATATCCTTGTTCGTATGACATAGTAGGGTCGAAGTAGTGAACCTCTTTTTGCACAGACACAAAACGTTTCGCACCACTCGGAACACTTCAGTATGGACGAGTGAAAAGGAAGGACGAATAAACTGAGGGAAATGTGACAGAATTTGACTTTTTTCTCTCTGGAAGCGTGGGATTTAGCTGAGTAAGCATGCTCGCGTTGATGAACGCAACAAAAGTGGAAGCGGTATACTTTACCTGGTAGCAATGTGGCCATTAACGCACCATCATCTTTCCGTTCATCGTTACATTTCTTGAATCAGGCGCAGCATTGTAGTCTGTTTGAGCTTGCCGCCTTGTACCTGTGCTTTGCCTTTTGCGTGTGCATATTTTTTTTTTTTTTTTGCTGCACACTGCGCCATGCCCACGATGTATAACGCTGACATAATCTGGTAATTCTTGGTTTGTTCTTTCATTCTTGTTTTTCCTATGTTTGTATTATGTATGAAGTGAACCCTTGTGCAATTTTGTTATGCTGACATAATCTGGTAATTCTTGGTTTGTTCTTTCATTCTTGTTTTTCCTATGTTTGTATTATGTATGAAGTGAACCCTTGTGCAATTTTGTTATCTGCTCTCCTTCCCCCTATTGAATGTCCAGCCGGGCCCTTAGGGTACTTACATAAATAAATTAAATAAAAAGAAATAAGTTCGTAACGCCTTACAATCCGCCCACCCCGGCAGCTAATGTTCGTCACTAGCGGGCACCTTTCGAATGCAGATTTTATGGCATATCCACGCTGTTCCTCGCATCACTACGATTATGAGATTGTTGTTAACAGGCTTTAGAGGCAGTCTAGATGTGAGCAAATAATGAAAGATGTTTTTTTCGGTCCCGACAAGCTGCAAAACCGGCTTTTTGCCCAGAAACCCTTCCAGATTAGGACCTAAAAGAATTCAATTCAAAATTCCATTCAAGTGCCAGGCCTAAATGGTTTCGGCCTGACGCTCACAGCCGGATGCCATAGCCAGGTCGGTGCTTTTTTGGTAGGTGCAAGGGGCAGAGAAGTTTTTTTAAAATTATTTTTAAAAAAGCCGGAGACAACCCACACTGTGTGTCCAGACGGTGCGATGAGAATGTCTATCACATTTTATTTGAATGCCTACGGCATGATAATTCTGGATGATATTGGCGAGCTACTTAACCGTCCTTGACAAAATACCTTTTATCCTTGAAATGCTGTTAGAACCACGGGCGATGTGTGCCCAACAAAAATTGGCAGTCATTGCACTGAAAGCTTTCCTAGTGGACAGGAACAGCCTTGCTAATTAATAGGCATTGCATTCACTCCATCCATCTGCCCTGTAATTTAATTAAGACCGCTGTGAACTCTTCATGAATGGTCAGCAGCAAACAGTCTACAAACAGACACAAACTGCTCAAAAGCCGCAATTTTTAGGCTGAAATCGAAGCAAATAGCGAGCAGCCTTACCAGTCTTTTTTATGAAATTGAAAACACAGATATGCTGAGTACTGTTAAAATATTGAGAATTGTCTTCGCGCAAAATGTGTTTTGGGATACGGGTCTTTAATCGATTTCAGACAAGTTATTTCGTGTTGTTGATGTTACAACGTGACACAGAGATAAGTTAGCTTTGAAAATAAAGCTTCTCGTTTACAATACCCTCTTTCTTTGTTCACTTTATTACTGTCTGTTAGTATGGGCCACAACGACATCTACAAATGTCGAAAGAATGCGTACTTAAAACAAAAAAAAAAAAACTTTTCAAGCACTATTTAATGATTTTTTACCATATATTGCCCGTACTTTAGGCGTATTTTTGCAAGCAAGTATAATACGCATGTTTGATCTTTATAATTAAAAATAATCCTGGTCATCAAACTGCAGGTAAAGGATAATTTTAAGTTTTCTCAAGAATTATTGGATCTTGATCGTTACATAGAGAAGTGCAGAGTGGTTACTATTCGGGCAGATATCATAGTACACGAAGATATTATACACGAAATCATAGTAAATCATAGTACACGAAGAAGTTTCGTTTCCGAAACTTTTAAATTAGTTCCATAAATAAGATATTGATTTACAAACAACCGCTGTATGAACACTGCAGGAACATTTCCCCAATCCTTGCTTACAGGATAAATTAAGAGAGTTGTCATCACTCTTTTTTTTCTTTTTCTGCGTGTAACTTCGGTGAATATCTCACGTGAAAGTGCATTATTCTGAACATTTTGTTTTATAAATGAGTTGTACTATAGCTGCCTGCTCTATAAGATAGGCTTCTCGCTTCTGTCAAGTCGCTTGCTTCTCAAGCGAAATTTTCTGCAGCCTCCTCCATCACTGGTGGAAATAAACTGGCAATTATTAAGACAGTGTTTGCTTTACACTACTTCCTATGGGAAAATTTTCTGAGTAGTAAAACAGTTAGAAAAGAGGCTGTTATGAAGTAGATGGAGAGATAATCTGCTCCCAGACACGAACGCGCGTAGTGAGGCTGTCCAGTCCATGCATGGATCAAAGGAGTGCCGGATCGTTTCAGCTGTGCATTTAAAATATCTTTCTGGAAGCGGGACTAATCAGTTCTCCCGTAGCGTAGCTACTTCATCATCTGCCGCCATTTATACAGCGCAGCGTGTAATGAACGCGAGCTGTGCGCTTTCGTTTAGCCGGTTCCATTGTTTCATGACGAAGTATCAATTTGCAATTTAACAAGATTGAGTATATTAAGGTCTGTTATGAAATCTTAATTTTGCTCCTCAGTGAGAAATGTCGGAATTGAATGGAAGTTGAAGTAAATTTAGCCTGACATTTAAGACCAAGTTGTAATGTTCCATTACGTTTTCAGTCATCTCGTCTCAAACCCAGCTGTCGAGTTTTTGTTCACATATTTTTAATTATTCTTAAAAAAGGCTGGTTCATGCTGCCAGTGTTACTTCACGTGATATTCCTCGTAGTGGTTTTGTCTCCGCGCTGTGAATTGTGCTGCCAAACCTGCAAGCATGTTTTCACTAAGGCCTATCACTAAGAACAGTTTACTTTTGTGAAACAGGGCTTGTTTCTTAACTACTTATGACAGAGAAAAGTTAACAGGATCAAAAACTAAGAAATTAAAGAAGCTCCGCGCTAAAAACGGGAAGGAAGGGAAGGGAAGGGAAAACTTTATTTTCACTAATTCTTTTTCCTGCGGTTTGGGGGCATCTTCAGAGACGTCTTGGTTCTACCCCCAGGAGCCTTCTCTGTCGAAGTCGTCCGCCTCTAATCAATGGTCGGTTGCCCTCAGTCCAGGGCTCCGCTGGCCACTGCCGCCCGTTGAGCTCGCTGTACCAGACCTTGTTGGTCTTCACAGCGGTCGCTGGACAGCAGAGTCTCCCATTGCTCCGCACTCGGTTTTTGTATCTTGGGGACCACGTCTATGTTTTTGCAGGCCCACGTGATGTGATATAGAGTAGGTTTTTGGTCGCACCTGGGACATTTGTCCGCGTATATCGTAGGGTGCATTTTGTTTAGTATGTGTAGGTTTGGGAAAGAGACTGTTTGTAATTGACTCCAAGCGGCAGCTTCCACTTTGCTGAGAGATTTGTGCGGTGGGGGATATCGCATTGTTCTGCCTCGTTTTGTAGTATGGCCGAGTATTCACTGGGTGCTGGCGCGAGTTCCGCGGGCTCGTTGGATGCTCGGAAAGTAATGTATCCTCGAGCTATCCTGTCGGCCTCTTGGTTCCCTGGCACCCCCGTGTGCCCCGGTACCCACACAATTTTGTGTGGGATCTTGTCGTTTTGTTCTTCCTGGTTTTTAATTCTGTCGCTCGCTGCGAGAAGTATACGGAGCGCGTGACGACCTATCCTGCCATTCATGTAATTTCGGCAGGCTGTTTGAGAGTCCGTGAGTATTGTTAGCGACCGCCCGGTTCTATAGCCCTCCGCCACCGCTAGAGCAACGGCTACTTCCTCGGACTCTGCAGCTGTGCAGCCTCGGAGAGACGCGCTGGTCATTTCGCGTAAAGACGAATCGACCACCGCCGCCACAGCGATTTTGGTGTCTCCTCCTCTCCAAGACCGTAAAAAAAAAAAAAAAAAAAAACGGGGAAAAAATTTTCTTGAAAGAAGCAAAGTAAGATTGAGGAGAGTAACGTCAACTTTCACAAACGTGACGTCAGTAGATTGCTCAACGAGCCATCCCTGCTCGGAACCCTCGTCTTTCACTACGACACTCCCTTGCCTAACCGTCGCCTTCAATTCGAGACGGGGAGTGCAATAACCAGATTCTCAGTTTGCGTATTTGTATTGCTTGCCTGGAAAGTTCATCGGTGTAAGACTGTATCTGCACAGCGCTAAAGATGAGGCCTCACTACCCCCTCTCTCTTCATTCTTTGCGTTTCTCTTATTCAAGGCCTGTCGCAGGTGTTCACTCAGAGGGCGACAATTACGGTGCCTTTCCTTTCCTCATAAAACATTCGCTTTTTTTTTTGTAAAACCGCTCTGCACGCACCGCACCCTAAACTAATCTCTGGCTGAAAGATGCTTTCGAGGTTGTTGCCTCGCGTACGTTCATCGCTCGAAGTCGCTGCGAACGTAAGGTCCAGTACAGTATGTGCTTGTGTCAGCGTTCAGGGCTTGGGCCATAAGCGGAGGTAATTTTGTTTCATAGTGGTTGACCGCCGCGCAGACCTGCGAATGTTTTAAGCAAGTACTTTTCAAAATTTTGTCAACCAGAAACTAAAGTTGGATGACTGTCAACATTTTTGCGCGGATGCTTTGGGTCTGCAGAGGCAGAAATAGGGTGCCTTTCAAAATGACTAGACCAAAAAAAAAAAAAAAATGACGCACGAGTGACCGCACTGAGCAGGGAGGCGGGGACATGACCGAGCGACTCAGGAGATCTCCAAGATCTCCAGGATGTATATAGAAGGACACCAAAGCTGAAGGCGCTTCACATTCATGAATGTTTGGATTTGTGAATATACCTTTTCCCTCTGTTCGGCGTCGGCAGAAAGTAAGCGGACAGCGGGTGTGGAAACAAGCTCCCTACTTACGCTTGCTTACTGAAACCAGCAGCAAAGCGCATCACAGAATCTAGCGCATTTACGTGATATCAGTTATTTTGTATTGATTGCTTCTGAAAGTCGCAAATGTAATTATCTGGTGCAACATGCACGTTACTGCAGACTTTTCTTTTATTCGTTCGATACGAATGTGAATCTAAACGCTGTTAAAAGGTGCACTAACAGGTAATCAATAATCACTGCTCAAGATAATTGCCGTAACTACTATGTTAGATGTGGTTATCTTAGAAACGTCGAAACTTTGCTTCTTTAAAGCAGTCAATGTTTGAACTGTGGCTGTTCTTTTGCAAACTTCCGTGTTTCGTGCGGATTTGGATTTTTCGATATATCGAAGCCTATACATTTGCCCAAGACTGTGGGCCTTTTATTTTTTTTTCATTTCTGATGCCAAATTTTTTTATCGCCAATTCTGACGGTGCCTCCGTTTCAGTACTACTGCAAAAAAAAGCAAAAAATAGCAATCTCTAGTTCCTGCATTATTGACAATGCTGCGTCGTTTGCTGTTTATTTTTCTTCATGAGCAGCATTCAACTTTAACGCTATAATAAGTTTTATTGGCGCTTTTAGCGCAAACATGTTTTGTTTCAATTTTATAGCTCTCGACAGAGCTTCCTATTTTCATGTTTTGCACAAGTCGGTTCACTTCATCGCTCGTTATTTTTCTCTATAATTTGAATCCTTCCAAGCACGAAATGCTAAAAAGCACTATGATAGAAAACTATTGCTTTAAAATGCTGCAGCATCTTGGGTTACAATACGTACAGTTTTGAAATATAGGAGCTTTTTTTGTTCAAGGTTAAGAATTTTTTGATGTATGCGAAAGAATTACACCTGAATACTTTGTTGTTCAATGTTCGCTGTTCTGCCGAAGCGCACAGTAAGTTAACTCGAAGCACCAGCATTTAACTGATCAAACTTCACTATCCCCGCCATTAAACGAGCAGCTGCTTTCTGGTAAGAGACAAAAAAAAAAAAGCTTTTTCAAGCAAATATTCAAGAAAAAAAAAGAAAAAAATTCTTTCATCGACGACCATTTTATTCAAGAAATACGAAGCGTCTCAAGGAAACAATTTTCTTGGCGATTTCGACATTATTTATGCATAAAAGGGCCCTCGCTATTTTCGAGGTGCCAAAAGGCGTAACTACAGCTGTGTTATCCTCGAGACCACTCTCGTAACGTGCGCTTTTATTCCCAAGCCTACATCCATCATCCCAGAAATCAAAATGGTAAGGATTGTTCTGCCGTCCAGAAACAGCAAGGCAAAAAAATATAGGAAAGCAGATTAGAACACTACCTTTGACGATTAGTTCTCAAGTTGTGTTTTTTTTTCATAGTTTTTTCGTAAGCCATATCCCGCATGAATAACGAGTGGGCTTAGCTGCTCGGCAGAGTGTCTGGCGGTTTCAACACCTTTCATATAGCGCTCTGTCGTCGCCCCTAGAGTCTCTCCTGAGATGAGACGCTTGCTCGGTCGTTTTTCATTTCAGGCTGTGCCGTTTAGAGCCCACGCGCTCCGCAAACTTGAAGCGTCGTACTCAGCGGGGACTGAGAAGTACGAAAAGAAAAGTCAAGAATCTTTCCCGTCAATATTACGAAAACGAAGGAGAACAACGCGTGGGTTTCGAAGCTGGATATTGTGGGGGCTAACGGAGGTGGAACAGAGGTGCCAATTAATTCAACTACGTTCAGCAACCGATCGCGTATGTTGACTGCAGCCACCGAACTGTGTGTAGCGGTAGAGCGATCGGCCTCGTTTGTGAGAGGTACTGTGTTCAGATCTGTGTGCTAGCTCGAAATGTCAGGCGCGAAGCTGCTCACTTCACGCCAGCGTTTGGTTCAAATTTAGCTCGAAGTGTGAAGACAAACGCTTTTCACGGACTATGATGACATCAGTGATGATCATCGCGCTGCTGAAGATTGTGACGTATACTCGTAGAGGAAGGAAGCTTTATTTTTCAGGAAGCTTTCTTCCCTCCCTGCTTTCGCTGGATGTTCGTTCTTCCCCTTCTGCGTACATCAGATCAAAGCTCATTTTTATCACATTTCTCTCTCTATGCTACTCTTTCCATTTTCAGAAGCTCACAGCCTTTTCGTCTCATAGCTCAACCCTTGTTTGAAACCTTCGAGTGAGGTACGGGCGCCACGTATTCACCCTTCAATTTCTGCCCCAAAAAACATGCTAACCATTTCTAAATTCGTCCGCCACACTATTACCCCGACGGCCAAAACAACTGCATGACCATGGTAGTTCAGTCAGTCCGCCTTGATCCAGGATTAGTGCGTCGCTTCCCGTACTTCTCCCCTACCCACCTCCCCCCCTGAGAGCGTTTACGACTGTCCTCAACTCCGTTCTTGCTCCAGTGAGCGAAGCGAAATGCGCAGAAGCCTCCACGGTCGCGTCGCTTAAAACTGCTGCAGCAGAGCTCGGAGCGCGGTCCGCCTACGGAAACGCGCTGGCAGCAGCTCAGCAATTCGTGGGAAACGCCGAAGTAAGCCTCGCTTAATCCTGTACGCCGATTAAAGCGCAGTGACGCTAATCTGCAGCCCGATTCTGTCAGCGCCGTCGGTTCCCGCAGAGTTTGTACAAATGGGCCACCGATTTTAACGCTGCGTCCTCTTCGCATTCCCTGGAGGGCGCTGAAAAGTGGCATTGTCTGCCCTCTGCAATCGTCCTCTTTTCGAGGCTGCGTTTAGAAATTCAGTAATCGCGCTTCATGTCGAAAGAGAAAGTAATAGATGTGAAAGCTCCAAAATTTGTAACAGTTACTAAATGTTCGCATTGTTGCCTCGACGAACATACTCCCTATTGTTTCTGTGTTATGATAACCTCTTATGCTGTGCTGTTTTAGTAATACGTTGCAATATGTTTCTATTCTGTCGCCTTATGCCATCAAGCTATCACTGTATACGTCCTCCACATTTAAAATATTGCACGTTGATAACATAATAATTGACGCCAGCCAAGAAGACAACAAATCACATGCTGCTCATACGTGCGACCGGCACGGGATTTCGACCTTTCATTTCCTGGCCCAGAGAGCGCGAGCGAATCAGGTTTTAAACCAATTCACTAGGCGTCTAATCGGATATGGAATAAAGTGGCGAATCTTATGTCAGTGGTCAAATAATGGAACTAGTCATGTGTCGGGGAACACACACGACTGTCGTATAATGCGCGTACTACAGCACAGTATACGGCATGCGTTTTTTACCGTCATCCCCTCATCATCATCATCATCAGCCTGACTACGCCCACTACAGGGCAAATGCCTCCCCCATGTCTCTCCAATCAACCCTGTCCTGCGGCCACTGTAACCCCGCAGATTTCTTAATCTCATCCACCTACCTAACTTTCTGCCGCCGCCTGTTACGCTTGCCTTCTCTTGGAATCCACTCCGTTTCAGCCGAAGTCTAGCCATTATAATTGATATAGGTAGCAGCGTAGCTGTAGAATTCTCGGCCATGCGAAACACTGTGTGTGTTCTCGACGTTAAGAAGCCGGACAGCTTAATATGAAGCTATAGACTGTCAAATTGTCAAGACTAATTTTTGTTTAAAATGAAAGCAAAATGTGTGGAAATAATTTAAAGCGCGAAAAGCAATAAACGGAATAGTACATGAACTGTACACACGATTGAAGCCGCCACGGTGGCTCAGGGGCTATTGTGCTCAACTGCTAACCCAAAGGACTCGGGTTCGATCCCGGCCGCGGCGATCGCATTATGATGGCGGCGAAATGAGACCCGCGTGCTGTGCGATGCACGTGCACGTTAAAGAACCCCAGGTGGTCGAAATTTGCGGAGCCCTTCAATACGGCGTTACTCATAGCCTGGGTTGCTTCGGGACGTTAAACCCCATAAACTAATCTAAACGCGTGAAAAATACTATTGTAGTAGTACTATAGCTCTAGAGCGAAACACCGATGTATGCTACGACTGCTAATGCATGGTAGTGAAGGACTTCTTCAGGCTTCGTGTGTTGCTTTCCCTTTCGTCCTTTCTTGAGGTTTCAACAAAAACAACTGTGAAACTCAAGTGCAAGCTTCTGCGACGCCTACGCAAAAAAAAAAAAAAAAATCTACCAATAGCAATATACTATAGCTCACTTTAACTTTTCGTTTGTAACTTCCTCTGTTTATGCTGCTGCTGAAGAATATGTTTATAGATATGCTTAAAGAACAAGGATAGTGGCAGCCGACGTGGCCTCAAGGAGCGCCGATAAGAGGGGAGATTTTTCTCGTCGTCAGCGTCCGCCTTCTGCTCGTACGATGGGCGTCTCTGCCGTCGCCTCGCCGTTAAAATGTCTTTCCTAACTGCTTCACTTTTCCCGGCCACATGCGGCCGTTCAATCGCAAAACTGGCATCGAAGCTTGACACAGTGGAGAAAAACGCAGTAAAGACACGCTGTGCATCGATTCCCCTCGAAGAGTTTACACATTTCTACCGGCGCATACATTGCTGACGTTGCAGCCGAAAGGTGGTTGCGAAACAACGTACGAAAACATGGAAACGACGGTACCGCGATGTCCTCATACACGCGCAGTGCTGTCGCAGAAACTGGCTCTTTCTGATTATTGCATCCATTTGACCGCAAAAAGCGATTCCAGAGCTCGTAACAGGGGCGTTCTTTTTGTCCGTAGATCCTGTTCATCTTACCCGCTTTGACACCAGCATTGGTAACACAGAAGCCTCTGTCTGCTGCAGCGAATATAGGTTTCGTCGTTCAGTAAAAGCTCGCCGTCAAAACGCACAAATCGCACTGCTTTCCGGTTTTCCTTTTCGGTGCAGTCCGCTTCTTGCTATCCCAGCGATGAGGGTCCCATTTTAGGCTGTGACTCTCGCACCGTATTATTATTGGGTGGTGGTAGGATGTAATTACGCGTATTGATACAGAGAAACTGAGAGCCGAAAGGGCGACTTTATTTTTGATGTTATGCGTTAAGCATTGTACATGCCACGTAAAGGAGAATGTCTCACGAAAATTCCTTCTTCGAGGTAGCAGTGCTGATACGTTGCGCGCACGAAATTCATTTCAAGAACAACTGATGTCCCATTTGTATGCCTTCCTTCAAGTGAACATGTTTGTGGCTCTGCCTGCATGTTACACTACACTTTCTGTACTTAGTGATGGCCGTTGTCCTTTTTGTGACAACTCTATAGCTAGCAAAGCGTCAAAGCTATGCCTCCATTTGCACACTGTGAACGCTCTAAATGGGAGCAAAACGGGAGTAAACTATCCTCAGCGCACTCCATATTATAAAAGGAACTGAGCTAGAGGGCAGTTTGTAGCCCCTTTTTACTACTCCCTGTCTAGAGTATATCCCTGCCCGAAGAACGTACAGTCTTTGTCAAAAGTTTAGAGCCCAGGGGGTTTGCTTCTAAGCCTCGCAGTGGGACTCCTGTAACATTCGTGGTAGTCCTACCCATTGGAGGAGGCAGGACCAGAATTCTTCTTAGCTTCAGCAAACTTCGAGCGCTGGGGATGCATTACGAACCAGACAGTGTGGCTCAGAAGCAAACCCCCTGGGCTCCAAACTTTTGACAAAGGCTGTACCTTTAAGGGTGTGCGAATAGTACTTTTTCGAAACTGAGTCGAATACGAATAGCGTAGTTAAAACAAAAGTGAATACGAATTGAATATATGCGGTTATTATTAAGTGGCGCAAACATTCGTACAAAACAAATATTCATGCGAAACAGTGAAGCGGTAGCAGCGGCTAATACGGCATGTAGTTAAAGCGGTAGCTGCAGAAAAAAAAACAGCATTGGTTTCCCTTTGAGGCACATGACACTAAGCTGGCATGCTAACTCTATGACCTTCCTGTCATACGCATTGTAAAACAAGCTGTAGATACTAACAACAACAAAAAAAGGAGAGGAAAAACTAGCGCCATATCTCAATTGATCTTAAGAACCAAGAAAATAGGTGGCGGTTTAGCATTTCTAACAACGAAATGTTACGCGAAAGCTGTAAGTGGAAACCAAGGCCACGTACCTGAATGCGTGATTGAAAGTGCGTTTGCTTTCCTTTCAAGACTTGCTCGCAAATGGAAGTTTATAAAGACGACGACGGCGTTCAATGCACAGCGCGAAAATGTGGTGCAGTTTAACATAAGGTGCGGTTGGCAGCGGCGATAGCATTAAAAAAAAAAAAGCGGCGATAGCATAGTTCTTTCGCCCAGTGGCCAGCGCAGCTGATCCGTTCGGCCGCGGGTTCGAAACTCAGTGGCGGCAATATTTATTTTGTTTCTCCATGTTGCTCAAGGCCACCCCATTCAAAGTCTCGTTTAGTTCCGCCTTTTTCCGTATCACGTGACTAACTTCAGAGACTGCACCACACACCGGCATTTTCCAGGTAATGAGGCCGATAGAGCTTTCGTACTAAAACAGCGAAGAAACACGGGACGGCACAACGCGATGACTAGCAACTCATTTTTTAGAAGGATTGGCAAAAAAAAAAGTGAGTTTCTGGACAACGATAAAGAACATTGGGAACAGCTACAAGTGCCATAAACTAATAAACCAACCAAAGTCGAGGGTTGGTAAAATCCACTGTATTAGTATCTCAGCTCCTCTTTACACTTGCTTTTCCTTGATTTTGCTGATGCGGCAGCTGACGTGTTTTTGCGGCAACAGTAGACAGAAAGGAAGATTTCCAGACGGGCTGTTGGTCACCTGTCAGGCAACCTCTCTGTGTGTGTGCGGACTAGATTTGACGCCAGCGTGCCTCAAAACATCTAGCGTGCTTGTATTACCATTGTCGAAATGACACATGCCATCATGCAAACCAAAGTTCAGTTGGTACTCCGACATTGCCGTCCTATGTGTTCCAAATGTTTCACTTCGCTTTTGTGTATTTTAGTTATTAAAGACAAATAAAAATAGGCATCAATTTTAAGAAAGAGCTACTCGAAGTTTAAACTGAGGAATAAACACAAAAATAAATAATAATAGAAAAACGAGGCCTTTATTTGGCTGAAAAACTTTTAATTTCGATTTCGCCAGAAGCGCGAGGGGTGAACTTTGGTAGCAGATTATTAACGATGTTAATTGCAAAAATATTTTTATTGCATTTCATTCAGGAATGAATCCGCGTTTTGATGAAATAGATTTCAATTTTATCAAAAATATTGCGTTTAAAAGAGTGATCTCATACCTTAAACCTGGCCAAGCAAATTACGACGGGACTGCGCGGAATGGTTAGGCAGTAGGGCGTGACGTCAATCAGCCCAGGGGCGCCGTCCGGTCACTAACCCCTCCGCTCATGTCCGAAAGCCCATAATTCTCTTAGGGTAATTCAATCACCTCCTGAGCGGTGATCTTCCGTCGACGGCTCGCGAGCGTTAAAAATTCATTCCGCCATCATTACAGTCTGAAGCGGCAAGCTGCTGACGAAGTTTGGGCCGTTGTTAAAGAGTGTTTCACCCCAAACTGTTGGAACACAGGACATGTCGTGAAGGAGATGCGATTACCGCTTTTTTTCTCTTCACCTTTTTGTTTTTCTGTGACCTATCTGTGACTGGTAGCAAGGCGAAGTTTCAAACCGCGGTAAATCAAATACTTGCTGGCTTGTGTCAAGTGATTCCGGCTTTACACAATTTGTACGTGCATCCTATTGCAGCCGCTGTAAGAGTTCCCTCCAGAAGCCACAAGCTTCGCTGTCCTTCTTCCTTCGGTTGTGTGTGTGTGTGTGTGTGTGTGTGTGTGTGTGTGTGTGTGTGTGTGTGTGTGTGTGTGTGTGTGTGTGTGTGTGTGTGTGTGTGTGTGTGTGTGTGTGTGTGTGTGTGTGTGTGTGTGTGTGTGTGTGTGTGTGTGTGTGTGTGTGTGTGTGTGTGTGTGTGTGTGTGTGTGTGTGTGTGTGTGTGAATAAGGAGCTGCATGACAGTAAGTCTTGCAAGACACATCATATAATTTCATCGTCTCTAGGAATCTTTGCCAGTAATGGAAGTAAACTCCAGAGGAAGTGGCAGGCGTAGGCTAACTCGCAATTTCATCACATTTTTTCAGTGTAGATTTTTCAAGCACTTCAAATGTAACGGTGACCTCACAGCAGACGCCAGCTTCGAGAACCTCTGGTCAGAAGATCAGGTCTATTACACGTGCACTGTCCTATGGCGGTGACGGCTCACCTCTCGTCTGTGCTAGCTTGAATCCTGCTGTATTTATGTTTTAGTTAAGCCTTGGACTTTACTCAGTAGGGCATGTTGCCGGGCTATTTGGTTTAGCATTTTTAAACTTGGAAAAAACCACCTTGGCGCAAATAATTTTACGTATAACAAAAGAGACGAGGAGGCGCCTGTCCGTTGCCTCCTCGCCTCTTTTGTATATGTGAAATTATTTGCGCCCAGGTGGTTTTTTTCCAACTTGGGCTTTCCTGCAAACGAATTTATATAACGCCATGTTTTCTTTATCTTCACACAACACTGTATATATTTTATTTCAGCAATGACAGTGTCTTCTCTATCCCAAAACGGCGCCGATGAAGCAGCTTTTCAAGCATCGCTCAATCGCTTCCTGTTCGCAATAGCTGCTACTCTAATCCTGTCAGCCGTTGAGGCTGGAAGAGATAAAAAACAAAATAAACAAGCAGCGGGGAAGCACTGCGTTAGACAGCTTTCGAACCTGTCAGCCGCACAACTTCGGTAGCCTGCGTCGTTCAAGAAACAAACAAGAAATAGTAGGAAAAGAAATGGCGAAGAACAACGTCTACTTTAAAGCGGTTCCGGTAAAGAGATAAAAAGCATTGAGGTAGTTGAAATAAAACCTTTCCTTGTGTACACACAAACGACGCCGGACGTCCAGCTGCCCGCTAACAAAGCTTATTTTTGGAACAGAGATTGGTGGCGTCCGCTGCCATCGCTCCTCCTGTTGGGGGTGGTCGCGTATTTTTCGTCAGCTGGTCTTCCTGCTCGATACACAGCGTAGTTCCTTCCGCTCTTAGTTCCTTCTGTCAGCACCGTGTTCGCAAGCTTACAGCGGGGATCGACCTCTAAATTTTGTTTTCTTTCTAAAGGCAGGAATTGAAAAGTTTGGGGTAGCCGTAGGACGCTGGACGACCTATAGCTCATTATGGTACAGATAAAGCGCAAATCGACAACGACGGAAGAAATCATTTGACACGGACGCACAGGGCGCTACTTATAATGTTTAATTTTTCACTGTCGCCCAAAGAATTGCAGTTTCTCAAGTGAGGCTCCACAGTGATGCGCCCGTAGGAGCTGAGAAAACCGTAATAAATGCGTCCTCCGCTTCCTTCAGTAAATCAGTGTGATGGAGTAGCACCTCGCGTTCCCTGTACTTTATAGTGCAGCTGTTGTTTGGCGATTCATCGCTTTTATAGTATCGCACACACAAAAGAACTCGCCGAACACTCGACTGTCACCTTAATGTTGACACAGTATCTGCGCACTAGAAATTTTCTTCTCTTACAGTGAAAACTGTCATGTGGAAGACTCGGTGGCGAATGCCGTAGCCCGACCGCTGACATCCGGTCATGTGACATCTACGTGTCACGTGACGAGTGCCAGGCACGTGGCCGCGCGCCCGTTGCGATCGCTGTGGCCGCCCAGGTTACCACAAAGTCTGTACATCTCAGACTTTGCTGCGTTAGAAAAAGACGGCGACAGCTTTCGCTGAGTATAGCACTTCACGCAGCAGAGCGTGAACACTTGGAAATCTTTTTTCCTTCGACAATTCCCTCAGTGAAGAATAAATGCGATATATTTTTCTACTCCAGAACTATATGTAACACTGTGATCCAGCATTATATGTATTGTATCAAATGATGCTTTTTTCCATGAATTTAATCACTTTGTTAAAAGTCTGTGCCCCCCCCCCCCCCCCCCCTGAATTTGTAGTAGCATCGTACTTGCATCTTGATCTCATCACACATTGCTTGGGATGCTGACCTGATTACTACGTTTTTCTTAAAATGATCCTGTTTCTTATATTTATTTTTCTTTACAGCTGCTACTGTCTCAGGCTTGAGACATTTCAGGAGGGGTTATATATAAGGAGAAAAAGAAACATCATAACACATAACTAGGCAGTTGCTTTACAAACTCTGTATGTGGTAGCCGTTATAAAGAACCATAAAGTTCATTCCAGACCTCTGCTGTGCGTGGAAAAAAAAGAATATTTATGGCAATCAAGAAAAGGCCTGAATGGTACAGCGTTCAAAAGATCGAACCAACGAATCACATGTGCAGAGTGACTTTTAAATGAAAGGGGGGCAGTTTGCCCAAAATGTCAGTAATTTGGTGTACGGCACACTGTGATGAATCAGTAAAAACGTGACTTTGTTCAACGTTCCACATCTCCTGTTGCATCCAGACAGTTCAGATAAGTTCACTTTTCGTCATGACAGGAACGGCACAGCGTGCAAAATTTCACGTCATTCGTATCAATCACAACATACCTGTATTGTAGAGAACCATTCGGGCAACACTGAGAAGAAATATTTAAACGTTAGAATGCTACGGCGCAAACAAGAACACTCGCCGCACTTGCACGAGCATCTGCATGGGTGTCCTGGGTCATTCTGCGTTACTGTCGATGTCAACGATAGCTTCATTGCGAAATACGCTTTACGTGTTAGTGCAAGACCGAAAATCACTATTATTAAAGCTTTCGTCGCTAAACACACAAACGCTGTTCACGTGGTTACTTGTATGGCGAATCGACACAGATGTGTTCAATACACGCGTTTTCTGGGTCATATCTAATCTCCAAATGGTTAAAATGAACACCCCTCTATTTGCTTAGGACCTTCGAGTGCGAAGCATGAGGACGCAGGAACAAATCCAGGACACAGTGGGCGCGTTTCGATGGATGCGAAATGCAAAAGATGCTCGTGTCTTGTGCGTTGTCGGTGCAGGTCAAAGAACTTCGCGTTGTCGAAGTTAACCCTTTTGTGGGACAATGGGGCACATACGTCCCACTTTGTTTCCCGTACTTGAGCTCGTAAGAGGCAGTGGGACGCAGGAGTACCACTTCGGCTGTTCTGTCGCCTATTATATACGGTTTCAATGTTTTGTTTAAAAATGAATTCATCCGCCTCTACTAGATAAGGTAGCAAGTCGAGGCCTTGAAACTTCGTTCTTTTTTTTGGGCATGTTGCAAGCTTTCGGCCATATTCACCTGGCAAAAAAAAACAATCAAAATGTCTGACAAGCGATTCTTTTTTCTACATAGCGAAGAATACCTCACGATCACTACGTGCACTTGTTCTGAAGATTTGAGATGACAAATATTGAGAGAAAAAGATTGTTTTTATAACGCTGAAAATAGTTGGACATTTAGATAAGCCTAACAACTGAATTTTGAGTGGTCATTTTCAAACTTCGTATGTAGACTGTTCTTGGGCGCCAAATGATCAATGGTCAAGCATTCAGAAGCACCAGCAGCAAGAAACCCTTGCGAATGGAAAAGAAGGCTAAACAAAAATGCCAGAAATGGTTGGCGTGTCCGGTAGAGTTGAGCTTATCGGCAAAGAACACAACCCTGCGAAAGTTGAACGAAGGCGTAGGTGCCGGCGGTGATCCACGACGGGAAAAGCAGTGCGAACAAGTTGAACAACAAACGAACAAGTGCGAAAAAGTTCATGAAGTGGTTAGTACACAAACTAAGTGAGGAAACCCATTTAGATCAATGGCACCAATACGTCCCATTTTCTTTATCGCCCTTTAGTGCCAATGGAACAAATATGTCCAACTTCTTTTCGCTGAAATATTCCTACTAAAATTGGGAATTTTCTGCACACCTATTTCTGTCCACCTCATCTGCTCGTGCAATTACAATTAATCAATTTTGCAAAAAATATAAGCTGTCGTACAAAGGGTTAAAACACGGCCCCACGATGAGAAAGCACGCGAAGTTTATTTTTCTCTCTTCCTGCCATGGCGTCGTCCGAAGCAGCAGCTAAGTTAAAATAAATAAACCAACAAAATAAGGAACAAGGATTCAGGAGGGATGGTGCGAGGACATACCCCAAGGTTGGCTTATATAAGATTGTGTGGGGGACGCGTCTCTCAACTTCACCTCCGCCTCTGCCTCTGTCTCCGGCTTCACCGTCCCTGTTCATCCCACCTTTGTTTTTTTTGTTGTTTTACAACCCGTTTTCTTCGATCAATAGCGAAGCCTAACCGCGTCCTACGCTCTAAAACCGAGTCGTTCGAGTATAATGCAGTTGTATGGAAAAAAGAAGACAGCTTGTAAGTGCGTCTGCATGTTGAGACAAATAGTCATAAAAAAAAGGGACGCGTCGAAAGGCTTCGGAGATTGTGCCAGTGCTTCGCGTCGTGGACAGATACCTAGTGCTTTTATTTATTTTATTTTTTACTGGTGAAAGGCTTTGGCCATACAGCCTACGTCTATAACGGGTTTCATGCGGCCAAAAAGACAAAGTTACGCAACGTAGTTTTTTGTTTTTCTTATCTCGGTGCTCTTTCGGGTTTCGCTGAGGAATAAAACGAGAAAAACACGCCTCTTTCAAAGTTTTCAAGGTAATCGAAGTGGCAGTGATTGCTTCTTTGTCCGCACCCCGGTGGTTGGAGACCGCCCTTCGTCATCTTCCTTTTATTTCTCCACGTGGCCCCACCGCGCGTGGTGATTTGAGAGATAAGGAGCGTCTTTCTTTTTTTCTTCTGCTGTCTGACTTTCATTAGGCCCGCTCATGGCCTGTTGTCCTAACGAAGCAATTAATCGATCCACCTGGCCTCGCCACCGCCTCCCTTCTTGCTGTCCGCAAAGCGAGGCGACATTTTGTTAATTACTCGCCTTTGACGTCTTTTTTTTTGTTCACACAAGTTTTTAACCCTTCATTCTTTTTTTTTCTTCTGTGAAAGAAAAACTGGAGGCACATGCGGTGCTTGTAGCGCTAATATGCATATATGTGGGCAGAACAGATGCAGTGCTTAATGAAAATGAGCAAGAGCGACGTTCCCGCCACGTGTCTCTGAATTTCGCAGAACTTCACTGATAACGGTCCGGATTCTGGTCAAGCTGTTATCAGAGGTTTTTGTCCCGGCTGCTCCTCTCTGGTTAATAATAATATTGTAACGACGAAGAAGTTCCTATTCAGGCGAAGACGACGACGAACTTCTGACCGTTGTATTGAGCAGCATTGCCATCGCTTTGTGTGTGTGCTCTCGGTGCTCGCCCCCTGTGTCTACGGACCGCCGGCGCCCAGTACCTCTAACCATCCCAGTACCCACCTTACATTTGGTGGAGGTGCTTTATAGTAATAATAAAAATAGCAAGTTATATCGAACTGAAATAGTATGGAGCAAAATGCCCCGGCATTCTTTCCCGAGGCCATTTTACGTGACGAAGATAAAAGTAGTCCTGGAATAAAAAATAAACAAAGCAGCAGTTAGCAATGGAATTAAGGCGTTGGCTGTTACCCCTGGACCACCTCGAAATTCCTGTTTTCGCCTCCATCACCTGACGTCATCTTATAAGAAGGTCACCGGTCTGATGGATGTCGTGACCCATTCAATCACCTGCACATTACTATGCTTTCCTTGCATATAGAAGGCCCCCATAAATCATCGCGCACAAAGTAACCCTTTGAGGACTAATCGGAGTTGGCATGAATCTATTAATTACTCTGTTCTAAAGACAGAAACGCTATTCTCACACTGAAAAATGAGCACTCATAAGCTACAAATGATCCGAAAACAAAACGCAGTGGTTGCAACCACCACCGCTCTGGAAACTTCAGTGCGTGAAAACGGCTTTTCGCGGATCCCTGAGGCTAAGCCAAACCACCATTCACTTCTGAAGAGGGGCCACTTAGTCATTTCGGCTATGACGTCACTAATTGCAGTCAAGCTCGGAAAAAAAAAATGTTTCGCACTGAAATCGAATTTGTAATAAGGGAGTAATTAGTCATTGACATCACCCCGAGCGCAGCCAGAAACGGCTACGAAGGAAACTTATACAGCTTCCACAGAAACTTCGTAATTAAAGAAAAATTGTTCTTGGTTCGGGGTACGAACCCGGGATCGCCGCTTCCCTGGAGCAGGCCCTGTCCCAAATGAGCTAACCGCGACGGCTGGCATATGGTAGGGCGAGAGCGAATTGATCTTTAACTCGAACTGGGAGCGATGGGGATTACTCCCTTGTTACAGATCTACTCCACCTTGGCGAATTCTCCTGAACATCTGACCGAACCGAATTTCCCAACAATATTATATCTTTTGTTTTCGAGAAAACATCAACGCAGTCTCAACGAGCCATACATTCTACTTTTGTTGAGAACGAAAGTACGATGGTGATGGCCTGAGTGTCCCTGTAGTGAATGATGCTCTGAAAATCGTCAAGTTATATGAACGTCTCTCGACCTTTTTTTTTTTTAATCATCTTTCGTATTTACCTGCTCGAGGTATATGCATTTATAAAGTTCCTTAGAACCATAACACATGAAACCGAACGACAAAAAAGCTGTTATCCCTTTGGGGAAGTACACTTCTTTCTTCCGATTCATTATTGCCTTCACTTCTCACCCTTCCAAAACACAAAACACCCTCGACTGGCCAGATAACGCGCCCGGACATTGCTTCAGGCATGGCTTCCTCAAAACCTGCTTCATTATTCTTCCCGCCGCTCAGTGTCATAGGGCGCTCAACTTTCTCACGCCATTGTGTCGTATACTTCTTCCACAATGCCTGTCTTCTTTTTTTAATTAAGGGTCGCGACGAGAGGAGCACTTAAAACTTAATTGAGTGAATGAAAAGAACAAAGGGCAAATGAGCTTCAGGGCAGTTCATGACAATGCCTTCACTGCTGAATACAGCCCTCGTATGGCAGTGAGCGAGAGGAAAGAAGCGCCTTTAATAAAGCACCTACGCTGGCAAAGGTAGGAACCCAGGCTAGTCCTATAAAGTACTTACTCAAAGCTTCCTTGGTATGTGTGTTGCGTTGTGTTGGGTTTTATGACACTTAGGCAACCAAACGAATCATCCGCCAAACTCAGGGTTAATGTGTCTGCAGTGTGGGGAAGGACTAAAACAATTTTACTTTCCCACAGTTTTTGGATAATCACAACTTTGCTTCTTTTAAAAGCGTAAAAACACAGGAAACGTTTGGCAAACAGTTGAGCGACACCATTCTTACTTCTAGTTGTTGATCAAGAGTGACTGTTCTGGTGAGGCGGTATCTCCTGGTTCGAACCCTGGACAAAGAAGATTTTTTTCTCGAAATACGAAGTGTCTGTGGAAGATGTATGGCTTTCCTACGTAGCCGTTTGGCTGCTCTTGGGTGGATGCTAAAGAGTGTTCTCTTCGTCATTACAGGAAGTGTGAATGGGTGCTGATTCCACCAGTAGCAGGCTATGGTGCAACGGAATGCGTTGAGCATAAATTGTGGGAATTGCTTTTTCCTTAGTCTCTCGAGTTTTGTGCACGAATAAAATGGGGTTTGTGGTGATCGCATCGCTGCATAGTTCACATGTAGCTTATCTTGTTCTGTCTGGATAAAGTTGCGTCTAAGATGCGTATGTTCAATACAAATACGACATAATACCAATCGAATGAAACGTTCTTGGTTTGTGCGTGACTTCGGTTTCCTGGTATGTGCGGAGAAACAGTGGACTGGTGGAGTGAGACATTTAGATACTGCTTTTTATCTGTGACTTTAGACAGTGGCTGGCTTTTATCGTTATTGTTAATTAGTTTTACTCCTGGCGAAGCGCTTTTAAAGATACACATTGGATAAAATGAAATCGGCCTGCATTGACTGAAAATTGAGCTTTCATATCCTAGAGAAGACCTAAAAAACGAAACACAGGCATGTCCGCCGCAACAGGCGTAGGATATTCCAGATGAGGCGTAGCATATAGCTGCATAGTTATAATATCACCAGTGAAGGTCAGCATTTATAACGCTCTTTTTCCTTTGTAGCTAGCGGCAATACGGACGTCAAAGTTTTCGTTAATAATGAACTGTTCCGCGTTTGTGGCTGCTGACATTCGCTCCAAGAGAATAATTCATATATGGTAAAACGGCAGAATCATCATTTAGTAGCTTAACGCTGCGACAACCACGACTTCATTGCATGTAACTCAGTCGTCTAATCACGGGTGAGCTAAGCGGTCGAATAGAAAAAGTGGGAGCAGATGCATTAGACTGTTTAATAATCATGTCCAAAAATTTCAGGCGAAAATTTTGAAAATTTGAAAATTGTAAGATACTTTTACGGAAACATCGCAGGCAGTGATACGTTTTTCTTATATGTGGCAAGATTTCTTTTTTTTTAAGTTTTTCCATCTGTCGCGTAGAACTGTTAAGACTGCCATAGAAAACCAACGGGGAACGTTTTTGACGGTAGCTGAAAGGTTAATAAAAAAAAAATTCAAGACTGCCGTCGGGTTATCTTGCGGATATATTGATTATAGCGAAATCTTGCATTCTATGAAAAAATTGCGCTCATAAAATCTTTCCCGCTCAAAAATGTTTTTGTCCAAAATGGCTGGGTATGAAATGTCCCTCTTTCACCGCCGTTATTGTGGCCTTAACAAATATATACAGGGTGTCCCAGCTAAAGGTAACCAAGCTTGTAAAAAAGAGGATGTTCCTTAGCTCAGTGAGACCAACTGAGGGTTGTCGAGAGTCGCGTGTCCTAGTCTGCAGTATTTTTTTTTTATCATGCAAACGTGATTAATTAGCAGAGACTAATTATCTAACTTTTTAATTATTGAATTCAGGAAGAAAGTGTCAATGCAGGAGTTGTAGATCTCATAAAAAAATAACCGTTTGCCGTGTTTGCAGCCAAGTACCACTGATACAGCTTCTTTTATTTCACTTAAAAGAAAGCCCGCGAAATACAAAAAGAACCACGTGATAGGGAAGCAGTTACAGCGCTCCCAAACGAGCGATCAAGCAACGACATCCGCTTATGTTTCCAACGCTGTCCCGAACAGGGTTCGGTGTTTTGGGGTGGTGGCGAGATATGCGCCAGGAACTGCTTATGCGTCATGGAAAGTGAGCGGGAATTGCTTTTCAAGGAAGTGAAGCGCGGCTCGCATAGAGTGCTTTTTCACGCGAAACCTCGCCTCGAGTGATAGGCATGTGGCCGTGCTGCGAACTTGAACCGTCACACGCTGAAAAGACAGTCGCCCTAGCGCCGATGCGAGAGTTGCTGGCGTATATCTCGCAACCATCGCAAAACGCCGCACACCGTTCGGGACAACGTTGCAAAGATAAGCGAATGTCGTTGCTTGGCCGGTCGTCTGGGAGCGCTGAAACTGCTTTCCTATCACGTGGTTCTTATTGTATTTCGCGGGCTTTCTTTTAAATAAAATAAAAGAAGCTATATCAGTGGTACTTGGCTGCAAACACGGCAACTGGTTATTTTTCTATGGGATCTATAATTCCTGCATTGACACTTTCTTCGTGAAGGCAATACTTAAAAAGTTAGCTTATTAGTCTCTGCTAATTAATCACGTTTGCATAATAAAAAAAATACTGCAGACTAGGACACGCGACTGGCAACAACCCTCAGTTGGTCTCAAGGGGCTAGGGCACTTCGTCTTTTTTAAAAGCTTGGTTACATTTAGCTGGGACACCCTGTATAAACAAGTGATAGGCTGGGGCAAACGAAAAGTAATGAAATGTGCACTGGCGCGAACTAGAGAGTGTAACGAACTTAAATCCAAGAAAATATAAATGAGCAGCTGGCCCAAATTTGAATTAGTTTAAAAATAGAAAAAAAGTGGTACCAAAAGAATTATAAGTAAAGCGATTTTCCTTAAGCGCATCATGCACTACTTAGCATTGCTTAATATCGAACGCTTTTTTTTATTTTCTTCGTTTTAATAAGGTGCCGCCGACAAAAAAGGCAGAGAATCATGCGCCACATATTGCGGATCCAATTATCATTTTCCAGCACGTATTATTATTTCGATTCGGTGCCTTCGCAGCATTATCCACTTGGAAGAGCGGCAAGAAGCAAGTTTATTAAAAAATAATCGCATATTTCTTGAGAACTTCTTCGGGTTCTCCGAATCCGTATGCGGCTGTTAAGCTTAAAACTCGAACGCTTACACTCTGGTGCTCATCGAATCTCACACGTCTTTCCACTTCTCTCTTGAGAAGACACTACCGCTGTGCTAAAAAAAATCTCCTGAGGTTGGCGGTTTGGATGTTGACTTTTAGATCCATGGACTTTTATAAAGACGATTCTAATGTATGCGGCGGCACATATGCTAAGTAGGGTATACGCGCTAATTAATTTATTCGGAGCCAAAAGCACCCAAAGGTTCAGACTTCACGGAAACCAAGGGAAGCTTTATATCACTGACTCGTAGTTGGTGCATGTGTTTTATGGTTGCTATCTTTTATGACAGCGCGCATTGATCCGTCTCTTTGGGCTCTTCACGATAGCGGAATAAATTTATTACACGAGAACCAGCGCGACAAACGGGTAGAAATATTTGCTATGAATTCATGAAATAGCAAATCGATACTAAAGTCTTTCTGATTGCTGTCCTGGTTAAAAATAACTTTCAGTTCGCGCATGTGCATCTGTAAAGACGGAAAAGAGCAAAGCGTGTTTTACGACGCGAACGCAGGTTCTGCGATCTTGTGTCATAAGGAAAAGACTGCAGCATTTCCATCATGGAAAACGATTCTTGGTCCCAAGGGTCCGCAGTATACAGGGTGTTTCACCTAAGACTTTACACAATTGAAAAAAAAAAGGTGCTTTGAGTTAGGAGAGCGCATTTCTCTGCATAGCGTTGTCACAAGTGCAGTACATCAGAATATAGCTAGGATGTACTAACCAGCAGACTGGTTAACTAATATTGAATAGTTAAGCTATTAACTGTTACTGTCAGGTTTCTTATTTATTCAGAGGCGTGTAGCCCACCGTAATTAATATTCGTATCAGTTTCTAGAATTTCGAAAACGCGGTTACTTTCGGCGCTGTGGCCCAACAAATTTTGGCTACATCTCACCAACATGCATTCGCTTTCAGGAAGCTTGCAGGCAAAGCAACCTCTCCAGTGCCTGTAACTAGTCGAAATAGCCAAAAGCTGTTGGTCCACAGTTCCGAGGGTAACCACGTTTCTAAATTCTAAAAACTGATATGGTATTATTTACACTGCACTACACGCCTGTCAATAATTAAGACGCCTGAACGTATTAGCATGTATTAGTTAAAATTTAACAATTCCATAATTAGTTGACCAGCCTGCTAGTTAACATGTATTAGCTGTATCCTGATGTGCTACACCGCTGACAATGCAAAGCCAGGAAAAGCGCTTTTCTAACTCAAAAAGCCTGTTTTTAATAGTTGTGTAAAATCATAGGTGAAACACCCTGTATAATCATCATCATCATTATTGACATCATCAGCCTGACTGCGCTCAGTGTAGGACAAAGGCCTCTCTCGTGTATCTCCCATTAACCCTGTCCTCTGACAGCTTCCGCCACCCTATCGCCACAAGCTTCATCCGCCCATCAAATTTTCTGCCGCCTCTGCTACGCATTACTTCCCTTGGAATCCAATCTGTTACCCTTAACCTTGCCTTCACAATAACATATCCTGCCCAAGCCTTTTTCTTTCCCTTGATTTCGACTAGGATGTCATTAATCCGCGTTTGATACCTGACTCACTCTGCCCATTTCCTGTCTCTTAATGTTACGCTATTATTTTTCTTTCCATATCTCGCGGCGCTGTCAGCGACTTCAGCTGGACCCTTTTGGTTGGCTTCCACGTTTCTGTCACGTATGTGAATACCGGTAAGGTACAGCTGTTGTATACTTTTCTCTTGAGGGGTATTGGTAAACTGGCATTCATAATCTGAGAGAACCTGCCATATGCGCTCCACCCCATTCTTACTCTTCTAGTTATTTCTTTTGCGTGAACCGGATCAGCTGTCACTATCTGCCCTAAGTATACATATTCCGTGAGCACCTTCAGCACCTCGCTACGAATTGTAAACGGCCGTTTCCTTCCGAAACTGTTGAGCATTACTTTTGGTTTTCTGCATATTAATCTTTAGAACCGCAATACTGCTCTGCCTGTCTAACTCATTGATCGTGTTTTGCAGTTCATCTCCTGAGTGACTTAGCAAGGCAATGTCGTCAGCGAATCGCAGATTGCTGAGATATTATTCATTAACCCTTATCCTCAACTGTTCCCAATTCAGGCCTCTGAATACCTCCTGCAAACAGGCGTCGAGTAGCATTGAAGAGATTGTGTCTCCCTGCCTGACACCCTTCCTTATTGGAATTTTATTGCTGACTTTTTGGAGGACTATGGTAGCTCAGCCCCCGCTATAGGCGTAAACGTCAGTCACTGCTTTAACACATGCACAACATACATCAAAATTCTACAGGGCGCGTAGTTCGGTTTTTAACCATATAGCGGTGTAGTGACGGCACCCATGACTATAACAACGTCCTGAAAGACGGCCAGGAGGCTTCGGCTCATTTAAAATATATTCAGAGCTCGATGAGCAGCATAGCCTATCCACTACACGGCTGAAAATTGAACCATATGCCGTCAAGACTTGATCGAAGCTTTGCATTCGGGAAGCCTGACTTATGCAGTGATACCATATTCAGGATATTTTATTGCGGAAAATCACCGGTACAGGTAAGGTTTCTTTCTGGGGTGCAATTTGTTACTTAATGGTTTGACTGTTTGTTAAGATATGCTGAGGTAGAGATTGCGGCCAACCTTTTCGAGACCAGTCTGGCAACTGAGACTTCACCTTTAATATCGATAAAAACCTTCTCGGGGCTCTAGAGCTTCCGTATTACCCACACGTAACTGCAACTATCATGTGGGCAGCATGACGACGTGCATACAGACGCCAGTTCGGTTGAGTCAGCCTGCATTAGGTTAGATTAGAGGAGACGGTTGCTTCACGAATCTCAACAGCATCTAAGTTTACCTTGTAGGTAATGCACACTTACCCTGAAGTTAGGGTCACTGGGACCCCTCTAGACTTCATGTAAGTTGAACCTATTATTATCCCACCGAGAACACCGGCACCCTTGCAGGTTTCCTCGCAGCTTACTGCAGATCCGAGCTGACCAGCCACGATTAGTGGCTCCAAACTAGTTCTCCCCTGACGTCGGTGTCGTTCCGCGGCCGGGGTCAGCACGTGGTTCTTCGACGCTGGGCGACGGCGGTAGGACTTTGACGCGCTTGCGTGCCCATTTGCATACGCAAATAGGTTCCTCCTAGTGCCCCGGAGCCTTTCGATCCCGCGGGTCCGGTGTGAAGGAAAGCCAGTGATGGTCGGAGTCGAAAGGCAGCGGGAGGTGAGTAGGTGTGGAAAGGGGGTTGGGGAAGGAGTGGAGAGGCGCTGTGTCCTTCAGAGCGTTGTTGGGTAAAGACGAGGGGGGGTGAGGGGGGGGGGGGGGGGTGAGGTGTATTGGGAATTGCTGTTCGGGATAGCGTAATCGCCTACATGGGGACTACGGCCAGAGCGTTTGGTGGGAAAAAAGCGCCCGCTCGTCAGGTCTGCTGCAATGGCCCCTGCGGGCCATGGCCGGACATTGTGTTTGCGATGGTAGGACAACATAATGAGTACGACCGAAATAGAAAGAATGGACACACGAAGAACACAGTGACAAGAAGCACTCAGGTAAAGCATGCTGACTATAGGACGGTAGATGCTAAAAAAAAAAAAACAGTAAAGATTGGCAATGTTGCAAAAAGTTTTTTTTGTTGCATGTCTATTTATTTTATTTATTTATAAATAAAGACGCATTTAGTATTAAATGCATGCACTGCGATACCGAGGACGGGACTGCACCGCGAGCTTATCTGGAGCGTTCGCTGCGACGCACGTGTAATGAGGCTACAGTCGGAAATTTCGAATATACGAATCGCGCGTGACATTTTGAATATTCGCATTCGATTTCAGAGCTCAGACCCTCGTGCATTTAGAATATTCCAAGAGGGTTGAATATTCCAGAAAGTTTTAATAACGGGAAGTGTGCTCACGAGCATTTGTTTCTTTTTCATGGGAGAAGCACACTTTACTTTCTCGGAGGTAAGACTTGCGCCGCTATTAGCTATGCCGGCAGCCACTGGTCCGCCCTGTAGGCGTGAAGTTATCAAATTGAGCAGCTTTTACACGACATGGTATTTTTAAATCGCATCATGGGTTCTCTATGCCTGCTTTCATCCCGTAAAAGGTGGTTTCTAATTATTGCAGCCGTAATTAAGATACCTCAGCCTAGAGGTTTTGGTACCGGCCATTGACCTGTTTGCGATTATACAAATGTAGTCGCGATGTTCTAAATATGGATTGTGTATCAATTTATGATCTCACTGATCCGAACTAGGTTCATTCGTCAGGAAATATAAGTGTTCCAACATGTGAAAGTGATAATTCCGGTTGCGGATAAATGCTGAATACTCAAAGTTCGCAGGTAGACAAGAGAACAGGACGGAACAAGCGCCTCGTCTTTTTCTCTTGTCCTCGGTCGATACCCGCGTTTCAGTATTCAGTATACTGCACCAACTACCCCAGCAGGCAGATTTTTTAAGCGAATAAATGCATTTCGCTTCACTAATCCATAAGCGATTCGATATTCGAACCTAAGGGCTTGTGCATGAAAAATTTGACATTTATATGCCCCTAATACCAAGCCTACATCATAGCTACCTGTCCTTTCTCTTCTTAGTTTCCTAGGATTCTTGATGAAGTGAGATGCTTCCACCTACCACGAACTACATGGTGTTCGTTCTGTTCTTTGTGTTTTCGTCTTCTGCTTATCTACAGTGTTTTTCAAGGCTATGAACCAACAAGCTCACGAAGCCACATTACTCACAGGCTCAGTTGCGTTCCTTGCAATCTTCCTTCGCCCTCCGCTTCATTCGTTCGTTCCCTACTTTTTCCCACCTTTCGCCTTTATTCTCACTTATTTTCTCCTCTTTCCGCAATCCACTGTTCAGATCTCGACCTTCATGGTCCTCTCTTTTCTTCGCTGCTTGTTTTTTCTTTCATTCCATTCTTTCTTTTTTCCTTCATTTTTTTCTTATTTTGTTCAGTTCATTATTTCGTTTTGCTGCCCTTCCTCCTTCCTTTCTTTTCTTTTTCTTTCCTTGATTCTTTCTCTCTTCCTTTTTTTCATCCTTCTTTTCCTCTTGTCTTTCATCTTTTCCTTTTCTTCTTTCTGTCTTTCTTTTAACTTTTTTTTTCATATTTATTTTGGTCCTTTTCCTGTTGTTTCCTACCGTTATGCCTTTCTCTTCGTAGAAAATACAGCGCAAGAGACGAAGTACGAAGAAAGAACAGAAAGAAAGAATGCCCCTTTCTACTTCCCTTCATCTGCTGTTCTCGCCATATTTCTTCTCGTTCCTTCCTCTTTGGTCCGTCCTTTATTTCACGTACTCATTCCTCGCTTCATTTCCTGTCTTCAATCCGCCATACTTTCTTGCCTACTCACCTTTATGCTTTCCCTCGGCGGCTTCACTTTTCTCTCGCTCAAAATGCTTTTCGGTCTTCCATCATTACACTTTTTGTCCTTTCTTCAGTCATACGTTCCTTCCATCCTTAACTATAAGGCTAACCACCGCTAGTTGCTCGGGCGACCAGTAGTTAACAGGGGCCCGTAAACGCCGATAATGGTGACGAGTACAAAGCATTTTTGTGGTGTTTTTCAACTGCCTCTAGGCAGCTGGATATTCCGGGCGCGCGGAGCGGCTGGAAAAATTACGATGTCGTTCGGGCACGAAAGCATGGAGCGCCGCTGAATTCTTGATTTCCTTCCTTTTCTATTTTTTTTTAATATATAACGGCCAGGCTGTTGGTTCTCCCTCTGCTGTTCATGCCTCGCCAACGGAGAAACGAGCACGCAGGCGTGTAACAACGCCATTGCCTCTCTCCCATCCACCACCTTCTTCACTCCCTCCAACCCTCGGCCTTTGCGCCTTGATTAGAAAATTAAATCTCAACACTAGACCTGCAAGTAAGCAGACCTCTGCAAAAATATACAAAGCAGGCGGCAGCAACAGGGCAGTCGACGAGGCCTCGTTATCGGGCCTCCTGTTTCCGGCCCCATAATGCAATGAGCACGTGCCTAGGGCTGCCAGAGCTCGCGCAGATACGTTAACTTTGTACTTAAATGTAGTGGATAACAGCGGCTGAAGAGAATTTGTTCATATTAAAGCGGAGATTAATGTACGACAGGGGAAAAAAATGAGAAATCACGAAACAAGCTCTGCTTTTTCTTTTCTATCATTATTTTATTTTATTCTTTGCTATACTCTAACAGCACCGAGGCTTTACAGAAAGCCGTCCTGGCCTGCATTAAAATTCATTGGCCATGATTTTATGACACCTTTTTTTTTTTTGTTAATCCACAGCCTGTGTGCGGAGAGTATACGGCCTTGATTTTCTGTTCTATTTTTTGTTTTAATCCTGGCTCGAAATTTCATCGTGTTCATGTTGCACGGCTCAGACGAGGTTCAGCAAAGCTGGTTCTTCCCATGCATTTTTTTGCTTTTTTTTTGCCCTCGCGTTCCTTTATTATGCGGCTTCTCGACCGTAAACCCAGTTTGCTGCCTGTCTTCGCACACTAGCCATTCCCTCAAGCCGCGCATACAGCGCCATTCTTGCCCGCAGCCCTAGAGTCGTTTACGAACGGTCTTCCGTCTTCATATTCAAGGCGTGCGCTGTAACAGGCGCTCCATCTCACGACCGGATGGTCTGGTGCGCACTGCGGCTGTTACGCAGTCGGCGCTGCACAGTGGTTGCGTGTTCGCATCCGTGAGAGTGCCTGCATTTGTACGACTGCGTGTTTTTGGGGCACGCGAAAATAAGAGAAAATGCCTTCGCAGTGAACACGTGGGTGAAGTTGGGAGAAAACTAAGGAGACCGAAATAAAGTATTCAGCGTTCTCCCACAGGTATGCAGCTCGCTGGTGTCCTCTTGCCCCTTGCACGCTGGCAAGCAATGTTTTTGCGCTGGGCGTGGGAGAAATGGTGCTGTGCTCATTTAGAGGTGGTCACTTTACGTTTGAATCGGTGAGCGAGTTGAGGCAGTGAGTGAGGGGGGTAGTGAGTGAATAAGTAAGTGGGTGAGTAAATACGGCATTGTGCGAGCAAGAGAGTGAGTGAGTTAGGGACTCAATGGGTGAAGGCGTGAGTGATGGAGTGATTAAGAAGATAAGACAGTGAGTGACTGATGAACTGAGTGGGTGAACAAGTGAGAGAGTGAGGCTACTGATAAGTGAGTGATGGAGTAACTGACAGTTAAATGAGTTAACAAATTAAATTATTAAGAGAGTGAGTGAGAGAATGCGTCAGTGAGTGAGGTGTTGGGACCCCAATTAGCGAATGAGAGCGCAAGTGATGAATGATTAGGTGAATTAATGAGTCCCTAGCTTAATGAGAAAGCGATGTGTGGTGTGTGAGCAAGGGAGTGAACTGTAAGAGACTGAGTGAGTGCTTAAAACAGAGAGGAAGTGAATGAGAAAATGACTGAAAAAAGTGAGGGAGTGATCATGCAAGGGGGTGTGAGAGTTAGTCACTGAGTCTTGTTTGGGGTGAATGAGGAAGCCAGTGAGTGAGGGAATACGGGACCGAATAGGTGAGTCATAAAAGGAGGTAAGTGATTTTGGCGGGCCACTTTGCACATTGTTTGAATACAATATGGCAGCTCCAACTAGGTGAGGGCACAGAAGAAACAACGCAAGTGAGGGAGGGAATGAGCGGAAGCGGATAGTCTTGCTTCTTTCTGTTTCTCCTACTACTATTCCTTCGGTTTGAGCATCCATATCCCATTCGAGGAAGTGAGAGTGTATAGGTGGGCGAGGAACTGATAATAGGAGTGAATGAAGTGAGAGAACAAGTGATTGAGTGTGGTAAGAAGATGGAGAGTGAGTGAGTCGGTGAATGAGTAAAACGAATGAGGAAGTGAAAGACTGAGCAAGTTAGTGAGCGAATTATTGAGTGGTAAAATGCGAGAGAGGGCATGCGCGAAAGAGAAAGTGAGTGCGTTAGTCGCTAGCTCGTCCACATTCTTCGCGATAACGCTGAGCAAGACCGACAAGTGTGGTTCACACCCCCTGCGTCAAAAGGTGCAAGCGCTCGAGGCTCATCAACGCTGCACAACTTGAACATAGCTGCGCATGCGCAGAATGAACCCGATAAAGCCAATAACCCCGGCCCCAATCAGCCGAAACCATCTGCAGCTTCCATTCGCTGCAACACCTCTCAGGAACAGCATACGGTCGATCCGACGCGTATGCTTTGCCTCATCGCACTAAAGCCGCAGTCTAGCCTCTACAGTGCTGCAAGACGAGAGTAAGGCAAAGCACGCAAGCAGGGTCTGCCTCATGTTACTACTGGGAGACGTTGCACCTGTAACACGCAAGAGAAAGAAGCAAAGTAAAACCGAACTTACTCGATAGCCGAACTTACTCGGTACACGCAGTATTGCATTACCGAAATTACTCGCGCCGACTTCACCCCTAAAGCCACGCTTTTTATTTATTTATTTTTCGGTATGGAGGTCCAACGGCGTTTCGTTTGTTGTATGGGCCGAGCAAATCGATCGGATAACAAAAAAAAAACCTTTACAAGCACCATTTGTTGATCTTAAATCTGGGTAAGCCGAAAGAGCGCACCAGTGCGCGAACGTCCCTTTTAGTTTGTCGTTGTTCTTCTGTCCCTGACGAAAAAATATCAGAACAAGATCTGCCTTTTGGCTGCCATAAGCGCGGATGCAACTTTGTCTACTCAATTCATTCCCTCTCTCATTCGCTCTCTCCCCTCTTTCTCTTTAGAAGCCGACGTTGCGCCATGCGTAGTGTCTGTTCGCCTCAGTAACCGCATTAGTAATAGAGATGAGAGATTGGATGTCAGTGTTCGCCGCCCCGTCGCGCCTTCGAGGAGATTTGCATACGCTATTAGTCCTACATGCGGGAAGGAGGAAGTGAGGAGTTGGGCGCTATAATCTGAATATGCGCCGGTATATTTCGCTGAGATGCGCGCATTTAGAACGGAATACGCAACTCGTCACGTTTAGGGTTCCCAGTGTTCCAAGTTCCAATATCTGTCCTGCGTATTGTACCGTACTTTTCACGCCAGTATAACTTGCTAAAATTGCCATTGTTTGCACTGAACAGTTCTCTTTACACTGTTTTTCTTCCTACAACCGAGCTCATGCACTTGCGAGTGCTTGTTCGTATCTATCCCCACATTCCGCGCGAGATTTCTATCGTTTTGCATTTTTTTTTTATTTCGTATCCCAGATCGCAGGAAAATAAGAAACTGAGGAAGGGCTTAGTCACTTCAAGAGTGGAATGCGAGATAATTAGATTTTACATTTGTAGCAGCTTCTGTTGCAACCTCAGTGTGCGCTTGCGCCAGTTTGTTTTGCAGTTCTCGGTCACTCAATCGCTATATTCGCACATCTAGGGCAGGATGTGAGACGTCACAAAGTCACGTGACCTCTCTCAACCAATCAACTCATTTCGTCTTGGGCACCGACGGGGTTTTGATGCGCTCACAACTCAAATGTTATTACATTAATATATACGTTAGCGTATGCTCTTCCGTGCAGAGGACATTAGTAACGAGAAAGAAGTTTCTGGGGCACAGTCGACGAACGGGTTGGCATTGTTAATAACTTAGAAGTGTTTAGCGCTCAGCTAAACAAGAGCTGTAGTTACTTACTACACGTGAGGGTTGTTTTACAACTCTTGAGTGTGACCTAGCGTACAGACCGTTTAGAGCGCGCAGTTCTTCCATTTGAGACCAGATGGCGCCACAGGCGTGTTCGGAACACGGCGCCATTGCGGTCCTCGTAAGTCGCCGGCGTGAATGTAGCGGCGCAGCAGTAGAAATATCGCGGGAGGGTGCCGAATGTGTTCTTTCTACGAAGATGTGGAAAGGCAGAGGAAATGCGGGCTGTGTTGTGGATTGCAAAAATTGCGACAGAGCGGTAAAGGCGTGGTATATGATCATTTGAGAGCTTCACGGCCCCGATCACAAGGACATACTGCCCCTGTTCGCGCTCGTTCGCCATGCGCCCCCTTCCGAACGAGTGAACTCAACGAATACGTCCGCCAGGGCTAGATAGCTGATCTAGAAAGAAAGCTTTCGATCTTGGAAACTCTGTGAGGGTAACTGCACAACACAGCCGCATGAACAAGCTGTTCTGCCGCCGAAACCATGACGGTGTGCTGTTAGTTGCTGGCGGTGGCGTCTGCGTGTGCAGCGAGACTGCAGTGCTCATAAGTTAAGATGTATGGTGATTAGTAACAGAAGCACCCGAGGCCGAATCGGGAAAGCGAAAGAAGGACGACTGCATACCGTTACTGTAGAATACGCAGTGCACGGCCGCCGCACGAGCGGCCAACGCTTGCCGTCAGTCCGTGTATTACGTACCGTCTTGGAGCTACTGCTGAACTCCGCTCAGGAAAGCGTGGTTTTCATGGAACTTATTCGGAATAAATCATTTGCGTCACAGCAGCTATGCTGGCTGGTTGTCGCTTCCTCGTGGTCCATGCGAGACAGTCAGTAAAAGTGACCTCGCATGCCAGCGCTCGCAGTGAAGCTCATTACTTACCACCAACGAGACCTCGAGTAGTTTCATGTCCGCATACCGAGCGCGGAGCATACCACAATTTTGTGTGAGGCTGACGTAATTATGAACTCAGTGTAGCATAAACGCATTGCCATGCGCGCGTTATTACTTTCATATCGGGGAATCGTTCGGAACACTTGCACGCCAGCTAATAAAGGCTACTTGATGCATGGTGTTGCTGCCATGGTAGTTGACATTTGCTTACACATCTATTTTGGTCGCCTTTCTGTGTTTAACAAATCAGTAGAAAATATTTTGCGTTGCATAAGCACCGTTAGTAGGTTGTAAACAAATACGTAGGATCTGCATGGGCACGTTTTAGAGTGATGTCTGCATGCATGTACACAATACGACGACTACCTGCGCTATCACAGGAGCATTGAACCTTGCGGTTGTAGGTAATATAAAAAAAATATTAATCAGAGCCTTCAGCGAAAGCAAAGACATTCGATTCATTCGATGGTTCCAAAAAGCGGAGAGCGAAGCGTCTCTCAGCGATATGACGCCTGGTTACGTTTTCGCGCCTCACGGAATCAAATTAGGGTTCTCGCATATCCTTTAAAGCATTGGCTAAACGCTAGTGTTGTCTTCCCACTCCTTTACAGCCGTATCAGCCGAAACACTGGCTGTCGCAACCAAACCATTGAACGCAGCAGCCGTCGCGACGAGGCAGGCGCTGAGCAGTCAGGAGGCGTGAAATGGCGCCGTGATCACGTGACCAAAGATGGCAGCCCGCATGATACGGTGCTGTAAAACATCTATATATTATGAAATTCGCTTATGAACAATGGTCAGCAAAATAAGTGCCTACGTGTTGTGCAGTGTTGGGGTGCGTTGAAGGGCTCCAGGTGGTCGAAATTAATCAGGAGCCCCCCTCCACGGCGGCTCTGACGGCCCATGCGCCACTTCGGGACGTTAAGCCTCGCACACCATACCATACCATACCATACCATACCATACCATACCATACCATACCATACCATACCATACCATACCAAACTTATCATGCCGAAATTTTCATTTCATTCAGTGCAGAATTATATTGAAATTACTTATTCAACCTATAAAGCGGCGCCAGAGGGCGCCGATTTGAAGGAGCCGCCGCAGTGGCTCAGTGGTTATGGCGCTCGGCTGCTGGCCCGAAAGACGCGGGTTCGATCCCGGCCATGGCGGCCGAATTTCGATGGAAGCGAAATTCTAAAGGCCCGTGTGCTGTGCGACGTATATTTTTCATTGTTAGAAGTTTTTAGTTTATCGGAGACACACTAGCGTAAACGTATACTAAATGCTTACTGCGCAAGCGCAGTGTGACGTCCACGCACCACGCTCAGCATGCGTCAGGCATCCCTGTAAAGCTCTCCAATGGCTGTCATTCGATGTCGGGCTTCGTAGCCGCGTACTTCCTTATAAGCGGGTTATGCTGCATTCTACTATTGCTTCATCATACTGTGAGTCGAGAATATCCGCGCTCGTCGCGGTGAGAGAAGGCAAGTTGTTGTAGTGTGAAGATTCAAACAACACGTGGCGCTATGTGCTCCGATTGGCTGATGTCTGCCTGGCGTCATAGATGATGTCCCCGGCCATCATAAATAAGAAAAGATTATGTGCTTCATGTGCACCATTGTGGTTCGAACATGGCCATCTGTATGGCCATCTGTAACTTCTCTTCATTAAAGAGTCTCTCTCTCTCTCTCATCTGTAACTGAGAGCCAGACGCGGTATATATACGTGGCCACCAAGATTTTTTTTCTTTTTATGCGTAGCATATTGCAATCACTCAGTTCAGCCCTTGGGCGCGGCCGGGCAGCCACCAAACCACGTGACGTGACGTCACCAAACCACGTAAAGAAAAAATAGAAAAATAAAAAATAAAAAAATAATAAAAAAGACGGCTGAGCATGGTGGCGGTTGCCACCGCCCCGTTTCAAAGGGGGCGCTCCTATCAATCCATCCATCCATCCATCCATATGTCACGGAGGAAAAGCTGCTGAGAAAATCGAGTGCCGCCAAGCAATACCTCACGCAAAAAGACCGCGCAAAATGCAACGCATTCTTGGATTAACCAAGCTAAGCCTGGGCATCTTTTTTTTTTTTTTTCACAGAACTAAGTGGTCGCCTAGTCGGTTTTTTCTACTTGTAGATAAAAATGACGGGACGCCGGAACACTAGCTGAATTCCCGAATTATAGCACGGGAATTATTAGAAATCAGTGTTGTCAACTAAAAAGAAAATTATCTGGCAGTACTGTAGTTCAACGAGCGCCGGGGATATACAGAAGCCAAAGTGTTCGATGGAGGCAAAATTCTAGAGGCCCGTGTACTGTGCGATGTCAGCGCACGTTAAAAAACCACAGTTGGTCGAAATTTCCGGAGCCCTTCACTAAGGCGTCCTTCATAGCCTGAGTCGCTCTGGGACGTTAATGCATTAACCATGAACCAAACTATTCTGTACAATGTTTGCATGCTCAACGAAGAGCCAACGGACATCATCAAGGTAAACCGAAAACCTTAAACCTCTCCACGTCTGTAGATTGGTGCCTAGTTCTGAATCAAGACCCAGGGGGAGCCGCGAAGAAGCACAAGAGGGCCGTAGCAGGCATCCATCACGGAGGCGTGATTAAACAAATGTGTGATGTCAGCATAATTCGCGCCCTCATTGGGTAATGGCCTAACGCCCACCGTTAGGATGGAAGCGATCCCAGCAAAAGGAGGTTTTGCGAATATTCTTGAAGTGAAGTGGATCAAGGTGTGTTGCTGGGGGAGTTCGTTGGGGTACATCTTGAGAAAAACAGCGCTTGCAGACAAAGGAACAGAACGAGAGGGACACACAACTGCGCTGACTAATAACTTTTATTTTAAGGTTACTTATAAACATGAATACCCCCGAAAGCAGAAGATTTGACAGCCGTCGCCGTAGCTCAGAGGTAGAGCACCGGACGCGTAATTCGGAGGTCGTGGGTTCGGATCCCACCGGCGGCATTTGGTTGTTTTTTTCTTCTGTTTTCTAAACAATTAGCATTAAGCGATAACATATTCAGTAATATTCTAAATTGATCAACACCACAAATTAAATATATAAATGAAAAAAAAATCCCCTGTGCCCCTTGGTTTCTGTGGCTGTTGGCTTCTGTCAACTTTTATTTCGGAAGGGAGCCGATCCGCACCTTTTATACAGAACTGGAGGGAATGATGCGCACGCGCAAAGATCAGCAAAGTGGGAGCACGGAAAGAGCCAACACATAGGCCAACTCTTCTTATCGTCACTGAACCAATAACGCAGCCAAAACAAGCGAGAAAAAAAAGGCGGGGGGAGGGGGGAGGCTGGAATGAAACAAAACGGGGGAAACCAAGGCAGGTAGTGTAAAGAAACAATTCCAAAAAATTCTAAAATGATCCCGAAGAAGCCAGTCAACCAACACAGCTAAACGAATGACGGTGAAAGGTGACAAAGATAAAGGCACTAGAAGCTGTACAGACTGAAGAATAAAAGGTGCAGGAAAAGCCTGCGGAAGATGTGAAAAATCGGCACGGCTAAAAGAGCCGTGCCGATTTGCCGAAAGAGCCGTGCAGGAAAAGCCGTGCCGGCTTTTCCTGCACCTTTTATTCTTTAGTCTGTACAGCTTTTAGTGCCTTTATCTTTGTCACCTTTCATCGTCATTCGTTTAGCCGTGTTGGTTGTGGGCTACTTCGGGATCATTTTAGAATTTTTTGGAATTGTTTCTTAACGCTCCCTGCCTTTGTTACCCCCGTTTTTTTTTTTTTCATTCCAGCCTTCCCCCCCCCCCCCTTCCTTTTTTTTTCTCGTTTGTTTTGGCTGCGTTATTGGTTCAGTGACGATAAGAATACTTGGTCTATGTGTTGGCTCTTTCCGTGCTCCCACTTCGCTGATCTTTGCGCGTGCGCATCATTCCCTCCAGTTCTGTATAAAAGGTGCGGATCGGCTCCCTTCCGAAATAAAAGTTGTTCGTCAGCGCAGTTGTGTGTCCCTCTCGTTCTGGTCCTTTGTCTGCAAGCGCTGTTATTCTCAAGGTGAAGTGGATGTTAAAATCTCTACGGGCTACCCTCATCGCATCCTTAAGCAATCTGTGAGCTTATGTTTAATCCCTACAATATGTGTATTTTTTGTTGCATTTTGCAGTTTTGCAAGTCAAGCTAGACACGTGTTTGCCCTCCATGTTTGGAGGAAGAGAGCCAAGCTCCAGCGCGCTGTATCTGAACCGTGACTGAGGGAGCCACGTGCCGCAACTCTGTTTATCATCAAAGATTTATTCCTTAATCTCTTCCCCGGTGAGTCTTCCCTGTCACTCCTTCTTTTCACTCTTCCGACTGGAGGAAGAAACCAGCGTACGCTCGCATTTTTCGGAGGGTGTTCATTCTTTCTTACTTTATCCTGCTGAACTTATTTCCAGGCGGAATTTTCAAAGGGCGAAAACAACACGGCGAAGGTCCGAACGAAGAAAAAAATATTTAAAAACAAGCACCTCCGGTCACCATGTTTTTAAATCATTTTTTGGTGTTTTCTATAGTTCCCGTTAAGGCTGCCGCCGTCCTCTCAGATATTTTCGAGCCATACAGGCCAGCAAGCAACTGGGGTTTTTTTTTTTTTTTCGTTCACTTGTGTTTAGCTGGTTTTGCGCTTCCTTCGAGAGTGGGCGCTGTTCCCGAGGGAAAACTGGCAACAGTGTGCATCCCGAGCGGAAAGTTAGAACCTATGCGAGGACTTGAATGCATTTGAAGTAAGTACGCACTTTTTGGGACATGGATAAGCTCTTAAGACTTCCGTCTACAGATATGTTGTCACTACACTTTTTCGCTTCAAAATAAGTTTACTACTACAACAATTGCTAATATTACTGCTCGTCCTGCCGCTGCTGCTGCTGCTACTTCTGCTGCTACTGCTAGCACTACTGTCGCTAATGCTCACACTGATACTTAGAGTTCTGCAGCGCTGCTGCTAGTACTGCCGTTACTAACCTGGTAATACTAATACTACTTCTATTACTACCACTAGGGCTACTACTACTAATAACAAGAAGAACACTATGACTACTTCTTCGTACAGCAGTGACGAAAGTTGGGCGAGTTCGTGTACGTTCACGATTAAAAAATAGCATTATTTTTTGCGTCATGGATGCGCTTCTGCAATAACCATTTCGCAGTAGATAGTTGCGAAGGATAGCCAACACTGTCATTCCTATTGCTTCATGCAGGCATCGTAACATGCGTTTTATCTTTCCAATTTTTGCCATTCCATCACTTCCCCTCTGAAAAATATCTTCCTGTCTGCCTAAGTTCCAAAACTTTCGGCGGCCTACGCCAATTCTCTCTTACTGCACGGTCCACTGCAGGTGTGTGGTAGAGCTGTCAATGTCACTCTTCGTCCTAGGAGAAGGATAAAAATATCATGACCTAAAAAAAAAAACGGAGCAGTTACAGAGCTAAACAGCACGACGAGACGCAAAGTCGGCGTTTCTGTATATGGACGCTACTTGTCCGGTTTCAGTCTCGGCTGCTGTATAAAGACATAATGCGCCGCAAATGGCTGCAGCTTGAACTTTGAGCCTTTGCCGAGGAGTCGCCTGGAGCCATTTGAAGTCAGGCATGTGAAAAAGGACGGAGAAAATCGCTTTCAAGATAGACGGCTCCGAACCCTACACAAGCTCCAGGGACTGTATATTTTCCGTTGCCTGTTTTGTAAGCATGAGTGCTTTATGATGCCCTAAAGCCTCCTTTATTGTTTACAGTATGATTTCTTACCACAAAAATAAGTGAAAGCAAGCGCAACTGACGCATTGAAAGCAGTAAGCAGTCACCATGTCCACATATGAGGACGGGGCGTAATTTGCGTAATTATTCATTTGCAAGGTGGGTGCAAATTACTTCAATCAGTCTTTGACATGTTCGTTGCAA